>NC_089206.1:28790008-29131699 GCF_963930695.1 Labrus bergylta | reverse complement strand
ACTCGTTATTCACAGAAAGATTTCCATTTTCTGTTTGTTAAGTTGATGTCCCTGACAGAGGGTCACAGATACTGTTATTGAAATGATGCCGCTTTTTATATAACAGGCTGCCTTTTCAAATCACATTCTAAATAAAATGAGTGAAGAAAATGAAGGATGTGCGACACTATTAAAATGCATGGAGATGCATTTTGATTTGATGTGCTATTAAAATGCACAGTTTGAGTCATGGCTAGCAGAAAAGTAGAAAAGCTATAATAAAAAAGATCTGAAAGAAACAGTCCAATCCGTGGCAAAAATCTGTGATCTGATCCGAGATTTGTGGTTGCACCTCTAGTTTCTGCAGATACAGAGGTAAATATGTTTTATTGTGGTGAGTGTGTTTTAACTTTTAGACCTTCTTTTTGATAAAAAAAGCAAAAAGAGGAATATAGGAGCTTTATTATTCCTTACTATAAAGATGGTAACTGACTCGACTGTAGTAGCCAACAGTAGCTTCAGTGACATCACTGTCAAATCTCTGACTGGATGGAAGTGGTGTCATTATTTTTGGCTCATGATTCATCAATGGAATATTTAATAGATCTTAAGACATGATGGCAAAAATAAAGAATAATTGTATTCAAGGCTGTTTCCATATATAATATGAACACACATGGGTATTCTTGCTGTGTTCATGCATGTGTTGGATATCTCCTCAGGCTGAAGCTAAGTAGGCCACTTGTCCACAACATAAAAAACTGGAGACATACATTCAGTATACAGGCTGTAGTTGACACCTAAAAGAAAGTTTGCTTTCCTCCAACAAGAGTAAAAAAAAAAAGAGAAATTGAGTAAGTGCAAGACACAGTGGGAGAGGAGAGAGCAAGCACCCTGGCTGCCTGACCTGACTCAGTTATGTAAACATAATAAGTGTAGTGAAAGCAGCAGCAGCGAACAACAGGGAACATTGCCTAATGAGCAATGGCATGTACAGAGAGCGAGTGGCAGTGTGTGCGCGAGCGTATACATGTATCCTAAATGACCCGCATGCTTGTTCCTCATTTGATTTTTAATTGGACAGATTTCTCAGCAAGCTCTCCAAATTAAGAAGGCAACCATGACACGGGAGATACTTATCTGTCCCCTCCTCCTCCCCTCCTGCTGTCCTGTCCTGTCTCCTTCTCATGCCTCCCTTTCTGACTCAACATCTCCCCTCTGCTTTTCCTCCGCACTACAGCTGTGTCTTTCTGATGTCCTCTTTACATCAGCTGACCTCAATAGAAATGGCAGTCTGAGGCATGAATAACCTGCCAGAAACAATATACCTCGACTGATAAAAAGGCATATGTTCTGTGCTGATAAAAATGTTGGATTCATTATGGATGCAGCTCCAATAGTTCCCAGTCAGGATTTGCGGTTTTTGTTGATTGGGACATCAGATGCTTAAGTTTTTTGGTCACGGACGGATAAGCCATCAAATACACTCAGTGAATTGCTTTTTTTCGTCATGCTTTTAATCATTGTTTGCTGCTCTCTTTATTGTTTCCTCTATGCTTTGTCATTTTTACCTCATAAAGTGTTTTTTAGGAATCTTAATCAAATCCAGTGAGGAAAAAGAGTCCAGGGAGAAACAGCATAGAGGAGAACAGAAGTTTCTTCCTTGTAAAAAGAAAACAAGGTCAAACGACAAGTCAGTGAATGATGAGTGTGTGAGGTAGCCATCTTGTCATTGAAGCACATAATTGGAAACGGCATCGGCACTTTAAATGTCCTGTTACAATGACCTTGTATTTCCATTCACTGTTCTTGTCGTCAAACTCCTGATTTCTCCTCATCATTCTGGGTTTCACAAGCAGCGACCCTCCTGGACTGAAAAATGAAGCCAGAGCTCCAGTGCCAAAAGTGCTCAAAAAGTAGATCAATCCCTGTAGAGATCCAGGAGATCTAATATCTTTAGATGTCTTTATTTGAAGACGTTCAGACTGAATGCCGTTCAGTATCAAGCTAAAGTTTTAGCCTTGGACATAGACTCTAAACTTAGATAACTCTCCTCTCCTCTCCAGGGGTCTCGTTTATAAAAGAGTGCGTAGAATCCATACTAAAAACGTACGTGCGCCAAAAACCCGAAAATGGCGTGCGCACAAAATGATTCAGATTTATAAAACTGTTCGTACGCACACCTGCACGCAATGTTCCCTTTATAAATCACGATCCACCTGGAAATGTGCGCACGTAGATTAGTCCCATGTTCCGCTCTCTACACGCCCACATTCAACCATAAACGGTCAATGCAAAGAAGCTCGTGAATGAAGAAGCATACAAACGAGGGGGCGGAGCAAAAGTTTCCAGCACTGGATCGCTTTAGACAAGTTTAGACAAAGAAACAAAACTTTCTGACCCAGAAACAGAGGAGTTTGTGAATGAAGTGAAGGATCAAATGAACATATGGATAGTTCACTGCAGCAGGAGGATCACAAACTGAAGAACAATCAGAGAATGACACCACGTCGCTGCTGCATTCACCCAATGTATGTGCCAAAACATCCAGCGTTCATCATTACGCACGAGTATATCTGCAATGTTTACATGTTTACAGGACCCACACTGACTTCTACATATATAGAAGTTATATATGATGAGTGCTCACGTCAGTCAGCAGTCTGTCTCACTCTATCATATTAGTAATCAAAGGTTTGATCAACGAACAAAAACGTTTGATTGTTGGCCCCTTTTTTTGTGGGAAACTCCGTCTGCTCTGTGACTCATTATGAGGATATATAGACCTAATGATCCTGTCAGAGATGCTCCGACTTAATGTCCACACTTTAATTATTTACAGAATAAATACGTGCTGCTGATAAAGACATGCTGATTAACGAGAAGGCGAAATGTGTGAAGCCACCGCCGTGTCTCTGTGCGTCTTGACACGGTCATCTTTATTAAAACTAAAAACCACACTTGATGATAAATGCACGAAATTGAAATATATTAATGAAAACTGGTGGCTCTATGGTTTTTGTGTTAGTCTAATTTTTAACTCTACATCAGTGATTACATTAGTGTACAAGTCCGGTCCTCTGAGGTCCGTCCGGGATAATGAAGGCGAGACGACGCTGATGCAATATGTATGTAGCGGACTTTTCTTTTTATTTGATGTTTATATATTGTCATAATAAAAGTGACTTATCGGAAACGGCTCACTACATGCGCAATTATAGCCTAAATAAATGATTATGATGACGTGGATCTGTCAGTAAATTTTGATATTTAGTGAAATAAAATGTGGAAGAGATATCAATATGTATCTGCAGGCTTCAGTTCACCACTTCACCGTCTGTGTCGCCAATTTCCCCTGCCTCCAAAATGAACGTACGCCTGGGTCACAGTTTGCTTACCGGTGGGCACATTTTACCGTCAGGTTTTTTTTTTATAGATCACAGACTTTGCGTGGGAAAAGGCGTACGCCAGTTTCAGACCCCGTTTTGTGCGTACGCAACAGTTATAAATGAGACCCCTGGTCCAGCCTCTTGTCACAATATGGTTGCTTCTGACTGAAAGCAAGGCAAGCTGATAGCCATAATGCAAAGAGCTCCGAAACAGCAGTCCAAAAGGTAATGTGTGACACCACAGTCCAATTTACAGTCTATGGTTCTTCCCCCCATTAAGCAAAGCTATTAACAGCCCAGAGTGCTGTCAATGTAACAACAACTTCAACAACCCAAGCACTTATCTCAGCAACAAGACAGGGTCAATACATTCAGGACAATACCAAGTAACAAACTCTCAGAAAAATGTTAAGACGTTATTAAACAAACATTTTTCTTTATTATGACTTCCTTCATTAAATTGAGGGGCAGACATAACCACTAAAAGTCATAAAATTCTCTCTCAAGGACGCTTCCATTTGAATTAAACTCAGCAGTATTTCTCCCCACTCTGCCTGTCTGTGTTGCCACAGGACACACTGTAACATTTTACAGATGGGGTTCGTGCTAAAGGCTAAAACTGGAAGGAAGCTGGTCTGAAATCATAAGGAAACCTTCAAAGGTTGAATAATCAAATGATGAAATGCTCAATCACTGTACACAGATATTTATTTACTCTCCTAGCACTGTCTTTTCTTCTCATCTCATCCTTTATGTATGTCTCCCACTGCCCAATCCTCTGTGGCTCCTTTCTATATGTTCTCGTCTGTAGGTATCTCTGCAGGAATACCAGAGTGTACTCATGCTGTATAGTCAGGACATTCCCTGCCTTGAATACTAAACAGCCTGATGCTGTTCATTAACTCTGCTGTTGTTTGCCATGTGGGAGAATAACAAAGACATCTGACAAATACTAAGAGGCAGAAGTTACTTGTGTTTTGAATGTCATGTCAGCAACTGTTAGCATCAGATCAATAACACAGTGTGGTTAGTGTTGAGGAATAACTTCAAAAATTACAGTCTTATAAATGTACAGTACCTTTATTTAAACATAAGTGAATTTAGTGCATTAGGATTTTTTTACTCAGGATATCTTTATTCAAATTCCAAATCTTTTTTTTGAATGAAGTGACATTTACATTTTCAGGAAGGATGAGCTATTATGTAAGTGTCCAGAAGAAACATACACAGTGGGGCAAAAGTACAAACGGTACAAACCAAGAGTTGATATTGGTCTGGTTGCTGCAGAGGAGGCACTGGTGGACACTTCAAAGATGGCGGGGCTCACAGAAGTCGGGGCTCAGAGCTCTCCTACTAAGCTCAGCATCTGTCACTTTTTTACCCTTATTGTACATTTTTAATACATTATTTAACTATATTGTTTATGCATATTTTCGTATATTCTGTATATTGGCTGATTTAGTATTTTGTATGTTTTTGGGTTAAGTATATGTAAATTTGTTCTATATTTATCTATTTTCTATTCGGTATCTACAGGTTTGCTCCAGCAGTATTTCATGGTACTTGTACAGTGATATTTTACCCTACCTTTTGTTATCTATTTTAACCCCCAACTGCTTTGGGTGTTTGTGCATGTGCAGCCTTCTGACTCTCTGCTTCTATGCATTTCAATAGGATCCTGTTTGTGTAGTATATATTGAAAATATTGAATGTTCCATCAGAGATTAATAAAATATATCTTCTTCTCTTCTCTCTTCACTTGTTAGATTCGTTTAGATGAGGAATTGCATTGTCTAACTGCACGCCTCTATCATGCATTTCTGACCACTCCTTGTTGTTTTAAACACTTTGGTCACAAGTCAAAGCAGGCAAGGACAAAAATGACCATCTAATTAGAGTCAAGAAAATCCAAAACCTGAGACTATCTGCCAAATGATTGACTTTCTTTACATCTCTGCTGTTCACACTGAATAGATTATTGAACACTCAGCCTCACTGAGCTTGTTTACCGTAAAAAAAAAAAAAAATCTTTCATCAGTTTGGAAAATGTTAGGAATCATGAGACTCAACCATAGAGTTGATCATTGGATGCCGATTTTCATTGAAGAAATTACAAAGAAAAGCGTAGACTCACCGCCTTGAACATAGTCGTGTAGTGTGCAGTCAGAGGGGCCAACCAAATGGATCAGACTGGACTGACTGAAGCAGACTGTGTGTTTTTCTGCATTGAGACGGGACAAATTTGCACACTCAAAAAAAAAACAACAGAAAAAAATCAATTTTGCATTGTAAAACCTGCAAGTGTATTTTGCTCAAGCAAGCCGACATCCACACAAAAAAACATGCTGCCCTGTTAAAGTCACTGTACTGACATGCAGGCTGCTGAGTGTAGGCTAACATACCTTTTGGTCGATCCTCTGAAGTTGAGTGAGCATGAAAAAATTAGATGATTAGTTCTAAATGTTAGAATCATCACAACTTAGTACTAGAACCATTGACAAAGCAAATGTGCACTTCTGATAAATGTGACAGTTTGTGAACTGAAACACATTTCTTGTGTGTCGCACTAATGTTTGGTCATGTTTAGAGGATGCACCAGTTAGCAGTGCAACATGGTACATTGACTTTCGGAAACCACCAAGGTTGTGCAATAGTTACAAAGATAATTGCTATTATTTACCTTAGTATTTGAAATAATTATATATATTGAAACATGTACTGACACTGAATATGGTGTCCTGTATTATGTGTACATGGATGTTCTCCTATGACTAAACCTCCTTCTATTTCTGCCCATGTAGAAAAAAAAGGATATTGATTCAGGCTAAGTCTGTGTAATGCTTTGATGTGAAGTGGTGAAGTACTGTTAGACTTAAAGTACTTGTAATAAAACTTTTGATGACTAGACAAGCATTGATAACTTCAGACGACGATGTGAGATTAAGACTACATATACCTAACACTTGTGTTGTATGTTTCATGACAACAAGTTATGGATGAGATTTGAGACCTTTGAGCTCGTATGTTACCTGGGTTAGGTAGAAGTGGCACCACCTCTTCGATCCTTGCTTTGGTCTCCAGTCTCTCCAACTTCTGAGCATCGTAGCGCGTTCTGCCCTCCTTTTCTTGCTCTGCACTAGTGTACTACAGGAAAACACTTACATCAAGAAAACATACACATGTGTACACATTCACTCATACCAGGCTCTGCATTGATGCATGCTTTGACTAAATAATGTGAAATTGTCTTTTAACCATGACCAGATGGCTCTTTACACGTCATTTTGGGTATAGAGGAGGACAGTTAGAAAGAGGCTGACAGGTACAGTTAAAAGGCCAAACTTCAGTTGATGATTGTCTTAGTAACCAAGTATGTATGCACCTTGATGGGCGGAACTTCCAGAATCTTGTCGACATTCTGTAGAGAGCAGGGGACATACCACAGGGCTGCCTTGTTGGCCAGCTTCAGAGCACCTGCAGTCATAGAGAAAAACTTCAGAAACTGAGGAAAATGAAGCGCTGGTTTTTGACTGAAAACCAATCGTTTAAGAAGTTTTGCCAAGTCTTTCAAATAAAACAATGGAGCAAGCCATTCGAAAAAAAAACAGCTACTGTATTGTCAAAACAGACACTCATATTAGCACCCCAATAAAAGCCAATCAAGCCTTTTTTTACAAAACCAGTGGCGCTGCCTAAAGACAAAGTCTTTCTTCTGCAAACAAAAGAGCAGAAAATAAACTAGCTCCTTTGTTCAAAGACATTCAATAATGTCTGTTCAGAACAACACATGCTCACAATCACAAAACTCTGTTCCTCAGTTGGTGAAAGTTTAGCATAATCCCCTAATCCTAAACGTTAATGTTGGGGTTGTTGTTATGAACCAATGAAAAACAATGTCAACTTGATCATTAGGCTTTCTGTACTTCCGTTTTTTGGGGGTTTTTTTTTCACATGACACAGAAATATGCAGTGATTGTCTCTCAGGTGGTGTTGTAGCTGACAATGCTGCCATTTCAAAAATATATCTGTTTTGACATCCTTTAAAATGCCTGATTATTATGTAGATGTTAAAAGGACTCAACTGTGTGGTTCGGGAAGTAAAAACCCTGTTCATATGCTCCTGGAGAAGACACAGGTTTGTATGACATCAAAATTTTATTGAAGGCGAGTTAGTCATGTTCATTATTGGAGCATTAGGAACTGCTTTTGGATGATAGAACAGAAATTGAATTGCATAGATGATCACATTTTTATGCAGAGAACGTTTGAGTGTTGTAAATAGGCACTGTCACTTTAAAATGTTTTTTTCTTTCTTTCAGTCTCTTTTTAACCCCGATATAAAACCATCTTCATCATCAGTGAGTGAGGAACATGAACTGTGTGAATCTATCTGTTTTAAAAATATGTTGTGTAGTACTTCCCTATGTCCTCATGGAGTGGATGAAACCTTGACTTGGTTTGAGGATGGAACATTCGCTGTTCCTTTTTAGAGAAAGTTAAGAACCATAAAACTGGAAATCACATCTCATAGCAATCAGGCGGAGAGGTTGCCATAGCGATATCCGTTCTATGCTGCCTACACTTTTTCTCTTAATTTGCTAACAGAGAGATTGGGGGGGGTTATTTTGAGGCTGTGTTGTTAAGGGACACAAGGGAAGATAGCAAAGGGCCAGCAGGTTCAAACTCACTGTCTTAAGGGTTTTGGGGCTTTTACTTTTGGCTGCACCGTCTGATTCACTCGCTGGTTGGTAGTGTCTCACAGGGACCAATAAGCTTATATTTGGAACAATTGAATTGATGCAATGGAATTATTGTTCTATATTTTTAATCTATGTAAGACTGTAACTGTACCTACTTGTGTTAATCACATAGAAACTAAATGTTGTCTACCAATGCATAAGGGACATCTGTCAGATAAAACAATCTTGAGGGAAATGAAGACTGTGACATTACTGGGCATTACTCTGATAAAAAATAAACAATGAAGAGACTTTGCACAAGATACTGTTAAGTTAGGAGAAGTGAGTGGGAGCATGCGGCCTATGGCTGGCTACTCCTGGGAATAAACATTTGCATTTTACACCCAGGTTAAAACTGTGCATACGGCCGGGGAAGGGTTGCCATGCCGACTGTGCTCCTCTCCTCCTCCTCACATTGGCTCCTGCCCTTGCCAGCAACCAGGAAGTTGCCGGGAGGAGAAAGGCACATTTACATATCCTTGACTTTACCAAGAGTGAGTGACTCCAGTCTATTATTAGCTCCTTCTGGACCTTTTGAGTGAACTGTGTTTAGGTTGGAGGGAGAAAAGGAAAGGGAGGAGTGAGAGGGACAGAAAACGATTCCCAGTGCGACTGTTGACCTTTTTGACCAGAATGTAACCAGGGAGCTGACTTTGATTTTCAGATGCCTCTGTATCAAAGGAAGAAAATGTCATTGTTTGACCATGTCATTGCCTGGACTGCAGCTTTATTGTAACTTCACAGTAGGTCTACTGAAACATATGATATAACAATATGACAAAGAACTAAATCCATTCCAAAGAAGTGTCAGGAAGCAGAAGGGGCAGCTGGCAGCTAGCTTACTTCTTTAGCATTAGTTACTGGATGAAGAGGACGTTTTTGGCCTCATCCATCTTAAATAGAAAATCCACTAAATTTCTAACTCTATTTTTCACACTCTATGGCACAAAGCTCACTAAGCCGGCAAATTGCAGTGACTTTTTGCTTGGTATTTCAAGTTCGTCTGGTGGTGGCTTTTGAATGAGGAGCTCCGTGGATTTAAAAGGGCACTATGATGACAGCTAAGACAAATGGCACCCGGCAGTGGCATACTTTTTTTCCCCCTTTTAACTGAATATGAGTGCAGTGGTGCACCAAGGTTGTGAATAATTCCAGAAGACAACTGAATGTGAGCAGAAGGATATTGCAGAGTGGACAATTCAGCAAATTGTAAGCATTTCAGTCAAAAAAAAAATCATGGTGCACATTTAACAGCAATGGAAACCACATTCGAGGTGTCTCTGGGTTTGCAGAGGCCAAATCAAATTAATCAGATTGTGTGTGAATCTTGCACTTAACTTTACATGTTCAGCTAAAAGCTGAAGAGAAACCAGATAAAGAGGCATTAAAAACCAAACAAACAGCATCAGTATAGTTTTTTAAAGAGGCTTAATCACTCAGAGGTTGTGCGTCTTTTATTTAAACTGTATAATAAGCAGCTGAATTCCAAAACACTCTCCTCTGTCAAATTGAATAACAAATTAGAGCCTTTGTGAGCACTGATTTGAATTTAAACATAGGTGCTTAAGCTGAGAATCAATTTTCCAGCACTCTTTTTCATCCTCCAGCCTCCTTTTTTATCACTTAAAGGCACTAATGAATAGTATGCTTGATGTTTGTAATATCAATCTTCTTCTACTTTTATAATCGTTTTATAGTTTCTTTTCATTTCTTCTGTAACTGACTCGATATCACTGTAAATGGTGGTTGCACCTTGGTGATCTCTGAAGTATAAATAAAGCTTGATTGGTTGATATGATTCTTTAAAGTTCCTTAATTTTCTATTAAAATGTGATCCTTTTCTAGCATCTTGCTGTTCCTTTTCTCCCCCTTTTTTCCTATTTTTCTACACACTTACCCTCTCTCTCTCTCTCTCTCTTTCTACTTCACCCTCATCTATTTCTTTCACCCCGAGCAGTGTCACTTGATTCATCACTATATTTTACACATTTACCCCTCTGCTCTCTGCTTTGACGCATCCGCAACCTTTCATTCTTCGAATGAGCAGGGGGGAAAAAAAACATATTTTCTTTATTCCTTCCTGAACAGCATGTTCCCAGCCCAGAGACAGTGCAGCGAGGATCGTTCTTACTGCTTGATCCCCATGATCAAAACCACAGATTTTCCATTGTACTGAGCCAAGACTCAATTACTTTTAAGTAGACTACAGTCCCACTGTGGGATGTTGTTGCCTGACAGGAACAGATGAAATCATGCCAGGAGTTTTGACAGGAGCTGATAATTTAAAACCCATTACAAGCATTACAGTATATTTCAACTGGACACGATTTGACATTGATTACTGATAATGTCAGCTGATCTTCAAGGTAATTCTGAACTGAGAGCTCAAACTGTGAAACAAACAGCAGAGAGAAAAACACAGTTTCTGTTTATACTTAAATGACCTTCCTGGAATAGTGTTGTCTGTTCTGTTACAGTCCTTAGTTATGCCCTCGGGAAATTCTTCTCAGTTCCAAAAGTCTGGCATGTCTGCGACTTCATTTTAAAAGGTCTTACAGTATTTTTACTGTAACATCTTATATTCAGTGTTCCAATTTAGATAGCAAGATAGATAGATTTAAGATTATACTTATCTTTAATTCCCCTGCTACCAGTGTTAATCACAGGGCAATTATATAACACAGAAGAGGTTATGTGCACGTAGCACTTTTTTGAGTATGTACAGTTGTGTAAAACACCAGGATCATGGAAAGAACTGTCATCAGTATTTTATGCCTCAACTCACAATGCGTTGCTCTCCGCTCTGTAGCTGTGTGCGTGTGTGTGTGTTTGTGTGATCTATGGATGCTGTATTTATGCAAATATGTGCATGAGTGCGCATGCAACACAAGCATTATTACCTTCCATTTGATGTTTGTGTATATATGTGGGTTTTGTTGCTGTGCACAGACCTGTGTGTACTCATACATGAATGTTGAGACATTTTTTATTTGTGTGGAAAAGTCACATCTGCAGATCATTGTGGCTGTGTTTGAGCAAAAGACTGTGTGTGTATGTGTGTGTATTTGTGAGTGCGCCTGAGCATATGCCTGAGCATTTTTATCATGTCTCAGAGTGATTTTCTAAGGTTGAACATGTATGTTATTACATTTGTGTATATACATGGGAATATTTAAATCGATGTGTGCTGATGTTTGTGGGTCTGTGCGTAAGTGTGCATGTGAATATGTTAGTGCGCATGTTCAATCCCCCCAGCGGGAACAATCATCACGGCTCGTGCCCACAGTAGGCAGCCTACCCCTGGGGGGGCATGACTGAGGCCTGCCTGACGAGATGCTGCCTGACTGACTGTGGAATCTGGACTCTTGCCTCCTCCCCCAACACACACACACGCACATGCACACACATACGGGACAAACATGAATGCATAAATACATGAATGCAGACAAACAGAGAGCAAAATACTTACTTTTGCCTAACCAAAAAAACTGCAAATACAAACCATAAACCATGAATACAGGTCTACAACCAAACAGTATTAGCCCTGCTTCTAATTACCGTTCAAACCATCAACGTTCATCAGGAACAAATACATCTATTTAGAGTTCTGCCTCAGTTTCAGACTTCATTTAAAAGAATCAAAGTGTGCGCTGCAGTGTGACTTTTCTGATGCATAATGTGTCAGAATGAGCTTATCAGGCCCCGCGTCGAAGCAGATTGTCCCTCCTCTACCGCATGTGTGTGTCAGTATGTTTGGGTAAGTGCGTGTGTCGCATTGGAGCATGTGTGCAGGTACATCCACTTGGCGTCCGTGTCTGACTGGGCAACAGTGTGTGAGGCCTGATGCTAAGCCGACATGACAGAAGCAAATAATGTCTGCTCCCGTTATCTTCTCTTCCCCTTCGGCCCAGCAGGAACCTTTTAAAGGGCCAAACACTGATGAAATTACACACACAAACCCATGCACACACAAGCATACATACAGCATACCATGTTTCACATGCATGCAAACCGAAATCTACAAATCAATGCATTTAAAATACAAGATACAAAGTGAAGTACAGTATATGCACATAATAAAACCTTTTTCACTGATAATTAATTATAATGAATTATTGATAGGAACTTGTCTCTTGCACAAATCCTCCAGTAATTGTAAAACACTATGAATGATATCTGAAAACAATTCTGAGGTCTGGAAATAAACAAATCCATAATAACAAATGGACATCCATAAGCTTATGTAGATAACAGCTGTGCAAACTCAAACCTAAACACATATGTGTGCACACTCCCATACATTGACACACACATGACCTACTTCCTATAGCAATGACCTAAAAGACTGCCGTGCCTCCTCCAGCTTTTTTTTCATTTTGGGGCTTCCTGTATTTAGTATTTGAGGAGTTAAACTTGTGTGCTCCTTTTACATAGGACCAGAAAAAAAAACAATCATTAAATCTATTCCAATTTGTTTTTCAATTCATAGTTTTAGTTTCAGTGGTTGATATGTGCTGAACCCTTTTCCTTAGACTTTCACATAATGCCATTATATTTGAAGGAGGGATTGACAGCAGAGTTTGATTTTATTATTTGGCTTCAAAATCAGAAATTCTATCACAGATGTTGTCCTGTACAGTAAAGCTTCTGTCCTAGAGGAAGTCTTTTTTATACTCACTTTCACCACTAGCTGGAGCTACGCTCATGTAGGCTACACAGATACTGCTATGACACTCAACCTAAGTTCACTCTTTACTTTTTAAAATATACATAATTGTAAAAAAAAATAATGATGTAACATATTACATGATTGTTTAGCTCAGAGAAGCAGATTGGCAACCTGCCTTTATTTTTAATTAAATACACAATAAATGTAAAAATTATTTTCAGTCAGAAAATAAGTAAATGGTTGCAATGTAGTGAGTCAAACAACGGTTAAAATTGCTGATGACTGACAAGTATCACAAAGAATATCAAGATAACTTATAATTTTGGTTCTAACACTGTTTTCCTCTAATAAATGAATAAATGTTAAATGTTGGCATAAAAGGTTCCAGGACATGCTGCTTTGAGTGTCTCATTTCCTTCAGCTCTTTTCCTCTTTTCTGACCCTCCTCACAGGTCAGGCCCTCTAGTTGGGGCTGCCCATACTGATGGCTGCATATATGTACCCAGCTCTCCACCTGTCATCTCATATATCTGCCTCCGCCTCCATCAACCTGCTTCGAGCCCAGCAACCAGCCAACCAACCAGTATAAGCCTGTTGCTAGGGCAACGGCTGTCTAGGGGATACTTCCTTTTGTTTCTCACCTCCTTTCCTTCATCCTTTTTTATATTTCTTTCCTATACTCTCACTCTTTCTTCTACCTTTCATTCCCTGTGCTATCCTCCTGCCAATCATTATGTCCTTCTGCCTCTCACTAACTGTCCCTCTATCTTTCTTACTCCCCTTTTCTCTCCCTTATTCTGTCTTTTCCTTAGTCTATTAGGATTGACAGACCTTCTGAAAATAAAGAAAAAGTAAGATATACTCAGTAATCTATCAACAATATCCCCTTATTTCAAGGATACTCATTTACATACAAAAAGCCTAAAATGTTATTGAATGTTATTCTATAATCTAATTTAATGGGTCTAAACATCAACTTTCACACTTTGAAAAGAGTTCTTGCAGTTACAATGCTGTCAGGTCTTTACATTTTGTAAAACGGACCGCTTGTGCATCACTGTTGCCATTGACTTTAAAGGTTCAGAGATAAAGCTGTCGGCCCAATGTGATCCTCTCTGTCTTCACTCAAGGGATTTTTAGCACAGTGTGTGTGTGTGTGTGTGTGTGTGTGTGTGTGTGTGTGTGTGTGTGTGTGTGTGTGTGTGTGTGTGTGTGTGTGTGAGACACTTAAAGCTCCTACAAGGAACTTTCTGTTTTTGCAGATTTTGCCGCCCTCCTGTGGACAAAGCTGTACATCTAGACTGATTTTGTCCTGTAAAAGTATTTTTCTAAACAAAAATATCTATTCCTTCTGTTTTTTGAGAGTCAATCATAACACTCATTGGGAATCTTTGCCTTCAAAAACACTGTGTTTTTTCTGCATTGTGCTGTTAATCCCTTTGTCTGACTCTTGTCCCACTGCAGCTTTTTCAAGCATTAAACAATATGTACAGAAAGGGCCAGTCTTTATGCTGATGGTCTTATCTGCTTTTATAGGTCATATGGAGGCATCATTATTAATTTCAGTCTGTTTGATAACCAGCTAAAAACTCTTCACAGTAGCTTTAATTTGTTAATAAGCAATATCTAATTCACATATATCTAATTAATACATGTAAATAACAGACTCCATCACTTAAATACAATCTAAAACTAGAAACCAACATAGCACTAGATTTCTGTTCTCCTGGCACAGCATATAATGCAGCTCGTCTCTTTTCAATGCCTTTTAGAGCTGTTCTACTTATAGTGTGCTGCTCTCTGCTGGTCAAACAGCAGAACATCACAAACTAGTATGAGTAGAGAGTGAAATATCCAGCGTTTGGAAATGTTTCACTACTTCTAGATAAGAATCGATAAACAAGAGCAAGAAAAAAAATACAAATGCAACCAAGGTTATGTGAAGGTGACAGAATAAGGTTAACACTTTCATAGAAGCTGTATTTAAATTTAACAGGGCACACATAGCAAATAGTTAAAAGTTTCTGAATATCATTGAGTAAAGAGTTAGCACTCTAGTAACCTGCTTAACATTTTATAAGCATCTATACTATTGGTGCATGCAGTTTCTGTCTAGGATTAATGTGGTTTACACAGATATAAATGTCAAAGACCTTTTGCATATAATGATGAGTTAGAACTTGGTACAGCACAGTGTGAAATCTCTGAACGATTTGAATCTCTGAACGGGGGATTAAGAAATAAATCTACTGAAACAAGAGTTAATAACCATGTTACCATTGGCTCCAATGTATTTTCAAATGTATCCACTTCAATTCTCCCTCATATTCTTTAAGACAAACTCAGCAGCCTTTATTTCTTGTTCCCAAAAACAAAAAAGATATCAGCAGACGAGCATTTAAGTATAAAGCTCCCTCTGAAAGGGAACAATCTACCTATAAACATCAAAACAATAAATTCACTATACCTTTTTAAGAAATAACTACTACCCATTCTCACCAAATCATCTCACCGTATCTCTTGTTGTCTTGATTGAATAATATGCCATCATGTATATTTACCTCTGATGGGCGCTGTGGCTTTGCGTGGGGGATAATTGGGCGGATGGGTGTGTGAGAGCCTTTATGTGAGTATGTTGGACCCCCACGAAAACAAGTGGCTTTCCATCAATAAACATAATTTCTCACACAATAAATGTCTCTCATATCCTTTCAACTCTACTGTGAACAAATTATGAGATTAAAATGGGCTGTTTTTAAATAAGGAAAAGTTGACATTTTACAGTCGAAAAGAAATTTTCTGAAATGGCTGGAAATCATTTGAATGCTTAACTTTGATAGTCCTGGCATTGTGAGTAAAATTTAAATTATTTTATAGATTATTTTACCCACTATAATTCTAAGATAGCGGCAGATGAAAAGTGTCATATTCTTTTATTTTCATTGAAAAACTGACAGCATACCTACAGGAAGAGGATTTGCGTGGTTGCTACTTTCTGAATCAGGGAATCAAGTTGTTATCAAGTCAATAAGAAGTAACACCCTTGTAAAAAAAAAACGTATTTTCCTTTACTCTGAGTTCTCGGGGCTTAAACCACTTGAATAGGTCAAGTTAGGGAAATGTAGTAGTCGATGGTAAAACCTCATAACTGCAGCTTAATTTACTTCAGCAACATGTGCCATGGTTTGGGTTTGTTTGCCTTCTTGCAGCTGGGAATGCTCACACACTTATTCAGTCCATACTCATCTTAATTATGGAAGCCTACCCCATGATTTGTCAACCATTATTTGGTGGTGTAATGTTTCATAAAACACATTAACAGGCACTTAAACAACTTAAGCTCTGAGCATGACATCATGGACAAAACAAAGAAGAATCAATTTAAGGTGGAGATGTTTGAGGGGGAAAAGACAACTAAACTGAAACAATAAGCAAATTCTTCTAAATTACCAGCAATTAATAACATGTTATTGTATTGAGTTTTTTATTAAGGAAGACAAACAGACATTCTCTCTAAGGCTCTCTGGTATGAGGATCTGCTGCTTATCTTTGTCGGCTATAGTTGTAAATTGTATCTGTGTATCTTTGTACTTTGATCAGACATATTGTATGTTCGGTGTGTGTGTGTGTGTGTGTGTGTGTGTGTGTGTGTGTGTGTGTGTGTGTGTGTGCGTGTGTCTGTGTGTGCGTGTGCGTGTGTACATGGTTGGTTGCGTGTGTGTGCATTTGTGTGTGTATGCGTGTGTATGTGCCTCTCTGTGCACCTTTTGAACCTGATTGTCTGTCATTCCTTTCCTCCTCTGCACTGATGTGGGTGAAAACGAGGCTAAAGGTGAACATTGCTGAGTAGGTGAGGTATTGTGTTTCCACAAAATCTTAAGTTTTGTTTCTATTTCCCTACATTCTCACCAAAGTTTGTAAGCCCTTATTAATATATTAAGACAACAAACAAAGGCAGAATGTAAACTATTCTGTGTAGTGTGTTCCTGTTGAAATGGCATCGAATGAAAACATCAAAATGAATCACCTGTGAGGACGTTCTCGGCCATCACTTTGACCTGCACCTCCAGTGAGTGCTTCGAGGTGTAAGTGATCTCAGCAGTGACATGGGTGACCTCTCCAATGAACACAGGGGACAGGAACTCTGTCTTCTCCACACGAACCAGAACTGCCAAACAGCGGTCCTGAAGAGAGGAAACATCCCACCAACAGCACATACACATCAAATATCAATCTGATTATCCAATGCTGAACTTGTTATGTTGTTAAATAAACGTCACTTTCCAGACTTTGTTGTTGTTATTGTATTTGGAGTTATGGTTGGCTCTGAAGTTTCAAAAATAACTTCCTATGCAAAAAAAGTATTTTGGTTGCATGATCATATAGTTCCATTGTTTCTGGTAAATGGCTCATTTAAAGGTTCAGACTTTTGTTTGCCAGAAGTTTAGAGACTGTAGCATAATATTTCTCTCAACAATCATAATGTAGCAGCAGTTGAAAACTGTTATGTATATTTTATAATATTTATGTGAGCTCTTCACACACTTCAATTCACGTTAAACTTGAACTCCCAGAATATTGTTAATCCTTAACAGGGGAGTTTACTTTGGCTGCTCCACCATTACTGTTCAAATCTGTCATCAAAGATAACATTTTCAGAAAGTCCATCTTTAAACAAGACAAGAGTCATGAATCAGATAAGTTTAACTGCACCATGATGTCTGTGAAAGACAAAAACAACATACACAAATATGTGTGACTTCTTCACTTGGTGTAAAACGATGGGCACAGGGACAAAGGACATTCAGACCTTGAGTTTAAAACACAGAGAGGAGAGACAATACCACTAATGATTATGAAAACAAACTAATGAAGTTTTTAGTGCAGAACAGATAAACCAGACGAAGTGATTCTTATGTGATGGTGGTGGCGAACGTGGAGGGTGTACTGAATCGATGATGATTTGCCCCCCAAAGGGACAAATATAGTTTTTTGAATTAAATTTAATTCAGTTATAATAAATAATCAACTGTATTATGTATTGCAAAGGAACGACCTGAAAAGCTGATAAGTCATTTTTGAAATTAAATAAATGTCTAATGTGTCCCAAATTATTGACAAAATAAAGGGTTTTTACTTGTTTTACTGTTCAAGTGTCTACATGAAGCAGATGGGAGTCCTGTAGTATTTTCCAAAAGCATATTTTGTCCATCTGTGTATTTATCTGAATGTCTATCTAAGCAAGGAACTAATACTTGTTGTTGTTGCAGGTAAGATGACAATGGAATGAATCAACTTATTAAAAGTCGGTGAGAGTTCACTGGGTGAAAAGTAAAACCAGCACAGAAGAAGTCAAGCAGATCTGGGTGAGGCACTACTGATTCAATTACAATTTAACTTTATGATTAATAAAACCTAAAAATCTGAAAAACAAAATAGATAAATACGAGGAGTGTCTCATATTTAATGAATCAATGAATAAATCATGTATAACTCATTTTAAAACTAAGCTTTTTAGCTGAGATTGTTTTCCCTTCATATTTTCTTAATTCACCAAATCATGTTTATACTGGACACATTTATTATTGTGTTATTCAAATATTTTGCAAATAAAAATAACTTTGTAACAACATAGGAAGAGAAGTTCTGCAATCTTCAGTCACCCACTGTAGTGAAATACCATACTGTAGATGTGTTGTGTCTTACCCCGTTCTGTGTGTTGCAGTGTCTTGTGCTCACAATACATCCTGCTTCTTCAATCATCTTGAGGATGATGCCACCGTGAACGTTGCCCACAATGTTGGCATCATTTGGCCCCATGATCCTGTGTAATGGACAAGGTTAGTTAGAATGATGATCGGGGTCTGATGAAACGATTACTACTCGTGATGTTAGCATCATGTGGTGAGTTTTCAGCATCAGGTTGGGATAAAAAAAAAGTCTAAATCAATTAATGTGACAACCTGACAAACCAACTGATAACTTATAGCATTTTGCACAATTTTTAACTTTGGAATAGTCGGAAGCTCCAAAGTTGAATTGCATATGAGCAAAGGTTTCTCCTCTGGTTCAAACAACAGCTGATACAGCTGGTAAATTCAAAACACCAAAATGAGCTCACACTGGAAAAAATGGCATCACCTTCCCTTCATAATTCAGGTGAATGTGGCCGACATTTAAGGTGAGGGGGGCTTTAATGTTTGTTCTGGCAAAAGAAAACAAATTTTGAAATTATGTGTAGCAGCGATGTGCTTCTATGTCTCTCTGACACCATCATCACCTCTCCATGGCTGAATACAGCATCATTATTACAGACTGTACAGCATGCTTGCTGTCATGTTCGTCAGCTGTTTCCAGTTCTTCAGTGTGTCAGTTAAACTCGTCTCACCAGTTACAGCGTAATCTGTTTACATACTCTAAGGTTACAAACCACACAGGTATGTACTGATGAACTGACATCTGAGTACTAACAGATGGTTAAGCTTTAACGGAATGTGTGTGGAATGTGTGTGGCATATGTGTGTGTGTGTGTGTGTGTGTGTGTGTGTGTGTGTGTGTGTGTGTGTGTGTGTGTGTGTGTGTGTGTGTGTGTGTGTGTGTGTTTCCTGACATCATAAGTAATCCTCTATTTCACAAGACGTGCAGAATGAATGTCTAGCATAGTATAGGGAAAGTTATAGTTATAGTTAAACAGTACAACACACAACACCATCTGATTATTACAGTAACTGTATAACATATGGTCAGGCAAATGAAATAACCTCAACACCTGAGTGTGTTTACTAGATGGGAATCAGCTGTGATTGATCTATTTGCATGACTTCAATCAGCTGTTTCTCAGTAGCAATGGAAAAATAATACAGGGGATATATATATGTGTTTCAATCTACAATATGAAAAGCTATTCACTTAGACTTTAGCCTATAGGTTAGTTTTAGAACATGATGTTATCTGTTCTGACATACAGTGTGAAATGATTGGTAAATGTGGCTGTAAAAATCCATTGTTTTGGTCTTGGTTGAGCTTTTGTGTAAAAGAAGTTCAAGCAATTTAAATTTGTCTTAAATGTATGCATTTTGTGTCTAAGCAACAAGAAATGTGTTAATTGCATAGCCTTCAGAGACGGATGTTGTGCTAACTGTGTTAAGAGTTTAGGAAAATTGTTAAAAGTATTGAAAAAAAGTGTCATAGCAATCGTAAAAAAACTGTAATAAGCCATATGACATGATGAATGTTCCCCATATTTATGTATGACAGAGTAACCGTTGACTTCCTCTAAAGAGTCACAGTTAGGGTTGTGACATGTGGGGAATTTACAATTGCAAAACATCACCAGCATCACCAGAGCAGACATATCCCAATGAGTTATTTTTGTATGAAAACAGAAAAGGAAGTAACTACAGTATGCAGCAGTTTAGTGTAGCAATAGTGCTGTGAAATACACCACAGTGTGAGTATTCTAGTGACATTTATATAACAGCAAAGTCATTAAAGACAGTTCATAATATTATGTAATTCATTCAAGAGAGAGATGAGAGAGATGAACTACCTGCTGAGTTGAAGTTTGGAGCTGTCTCTAAATTCCAGTCTCAATTGGGGATTTCTATTATCCACTAGATTTCTTGGGTTCCTGCTCGGAGGTCTAAAGCAACGCATCTTCCTGGCTGACTCTCAGTCTCACAATGACTCCGCTCAGGAATGATCTCTTCATTCATATCTTCTGAAATTTCAGGCCTTTCCATTGCTAGTGATGTCATACAGCGTTCACATTGACGCCGCCTCAGACATCATGACTGGTCAGACTGGATCCATACACACCTACTGATGCTTCAATTGACAGCAGGTGACCAATAGAATTTGTCACAATGACAATTAAGCGCAGCTGCTGATAGACAGAAAAATAATTATCGAAGAACTCTAGAACTACAACAACACTGCAAATGCATGACCAAGATATCACAACCAAAATGGTTTTGGGTTCCAGTAAACCTGTCTGTTAACCTGTTCCACCATAATGTAGTCGTAAGTTTAAGTAATATGCCCCCTCCCAAACAAACAAACAATAAGCTAACTGGGAAAAAGGCAAACTTTAAAAGAAAGGGAACTGAAAGGAAAAAAGTGTTGCAGTGGTTATTTGCCGACTTGATTTAAAGATGAATGCCAAACTAGTAAGAAAGTCCCTCTGTCCTTTAATCCTGTTCACATATCACTTCAGGAATGAAGATCGTGTACAGGCTGAATCACAAAATATCATCACAAAATAAATGTAAACATCACAGAAGAAATAATTTCTGTCCCTTACAAGAACAATTCAAATAAGCTCAAATAAACAACTTGGGTTGAGGGGATTATGCTGCACAATCAGGATCAACAAAACACCTGCATTGATGTACAGAAGCTTTTAAGTATCAGAGTATTGTATGAGGGAGGTTTTTTTGTTTTGTTTTTTGTGGAAGTGCTGCAGCAGACTGCATTTAATCAGGGAAAATAATCTGCTTTCTTTAATTCATAAGATAATTATTGGAAAACTTTATGAAAAAAACAACAATTTCATAAAAGGACATGTGCCTGTCTCAGTTGCACTCAGTGGGGATCACATTTTTTTCAGCAATTGCTGTATTTTCTCATGGGTCACAAAGGCTGCATTTACACTACCAGTCTTTATGCTCAATTCTGTTGTTGTTGTTGTTGTTGTTGTTGTTTTTTTTGTTTTTTGTTTTTGCTTTGATTTGATCTTATTTATTTGTTTGGCCATTCACATTGCTTTTTAAATATGGTCTGTATCAGACTCCTGTAGGGATCTACACATAAAAGTGGCCTTAATATGATTTGAAAAGATCAGAGTCCAGGTGACTATCTGTGCTCATTGTCATGAAAAAATCAGATCTGAGGAGCAAAACAAAACAGATTTAGGTCACTTTTAATCTGCAGTGTGGATGCAGCTAATGCCTTTCATGCATCATATAGTGCCTATACATGACTCAATTTACCTGCAGATTGTATGGAACTTCTGAGTATTCCTTTATTCATTTAAAAACAGTGACATTTATTTCACAAGAATGCAACACGCCTCTGCACAGAACAAGCAGCGCTGTTATGTGACAAAACTGTATGGCTCCACCTATGGGCCGGCACAGGTATAGCATAGCCTACAACAAACTCTGCATACAGCAAGGAAATGAAAGCTATTGCAAATGTATTTAAATAGGTCATAACAACTGTACTAGCTGTGTAACCTTTGTAACCACAGCTGGCTGTGTGTCAGCGATGCGTTTCCTATTTTTATTAGCTATGTTTAGGGAAAATAATATGCTAAAGGAAGTAATGCGAGTTTTAACATTACGAACTAGCTATTTACAGAGGCAAACATCTTCTAGCCTTCTCAATGAAATACAACTTTTACGTAGACTCGGGAAATGATGGCGACTTTACTGAGTCCTTTGTATTTTGTACAGTGTCCCCTCCCCATGCTAACCGTTGTGAGGTCATTACATACGACATGCTAATGGGCGTTTTGCACCGCTCTGCCGGCAGCTCACAAACTGATAAAAAACAAATAAACCTACCAAAACTACTAAAGGGTCCACTAACTGACCATCGTCAAATAACAGCTTGTGTCTCTCTACAGACTGTTGTAGGCTGAGTGTGATTACAGGATATGAAGCGGATAATCTGGGTTATAATCGTGTGAGGACGCAACGACGCCGGAGTGCTATCGTCACTTGTCTACCGAGAGACCGTTATTAGCACGCGAGGGTTCCTACCTGCATAATTGAAGGGTTGATGCTGCCTCGCGCGCCGGTTCCGGTACCGACATGATGATGATGATGATGAAGAGCTCTCTTGTTTTGTTGATTTCGTGTTGCGGCGAGTTCTCTGTATGTGATGTGACGGAAACAAGAGCTGTCCTGTGTCCGCCGGCAGCCAGTCTCTTTCAGAACTGACTCATCCGGTCTGAAAAAAGCATTCAAATGTTCAAAAACGATCTTTTATGTTAATGTGGCCGATCTGTGAGTGTGAATGCAAAAGATAGTAGTTTAAATACCAGTATATGCCAATATTTCAAGGTGGTTTAAACAAATCATCAACAGTCTGGTTAAGATGCAGTGTTCTGTCTTCATGAGAGGTAGGCTACATGGGAGAATGATTGGGCAGGAGAATAGAAACCCAAAGTTTCATTACCTGCATCCATCGCAAGAGGGCAGCAGAGACCGCGTTTACAATCATCAACACAGACGCAGTATTTTATATAGCCTGTTGTTGGCGGGTTTGACCACAACATCCATCAAAGAGCACACTGCCTTACTTAACGGTTTTATAGCCTACTTCTTCAGATGTGTTTAACGAATGGGTCAGGCCCAGGCCTTTGTTCAGTTTAAACTCTGGTGCCAGTGACGGTGCCAGTCCCGGTGCAGACCAAGTTTGGAAGTTGGTCTGGTAGCTGGAGAGGTGCCAGATCACCTTCTGAGCACTGCCGAGGTGCCCTTGAGCAAGGCAACAAACCCCCTCCCCACCATCAGCTCAGGAGCACCCACTGTGGGCAGCTCCATCACTCTGACATCTCTCCATTAGTGCATGTCCATATGATCCTGTTTGTGTGCATGTATGTATATACTTCAGCCTATAACTGACATGTTATGTTCTTACTTTTCTATGATGAGACTTATGAATTAAATACTTTTAGGCGGAGTTAAACCCTCTTACGCACATGCGTAAAACCAATGACCATAAAGCAAAACACAAGACAGGATTTAACCACGAAATCGCAGTTTATTATTTTTTTTTTTACACATAACATATATACAACATTTGCTGAAAATAGCAAAAATAAATCACATCCCAACAGAGATACTGACAGTGACATGTAAAATGTCTACAAGTTCCATCTGCACAGACTACAGTCTTTATGCAAATTCAAACACAATGACCCTTTGGGTCTTACAGGGCTGTTTCAACGGCCCTTATTCACTTAGTCCAACGAGAGGACTAAATATTAAACGTATACATACATGCAGATTTAAAGAAATACGACTGTCTAAACTTGTCGACTTATACAGGACAGCAGACGCGTGCGCAACAAACAAGTATATAATACTCAACTGTGACGATTTAACGATGAATTCTTACTTACTTCATCAACGATAACGAGCGTGGAATCACTGTGCATATTTACAAGTGACGCTATTTTATCAATATTTCAAAGTCTTTCGAGAAACCCGTGCTGATCAACTGAAAATATCTACCAGGGTCTCCACATGGACGCGCTGACAGCCTGCGGGACTGGCTGCGCGCGGCCGGGAGCCACTGCGCTGCTGCTGCGGGACTTGCTCTCCAGGTTGGTGCTGAAGCTGGATTTGAGGTTCAGGAGTCTTTGGTGAATCTGAGGGAATGTACTGGAGCTCTGGGAACAGCAATTCAGGCAAGATGGCTTGACGCTGGCGGGAGTGGAATGCTGGATGAATTCGGTCATCCTTTGGCGCGCGTCCTGATCCAAGCTCGTTTTGGGAAGCAGAGCGGAGACGCGCTGAAGGCAGGCTTTGAAGCCCTCTTTGTAGTTGTCTGTGGCATCTGAAAGGACAATAAAATGTTAGGTTCGTGTTTTTTTAAACTAATAATGGTCCAATGTACATATATTCATAATTAAGACTTCAAATTAAGCAGACTCATTACCTTTTGCGTTAATTGGGGGAATGTCGCTGAGGAACCTCACAGTCATTTCCAGGATGTCGGCTTTCTCAAGCTTTGAGTAGCGAGACTTCTGCAGAAAAGAATAAAATAAAAGCAATGTCAGACATATGGAACTTGTCTTTGCATAAATGAAAGAACACCAGATAACTGATTTTAAAAATGTATTTGCATTATTAAAACGCACAAAAGTACTTACATCTCTTCCTGTGAGGGGAAGGATCAGGCTTTTTAAATGGTTCAGGCTGTCGTTGATTCGGGCGCGCCTTCTTTTTTCCATCAAAGGCTTCATAGTCTGAAAAGAAAACGAACCATTTAAAATTCACTCATTACATTATGTGTAAGAAATCAGAAATAAAGACAATGAAACAAAATTCAGTGACTACGCTCACCTTTCTAAGCTCAAGAGCCTCCTTTCTTTTGGCCACAGTAAGCCTTGGAGAGAAAGACTGGATAGCTTCACAGGTCATATTTGGAGACATTTTCAGCGTCTTCTTTGTGCCAGAGATGTGTCGAAAACACAATTCAAGGAAGATGTGTCTCTAACGGCCACGGGCTGCGGTTTATATCCACGACCGTGGCGTCGGTTCGTGCATCACGGGTACGCCCCCAAGCGTATGCAACGATTTGGACTGGCCAGATATACGAGGAAAACAACACAAAATCATCAAATTTGGCAAGATAACCATCTGTCTTCAACTCTAATCCAAGCGTGACAACTGCATTGCGTGTCTGCGTTAGATCCATCCACCAAATCAAACAAAAACTGCGTCAAAAAGTTGAGGGTGTGTGCGTAAAAAGCCTTAAAGTCTGGACGCACCTAATGCTCATTTACCAAGTACCAATCCTACAAATTCTACAATTTACATCATATTATAGAGCCCAACATGTGATTTTTTTCATATAAAGACGGAAAACGTTAACGAAACACATGAGGGAAATATATGAGTGCTTTTACTGGTGCGTAATTACGCACTGCTCAGAGAGTCCAAAAAGTGGATGCCTCACTCTATTTTAGCAAAGCTCTATGTAAGCTTGAATATTTTTTAAGATAAAATATAATCTTTAAATAAATACACACAATTGGATCAGCAAGGTGTAATACATACATTACTGGCATAGGGGTCAGGCTTGCATAAATGCAAACATGCACAGAGATACAGACTCGTCCCAATCTCTTACCCAAGCCACGCTACTTTCAAATAACATCTGCTGTTACATTTTGACAACAATAGTTTTGCATATGACATTTTTAGGCTGTGTCTTCCCAGGGGGGGTCTCTACCTGTAGGCTATATACCGCTGCTACCAACGCCTCACGCAAGGCGGTGGGGGCAAAAACACACAGGGTGAGTGTGGAACATGTGTTTTCATGACAGTCTCAGTCGTAAATAAATTGATCATGGGTTTCAACTTATAAAGTGTCATACATATTTGGGGTTCATTTTTCTTTGTAGACTGCGAAAAATTAACAACCATTCATCGTACCCTAAACGATGTGTAAAAATAAAATCTTAAACAGATTTGAGATTTTCATATTTAATATTTAAAAAACCCTGGAGGGACATGACAAGCCATCAAATACCACTGCACTCAGGGGAACCACGCTTGCAGCACGCGTCACAGGGACCAGATGGTTGTCTGTTACTGAGCCTTCAACCCCAACTATATCCATCAGCCCCACCCCCTTTACACTCCACCTGCCCCACACCAGCATCCTTAAGAGCCATGTCCCACCAGCGCACACACACACACACACACACACACACACACACACACACACACACACACACACATACTTCTTCTTTATAAACTTCACACGCACGACACATGATCTCCACGCAGTTTTGGCGTGGGTACCCCATCTGCAAGTGTCTTATGGGTTCCTGCTGTTGGTGTCCAACCGAAATAAACCATCCCCAGCCCCCCTGCTTGGAAACTGTGCTGCAATTGTCTATTTCAGCTTGACTCCTTAAATTTTAGCGTCCAAGCTATCATGATATGCTTTTTTATCGATGTTAGATGCCATTCATCCTTCTATTCATCTCTCAATGGTTTGTCTAGTAGAACGTCTGACTTCGTGAAAAAGGCTCTTGTAGAAGTAGTATTACGTTAAATATCAAATACAGAACTGAAAAACATACATTTAGGATCTTTAAAAGCATGTACATTTATTCTGACACAGCGACAACTGCCCACAATAGGAGCGCGTAAAGAGCTCATGAAATCACTACAAAGCCGTTCCATTTATCTTTGTTATGGCAATTTAAGATATTTTGCATGTATATTATGTTTGGTTTTCGTAACCTCACCTTTTAACAGTATTTTTACAACTTGAATTGAAAGTACACAAACTCTTGATGTCAAGGTTGCCATCTGATTTCAACAAAAGCGATGCGCTAACCAGAAACTGAGAGGCACACTTGCTGCACGCGCCTGTCTCCGGCCCCGCTGGGATGGAGGCGGGGTGGAGGATGTAGGGGGATGGGCGGAGGTACACTTCTCCGTTTCTCTCTTACGGTTAGAGTCCTCTTTTGTCTTTTCAAGTAAATTCGGCGTCGGTAACCCATCTGTGCAGGCCGGATAACAGGGAGCCTTTGTCTGAAAATGTTCCGACACTTCATGGGAATTAAGAGTCACACGCGGGATGGGGGAGAAACGATGAAGGGGACACTGTCAGACACCTGTCATTTCGCATCATCAAGATTCGAGCAGAGTAGAAACTCGGCTTCGGAGTTTTTTTCCACGAGTCTCAAACAATGGGAAACATTAGCCTATATAAAAGCTATATGCAAAAACAAGGTTTAGTCATTACATTTGACCATAAACATGCCTTAAGTACTTAAACAACCCAATAGAGAGAGAGAAGGTCGATGTTGGCTTCTACATAAATACAATACTTTTATGCCCTGCTCTTGTTTATTTCAAATAGATGAAAAAGCCTGCATACACATTTTTGTTAAACAAAAAGCAGCATTTCCCTTCTTTAGGCATACTTGAACACTTTCAGCAGGAGCAGCAGTGGCTCAATTGGTAGAGTCGTCGCTTCTCAACCAGAAGGTCAAGTGTTCAATCCCGAGCTGGCCAAGTGTCCGATGTGTCCTTGGGCAAGACACTTAACTGTGTTTGCTGACGCTGTACTGTGCTGAGCAAAAGTTCAATTCATGGTGCTTGTACTTGATCATACATTTTGCCTCCTTAGCAGTGAAAGCAGAATTCTAGAAAAAAAAGCATGATTTAGTCAATTTAATGTTTTGATGTGAGAAATTATTGAAATTAACCAACAAAAAAAGTGACAAGATTACAAATAGCCTACATGTAGCCTATATCAAGTGTTGAGAAAACATGTGAAATAACAATCTTTCTCTGTGAGAGTGAACAGCATCAAACTGGGAGACCCTCGCTCCACCTTTTAACAGAAAACTTTCATATGTATAAACTTTAAAACTTGATCAAGAGAGCATCATGGACCAGCTGGACTTGGTATATGTATTTTATCATCACCAGTCATAATCAAACAATACAAATAGAAGCAAAAACACAATTTATAGCAATGTTATTACTTTCTAATTTAAAGACTACCACCATACTACACTAACACAAATTAAACAATAAAGGAGAGAAAGGGCAAAACCAAAAGTATGTGGCCAAGAAACCTAGATCAGACTCCAAATCCTATATTAGGATCTTATCATTTCAATGATGCTTCAGCTTTCTTTAGACAATTCCCTGCCTCCAAAATGCCTCCTTTTACACACCTCAAGATTTCTGTTAAACATGTTTAGATCTATGATATTGTTTGGGTTACCTCTCTTCACCTTCCTTGAATATTCAAACCATCCCCGTAAAAGACACTTGAACACATACAGTTGCATTTATTTACCATAAAGCTTTATTTTGCTATCTGTTGGTGGTAAAAATGATATGAAGGTGAGAAACAGATTGTTTTTCAGATTGCAAGAACATGCCCTGAACTCTGAACCTCCAATCCCTACGAAATCAACACGCTTCTTGCTGTAAAACATACAGTAATCAGGGGGAAAATACAAAGCAGATTTGTCCTGCTTCATCATAATTCTAAACAAATTGGTAAAAGCCAGTATAACAAGCATTTCAGCCACAAATGTATACAGATGTGAAATATTTTATGATGGGAATTGGGATTAGAATGACCAGAGACCACCTATTTTTTTTTACAGCCAAAATGTTATGCAGTAGGGCTTTGTCTTCTGGCTGGCTGATTTTTCGCTCTGGCTCAATGCTCCATATGGTTGTGGATAGCCCTCCACCCCCCTCTCCAACCTCTAGCATCAGTGTGCTTGGGCAGAGTTTATTTATTTGTTGGAAATTTTGTGTAGTCTGTCTGACATTGTTCCTTTATGATGCACGAGTTGTTTTTTTCTTTTTCAATAATAACCACAATTCTTACTTGATTGTATAAAAAGTCAAATGAAATTCCGAAATTCAGGCTTCCCACCTGTTACAAATAAATAAATCAGCCATGGGTTACATTTCTGAACTTTTTTGTGTCTTTAAAGTTAAACACATTCATTCTTATTATCTTCTTATTCTTATTTTAGCAATTTGTAATATATTACAGAACTGGTGAAAGACATTTGAAAAGATGGTGAACTTCTAATTACCATATTTTTGCTTATTCTCAACCGTGAATATGCCTTTTAAACAATCTGCAGCTTCTCAATACCCTTTACACTCTGTTCAAGCAGGAGAGACAAGTAAATGTGTTTTTTTTACATGTTACATGTTACATGTGATATAGAATGAGTGTCAGAGAATCTTTGGCACTTGAACTCTATGGGAGACAGGGTGGTTGAAAGCTCTACCCTCAATGGAGTCCGGACACTGGTGGTGGAGGCGTTAGCTGATGATGTCGTCCGGGCGTATGAGATGAAGAAGCTGATTGAACTGTCAAGACTGCGGTTGATGAGAAGATGGTTGATGATGTCATCTGAAGCTGATGGGTTGAATGATGATTTAACTGAAGAATGGGGTTGACGGGAACAGCTGAAGATGTCATCTGAGGCTGAAAGGATCAAGAGGCTGACCAAACTGTGAAGACCAGGGTTGACTGGACAAAGGCTGATGGGAAAAAGACGGTAATGAAACGACGAAGGACTGGTGGTGATGAGGAAGTGGAGGGTCGAACATAACGATGGCATACATAAATTAACTAGTGGAAGCGAAAGCTATATTTTAAAAAGACAGCAGCAATATGATAGGCTAACAATAAGGGAGTGGAGCATTACTATTGGGGCGGATGTGGCTCAGTTGGTAGAGTTGTCGTCTCTCAACCGGAAGGTTCGATACCCTGTTTCTGCAACAACATGTCCGCTGTGTCCTTTGGCAAGACACTTAACCCCGAATTGCTCCCGCTGCTTCGTCAGCGGTGGATGAATGTGTTTAAATGGGATCAGTTACTACTGATGGTCTCACTACATAGGAACCACTACCATCAGTGTGTGAATGGGTATGAATGTGTAGGTGTGACATGTGGTGTAAAAGCGCTTTGAGTAGTCTGAAAAATAGAAAAGCGCTAAACAAACTCAAGTCCATTCCATTTACCAGGTGATGTAAACAGCTGATAATCACAAGAAAATGAGTGAGCATGACTGAAGGATAATAATATAACAAGCATGCACAATAGAGTCTTCCTGACTGAACTTTCACTAGAGAAATACATTCCATCCTGCAGCTCTCTCAGTTTTTCCAACCCTGCTGCTTGTATTTTTATTGTCAGTGATGATGGAGTTAAGTGGACCTCATTGGCTTCACAGAGTCAGTAGTCCATAATCCAGGCCAGAATTTGGTTTCCCCTAAAGATTCAAAACATAGTTGGCACTAGTTTGTGTGTAAGGTCGATAGAAGGACTTTAATATACACCTTTACTAATTGTTGGGATGACAACTGTTGCCCTATAGCATCTGCTCTACATGGTAGGTTTGTGCATCATTTTTGTGGGATCTCAGATGTCCCAGTCAGACAAGAAAATACAAAAAAAATGAAAATCACACAGGCAGACGTTGTATAATCTGTCAATAGAGGTGTCAGACAGGTGTCCAAATATCATCACTTTTCCCAATAATGATCCAAAATCTTCAATCCAAACAGAAAGCAATATACATTGGAAGAAAAAAGACAACTTGCTGACAACAAAAAAGTCCATCAAACAATCATTGTACCCTAAAACAATTACCAACAACAGCCCATGTCTAATTGGGCCAGACAAACCATGCCCCTATCATTTTAGTTAATTCCTCTAAAATCATCCCAACTGCAAAACAGGGCCACATACAAAGTATTCAGAAAAAATAGACAATTACATTACATGGGTTCATCATCACCATGGCTACCCTTAAAGGCATTAAACATTGTATGGACACTAACAGACCCAAGCAGAAGATCTCAACTTTGCCGGTCATTTCATCTAATCAGCCTGCAGATTCAAGGCTATATCAACACCCCTGTGACAGTTCTCCTTCACTATGAATGTTACAGAAGTCTAATGGTGGGTTGGAGTGATCCCACCTTGAGCCTTGAGCTTTGGAGGTGGTAAAAGAGGCGTTACAGGGCCGAGACGGGATCGATTGAGCCAGTGGGAGAGAGCAGCGCTGTGTGTGGGTGCATATCTGATTTTTAATAACAGTGGAGCGTCGTCACTGATGCAGAATCACACTTTTAAAACGGCTGATGAGAAATTAAGCTCTAGCATACTTAAGTCAGGAAAACCAAATCTTGCATTTACAGTTGTTGAGAATTTTTCATTCATCCTTTTCATGCATGTTTTCTCAAATGTCCTAAATTCCCTGCAGTCATACATCAATTTCACACAAGAACTACTGAAAACTGAAATAAAAAACTTTAGAATAGTCTTCCCCTGAAATCTTCTTAAAGAAGCAAAGGAAGTTGACACTATGATTTCTTTTTTTCTTTATTTGGCTTTACCAATGCTAGATGTAATTGGACGTTTTCATTGTTGTGTGGGAAAAGAACATCCTGGCAAGCACAAAGGCTATGAAGCAGCTTCATTGAGTTAACAAAGGTAAAACCACTCACAGGACATAAACGTCATCATCTCTCTCACCTGCAGTGAATTTTCCTGAATATTACTCGTTGCGTTCACACATCGACTCAGCCCGATTTCACACAGAACATTTTACTTGGGGGCTGGCTGTAAAGATCTGATAAAGCCAGGTTATTAATTAGCCGTTTAAATTTAGCCGTTTGCGTTTACTGTTGCTCACTCTGAAAATTTCAGAACATTTTAATGAATTTTGTGTATGTGTGGAAGCAGCTGTTGTCTCGGTCATTGGGCTGTCTCGATAGATGGTCTCATCTATCCAAAAGCTTGGTGTCACTTCCTCTTCTTAGAAAATCATCCGTCTCCTCTCATTAAAAAAAATATTTTAAGGCTTTTTGCCTTCATGGTAAATGGATTTGAGCTAGTATAGCGCTTTTCTAGTCTTCTGTACATCGCATGTCACACCTAACCATTCATATCCACTCACACACTGATGGCAGCGGTTGTTATGTAGTATCATCCATCAGAAGTAACTAATCCCATTCATACGCCGCCAACGAAGCAAAGGGAGCAATTTGGGTTTAAGTGTCTTGCCCGAGGACACATCGGACATGTTGCTGCAGGAGCTGGGGACCTTCTGGTTGATAGACGACTCTACCAACTGAGCCACAGCTGCCCCTGACAGGATCTGACAGGACAATGCATAGAGTAGGACATTGGGGGAGAGAGAGTGGGGAATGGCATGTGGGGAAGGAGCCACAGTTTGGATTCAGCCTCCCGTCTGGAGGACCAAAGCTGTTGTACATGCGGGGCCATCTACATCCCAATTCTGCTCTTTCTTCACTCCAGTTCCAATATGGAGCTGTTATAAATGCCCTTGTCCAGTCTTTGCAGAATCATCAGCCATCAAATCATCATCCATTTGATCTCAGAAAAGTCATCACCAGCACCAACACCACCATCAGCGTCAAGACTCCAGTGGGGCATTTTTTCCGCAGCTGCTCCTAACAAATCCATTGATCACAAAACAACAATAATATTTTCTTAATTTGCTTGTCTCTCCTGATTGAAATATGTTAATTCATAACGAGTCTAACCACATTGATTATATATATCCAAATGCCACAAAGTAAAATCCCCTTGACCCATAGATGACTTTAATGCAGTTACAGTTACTCACATCACACTTTATCAATATGTTTTAGCCACTGATGCACACACTTTACAGAAAGCAAGCTCACAAAATGAACAGATATACAAAAGCATAATCAAATCTCAACTCATCTCAATCTCAATCAAGTCTCTTTCAATGCATTTCATTCTTATCCGGTAATTTCCAATAATCACCCCAAGTGCCCAGAGCCTCTGATATAGAGGTTACTCTTAATTGTCATTCCAGTGAGTTAGTCCTAGTACCCAGGCCTACATCCCATCCCCTCCCCAGTCCCCTCTGGGGCACAAGGAATTAAACTCAAGTCTCTTATATGGAGTGGCTTTGACTTCCAGTATCCCCTGCATCCCTTGACTCCTTTATGCCACACCCAAAACAGTGTCTCTTTATCAACCCTATAGGGCCCCTATCCTCCATCTGGTCACTACAATCCCCCATCATATAGCAAGCATCCCTTTCTGTTACTGTTGTCTCTCACAATATAAGCACAGCTTCATTACACCACAAAAACATAACTTCTCTCACATGCAGTCACGATACATCCAGAACTACAGGGCCATATAAGTACAACCAGTCTGATGTATTTGTGATGATGAACAATTGTATTGCCAATGTTTAAAAGAAAATATTAAAAATGTTTTTGTTTTATGTAGGACATTTTGTTAATACAAAAGACTGGATTTATTGTCTTTGGATCTACCATTGGTGTCATTGAAAATTGATAAAAGAGTGTCATGTCGCACTATATTCTAGACAGGGACAAAATGAGCAAACTATATTTCCTATATGTGATTGTACTCGCACACAGTAAAAGTGTGCTCATTGACTTGTTTGATTTTCTTTTAATTGCAGTCTTTATGCACATCTTCTTTCTTTTTCTTTTCTTTTTTGTTAGCAAATACCCCTATTGCACTTCAACCCAACAAATGCACTGATTTCATTTACCTATAACTCGATCAGGTCTGCCCCCTCAAGTGTCACCTCAAAACGTCCTTTTAGATGTTTAGCATTTGAATCCCATTGTCCTGACTAGATGTTCTGTTTTTTTCTATCTTTCCATGTTGTTTGTTTATGTCTCACTGCTTTAGCTTTTATTTAATTTGTATTTAATGCATTGTACAGCACTGTGGTCCGCTGCTACAGTTTTTAATGTGCTGTATTAATATATTTGACTGACTACACACCCCATTGCTACTTTTAAAAGTTTAAATAAAGAACTCTGGCTTCAAGTATAACCTTTGCAAAGCTCTCTTTTCTTCACATCCCCTCCATTAGTTCATGACAAATGGAGGTTCTTATGTGAGGATAGCCTTTAAGTAAAGTGAAATCCGGCCTTAGTGCAACAAATGGAGAACTTACTTTGGTATTTTTGACCAGTCTGGCCTAATACCATTGTAGTTTGTCAATATTTAACTGTGTACTGTTGCATGTAAGTGGTGCATGTAATTGGTGAGTGGTGATGTCTGTGGGTGTGAACCATGTGTTTCCTTTTTGGCTAAAGTGGTTGAAGTCAGCAGGAGACCAACTGCTGTTGTTAGCAGACAATGTGAGTGAACCAAATGTCCTGGGAGAATTTATATTTTTTTCTATTTCTGGTTGCCTGAAGTCAGTGCAAATACTTGAATAAATAGCCCTTTTTGTTCTTCCAGTTCAAGAGGCGGCCTTTGCGCCCCTGTAGTGCCTCGCCTGCAGTCTAAAAGTGAGGCATGATGGTGGGACCAAGACGTCCAACCCTGGGGCTGCCATTGGAGGATCACTAGAAAATAGTGGAGCTAGGAAGTTGGAACAGTGCTGTATGTGTGTGCATTGGTGAGTGTGTGTGTATGTGAATCTCTCGCTGTGTGTTTACACACATCACATGTTTATTCAGCTCCATAGTGCAGCATAAAACCACACACAGGGACACCAATTTTATGTTGTTGTAGATTCAGTGTGAAAGTACTAAGGAGTAATGAAAGCACAGCATTATTTGTACACAGGTGCTTGAGCTTGAGGGTGGCTCACCACTGAACATGTTCCAGTTTGTGTATCAGTTGTGTTTTTTTTTAGATTTGTAGGCTTAAATACACAGTGTCTACATGTATCAACCAAACATCCATGCAGTACTTTCAATTCCAATATTCTTGCTACATCCTCCATTGATTATTTGATTTGACAGTTTTGGTAAATGACTTTACTTGGACTCCTTTATTGTTATGTTACACATTGTGACACCAGTCAAGGCAAAGACTATTGAAAACAAATAAATCAAGGGCATAGGGCTGTCGTGTGTTTGGATTTAAAAATACATTTTTTACAGTTGTACAGACCACATGAACACAACAGCCAGATAGATTGAAATTAATGTTTAAAGGACCATAACTTATGATCTGTAAACCCATTTTTACCAAACATCTTCCTTGTAATACCATCAGTTTTGATATACACTTCCTATTTGATTATGAACCACTGGTTCATGTTCATCTCAATCTGACAGTCAACAAAGACACCCAAAATGTGTTTGAGGTATATAATATATATAGAAACGGTTCCCATCTGTTGATGGTCTATTCAGTAATTCTCCAACATCCATGACTTATTACTGTTCTGCCAATAGACAGTGCATAAACAATATTCAATCGCCAATGCTCTAATTAGGATCCTCTGAATTTGTTTATTGCATTCAAAATGTTAAGGTTCAAATCCTGGAAGTTGTAGCTTACCATCCATGAATGCACCAATAATGGGATTTTAAATAAACACGATGCTCTCTGCTGCATTGCCAACTGAGCATATACAATTTTAAAGATAAGGTAAAATCATAAAAGCCAAAGAAAGCAAAATCGATGTTTCTCTTCAGAACAGTTATGACCATAAAATATTAACACTTTGTAAGATGCCTTAATGCATTTAGGATACCAGAATCTTATATCAGAAGTTATAAACCTAAATATTATTGAGCAACCAATCAAAGCTCAATAAATCTAGAAGAAGTTAAGTATTAGAATGGTCTTCTAAATGTCCTATTAACATGATGTAATTAAATGAGAATGAACAAGAGAATATTTTTTTTTGTGCAAAGTGTAAAGCTCACGGACATTTAGGCCTATATTTTGTTATGTAGAGTATACCCAGCAGCCATCTACTAGATTAAATCCATGTTTAAATGTTCAATGAGAGAGGTGTTTGAGTAGGACTTTCATCTGAGGATGGGGAGGCATGTTTAATTATTGTTTTATACTTCATTTGTGCCAATGTAGCCGAAATAATACATTTTCAAATATAAATGAAGGTTAAACAAAATGATTTTAGTAACGTTCAAAAATGTGTAATATTCAGGATGTATAGTCAAATATTACAGAGATACTGGCACTATTTATGGCTATGGCTTTATTATAAAGGGAGGTGTATAATAGTCTAAATCATTTTTCCATGCCTGCTACAAACGAATCTACTGAGACACAAATGTGGGTTTGGGGTTATGTCAAATCTTTTATTGTAATTGAAGAATGCCTTCGTCTCTGTGTGTGTCCCCTCACACCACCAGTCCAACTTCTTCCCACCGATTTGGCGGCAATTTGAGAGGCGCCTCACATCAGCAACAATAGAGCAGCTGCTCATCAGCATCAATGGGCTCAGCGGACTTGTGGCTTTATGCGTTTGCGCGCCTTTTTACACTGCTCTCATAAAAAGTGAGATTCATCTCATGAAGCTCTGGGGTTTTTATTTTTGAAGTTGAGATCCTTAAACCACAACAAAGTCAAAGATCAAACAACACAAACGTCTTCAATTCATGTATATTTATTGGAAAACTTTACCAATGACAAAACATCAGGAATTTCACAAACATGTTTTTCCATATGAGATGTGAATGAATATTATAGAACAAATTTTAACACATAGTGTTTACAGACTATTCTTTTGCACAGACCAAATACTAATAATTATAGTAATTAATAAGTCCATCGTGCAAACCTTAAACAAAACAACCCTTGGGGTTTTACAAAAGTGTTGACAACAACCCATATCTTTGAAACCCCAAAGAGGATTGCATTTAAAACGTTCATAGACCTGTGCCTAAGACCTGTGCTCATTTCTTCTCTGACTTTAAAGCCACCATGAGACAAATGCTGAATTCATTCATTATATAGCAACTCCAACGATTCTTAATTATATGACTACGGTTATAGGAACATGATAATCATAGGTACACACAAAATAAATAACACACATGAGATAAATGTCCAACTAATCTACCAGGGTCTCCACATGGCCGCGCTGACAGCCTGCGGGACTGGCTGCGCGCGGCTGGGAGCCACTGCGCTGCTGCTGCGGGACTGGCTCTCCAGTCTGGTGCTGAAGCTGGATTTGAGGCTCAGGAGTCTCTGCTGGATCTGAGGGAAGGTCCTGGAGCTCTGAGCACAGCAGTTCAGGCATGTTGGGGTTACGTTCGCAGAAGTTGACTGCTGGACGAACTCGTTCACCCGCTGGCACGTGTCCTGATCCAAGCTCGTTGTGGGTAGCAGAGCGGAGATGCGCTGGAGGCAGGCTTTGTAGCCTTCTCTGTAACTCTCTGCGGAGTCTGAAGGGAGAAAGAAGTTGATTAGTGGCTTGTATTTATTGTGTAACTTTCAACCTCAAATAAGATAATTTGTGCAGTACTACATCGCAGCTCAGGAGAATGTGCTCACCTTTGACAGGAGTAGAGGGAAGGTCTCTGAGGAAACGGACGGTCATTTCCAGAATATCAGCTTTCTCCAGCTTGGAGTAGCGAGCGTTATCTTTGCCAACCAGAGGAAGAATCAGGCTTTTCATGTGACTGAGGCTGTCGTTGATGCGAGCACGCCTTCTCTTCTCCAGTAAGGGTTTAAGAGTCTAGAGGAAATAATTGGAAAATCAGTTATTCAGCCGCACTTAAAAAAGTCAAATCAGAAAACATTTTCAGAAACACAAAGCTCTCAAGTGTTTCTCTTTCTCTTACCTTTCTCAGTTCGTTGGCCTGTTTTCTCTGGGCCACGGTGGACCTGGCAGGGAGAGGCTGGGTGGCCTCGGCAGTGATGCTGGGACTCATTTCGTTTGCTGTTGTTACTGATGTGCTTTTTAGAAGACAGTCTTGCTCTTGGAGCAGCTGAGCTGAAGTGTGCCTCAGAGCTGCGGAGCCTCCTATTTATGTGTCTCCGGCGCGTCGGAGGGGAGGGAACACAAGCCATCATGCAAGGGGTCTGACGGGGGGGGCAATGCCTCTGGGAGATGAGGGGAGCTCCCGTGGGACCATCTGGTCCTCATGGTCTCCCGCGAATACCGCTGGTATGCGGAGTTTCGTTATGATGTTTTCTTTTTAGTGCGTTTCAAATGTAAAGCTTTAACATTGACCCAAGATCTAATTACGCACAAAGCCATATAACGGTGTTTCTTTTCTCCCACTTAAAGGCAATGGCCTATCGGATAGCGTTTTTTTTCGCCATTCTCTAAAGCAAGTGTTGCTTCTATTTTTCGTCTTGCGTTGTCATTAAATTGATTATCCTTTGTTTAGCCTACTTCTGTTTATTATTCTGAATGGCGTGCATTCAAATCTCACTGCAAACGAGCAGCAAAACTTGAAATGATCATTGTAGCTGAGACAATGAAAGTATTGTTGCAATATAATACATGATTTCTTGAAAAACTTTTTTTAAAAGACCGAAATACGTATATTTATTCTATTAATCTATGCCTATATCCTTGACTTGCCTTCCCCCACAACAAAGGAAAAACAGAACCAGATGAGTGATTGTGGGGTAACAGGACTAATCTTTTCATAAAATTAATAAAACAGAAACCCAAGCGACGCCATGTAAGCATTAACATCTGCTTGTGAACCATCAGCAGCTTGTTTCCAATTTCAACAACCTGGAGCAGTGTAGGAGGAGACAAAGTGACGTCGACTACTTTCAACTCAGACACAGAGGTGCCTACATCTGCGTGTCTGTGTGACAAAACAGTCACGCGGTCAACAAGTCGGATTTCACTGCAGAGAGATCACGTTTATCGCTACTAGAACAAGTCTGTAGACGTCTTTTACAGCGAGTCATCCTTATAAAATCTCCAGCTGCAAAAACCATATTTAATGTTATAAACAGTAATACATATATATTTAAAGAAATACAATTTATTTTAACCACTTGAAAATTGATTTTATTACATCACTGCGGCTGAGTATTAAACCAAAGAGTGCAGCGAGCTGCCAGTAGGATTCACGCGTTCGGCACGCGCCACAACCCTGCAACAGATGGGAACAACCCCACCCCCCCCCCCCCCACTTCCCTCTCTTCTTCCGTCTCCACCCACCCCTGCTGCACCACTCTGCTGCTGCTTCCATCAGCATCCCGATCCCTGATCTACTGTCCCTTCACCATCAGCGTGGGGGTTTTGGAGGGAAACTTGGGTGAAAGCCCACAAACACAACAACGCATTTCATACTATCTTATAAGAATCAAACAAAGTGAAAACGAGAATGCACGTCAACATACTGGAAGAATAAATAGTGCTCATATAAAATACTTTGAACTGTTATTTTGAAAATGAAGATGTAGCCAGTTGTTAAATATCTTTTAAACATTTTTTTGTTATTGATCATTTTGTGCTGAAAAATCGTCTTTCAACGCGTTACGCACAACTTTTACGCACGGACTTGTTCAGGGAAGAATTTAAGAATGAAGGATGAAACTGCGACCCGGTGGCAAGCTGCTCTGCTGTAGCTTGAAGGTTTTGAGCCTCCTTTTTTTCCAAGCATTAAAGATGCGCAGTTTGCACGCGTCCTGCCCCATGGGGCCCCAAATAACTGCCATCAGGTCCAGTCTGGGAACTGGCCCTTCGAGATAAGACAAAAAAAAAGTCCAAGACAGGCTTCGGTTGGGACCTTTTTTGTCCTAGTTTTAGCGTGGGTATCCATCTGTGCAGGGTGAGAGCACAGGGATCCTTTGTTAAAATCTGTAGAAAAGTACACTCACCAAGACAATTTTGGCAACTCTGTTGGACAGGGATATGATTAGCCTCTGAGTTTCTTCTAGTTTAACTATAGAGGCTATACAATTGACTGACTTTTATCTTTTTTGATCAGACTATAAACCGGTTGAAAATGGCAATTTGTTTTATTCTATTCATAAGAATGATGGAAAACATCGCCAACCTGTAGAGCAAAAAAGTGGGCGAAATACATCTTGTATTTCCCATACAGTATATCGGTGTTTCCTTTCTCCCACTTAAAGGCTATATTTCCCCCCAGGCAACATCTTCAATCATAAGTGTTAGGTTTATAGTTGAGAAACTGATGGATGTGTATCTGGTCGCATAAACGGCATGAGGCTGACACGAGCCACAGTTCAGACAGATGGAGCCTGCGCACGTTTATTGATGCGTGAACAAAGAAGCGGCCACGGCTCTCTGCCTTGTTGAAGGTGATCGTCTCCTCTTGCGGTTACGTGGAAGCTTCCAGACCCTCGAAGGTTTCCAGCTTTCAAATTTTGATTGCAGCTGGCTGAAAGGATGTCTGGCATCCCAAGCCGAATTCTACGCCAACATGATCCGCATCACACTGAAGCGTCTGTACTGACGCAAACATTGAAAAAAACATGTTAGGTTTGGTGGAGTTTCAGGATCCTAGTTTATAATCAATTTTCAATATTCTATTTTCTATATGTTATATGTATCATAAGATAGAACCTTTAAATGTAGAATAAACCTTTTTCATTGAGGTAGGCTATAAAAACACAATTGTTTAAATTATGTAAGTATTGTAGTATTTCAACATTAGTTCATGTTGAACTTGTGTTGGGTTTTTCTACCGCAGCTTCCAAATCACATTCTTAATAACAAAAAATTAACTCTGAGGACAATAATAACGTTTATTCTCCTTATGTCCTCCTTATGTTCTCCTTATGTATCCTTGAACGAGACTTTACATTTGGAAAACGAAATTACTCTGGTGAGATTCTTCATTTATGGCTATTTGTGGACGCGTCTAGTCAGTGAAAGAAAGTCTTATCTTAAAGGTGTATCTTTAAATTATTTTCATAAGTCGAAAGGAGACTGTATTTAAACAATGTTCTTATATATTAAAATATATAACGTGAAACTTTATGCTATTACTGGCTCATTGGGACGCAATTTGACTTTGTATTTTTGTGTTGAAGCAGAATAATAAGACACGTGGAGGTTTTTGTAAAGGTTAGTTAGAAAGATTTTTTGGGGAAAAATATCGGTGATACTTAGAACAGTATTCGTCTGTCACATACCGTAGTCAAAATAGTTCTTAAGGACGTAATCATAATGACATTATGATAATAGTTTTGTCTCACTTGGTTTGATTCTTCAGAGATAAATATTGAAGAAACTGGCTCTATTACTTTGGAGGTGAGCAATTCAATATTGAGATATTCTTATTGGGGATTATTCAGTTATAACAAACATTACATGTTCATTTAAGGTGCACAGGTTTGGCAAAATCCTCAGTTTTGTTATTTTGTAAACAATAACAGGAACTCTAGAACCTTATAACTACTTACATTCTCATAAGAAGTAATGAACTGTTCCTTTATCATTGTTACATATGCGTGTTTCTGGCACATTAGGAAGTGATGTAGTGCTGGTGTTGTTATACATATATACACAGTATACTACACTGTATGTTCTTAAAATCCAGTTAAATGGTAAATGGACTTTTCTAGTCTTCTGATTGCTCGAAGCACTTTTACACTGCAGGTCACACCTACACATTCACACCCTGATGGTAGAGGTTGCTTTGTAGAGAGACCATCAGACTTAACTAATCCCATTCATATGCATTCATACACCATTGACAAAGCAGAGGGAGCAATTTGGAGTTAAGTGTGGCTGCAGGAGCTGGGGATCGAAACCCTTGACCTTCCGGTTGAGAGATGACGACTCTACCAACTGAGCCACAGCCGCTTGAGATGGGTGTTAATTGTTTGTGTTCGGCCCATTCTTCATCTGAAAATACTATGTTACTGATGGGCAGTAATGGAATGTGTCATGAAGACTTATACTTCCTTATTTCCCAAATCCTTAAGATAAGATGAAAGAAGATAAGAAAATCTAAGCAAAGGAAACAAAGGGTTATTCCATATACTAACACAAATGATCTCTGGTCTGTGCTTGTTTCTCATTACTGTCTGTGTTTGGAGACATACACAAAGAGATGTACAGTGTAACTGGTTCTTGAAGGAAAGAGGACTTGTGTACACAATCATCCAGACTTAGATAATCCATTCAGGCTATTCTCTTGTTGGTTTTGTGCTGAAACTATAATGCAACATTTTCCCCCCTGAGATTTTCTTTCCTGTAAAATTTCTTCTCCAGCTGCACATTAATTACAGACCCACAGACAAACTGATTTTACAGCAAATTGATAAAAAAACAAACATGTAACTGAGCACCCAGCTGAAAAAGCTCAGCCATGTTCAACCCAATTCCAAAACCATTTTGTTGCAGTTTTGCTTGAATTTGACACAAGCAACACAGACAATGAAGGGAACTCATATAATAATAATAATAATAATAATAATAATAATAATAATAATACATTTTATTTATAAAGGTGCCTTTTAAAACTCTCAAGGTCACCTTACAAAGCAGAGATAAAAACAACAAAGTAACAACACAACGATAAAATTGACGTTAAAAACACAAAAAACACAAAAAAAAATTCCTTTCTACTTGTATGACTAGCTCCCAAACTTTAAGTCATTTCAAATTGCACAAACCTTCAGTGACTGATAGTATATGGATGCAGATTTGGCACAGGTACTCTGTCTCACCATACATATATTCACAACTATTCACCAAGGGTTAAATGTTGTTGAAAAAAATATTACTATTCAAACACTTTTAAGTTTTGACAGAAACACCATTTGTAAGCTGCACATGATTTGTTTATTGTAACTTTACACTTCATGGCTCTCTATCAGTGGAGGGAGTTTTTCTTTTTTTACTAACAGCAATGTTATAAAGTTAAAGTGAACCATAGGCACAAGATTGAAAAGGCCTTATAGGAGGATCCTGAACAGAAAAAAACTTTGTGAAGAACTTCTTTCTTCTTATCCATGAACCTGACCAAAAGCAAGGGCAACAAAGTGCTCATTAAGGATTTAACATGCATTCACATACTGGCTGAGGTACAGCTGCACAGTCTAATGCTGGCTTGTACAAATGCTTTGCATGAGTGTTACCTCTAAGAACAGAGATAATTGTTTTTATTTTCACTGTTATGGTAAACGTTGGTTGTATTGTTGTGATGTGTAGTTTCCCAAGTTTTTTCTGCATTTTGGCACTGTTAAGTCTGTAAACTTAAAGCATCTTCCAGTAGAGCTCCCAGCAGGGCAGATGAACTGGTTTGCATTAGAGTGTACAGGTTTACCCAACAAAGCATACAGGGAGGGAATATTCCTAATTAGTCTATAGTGTCTGCACTTTTATGATGCTGAGATATTTTATGTTTTGATTGAGTATCCTGATATCTTCAGCTATAAACAATGAAATACACAACAAGTTACAAGTATAAATGATCTTTGTTTGCCTTGAGGTGTCTAGGGAAATCAGAAGGGTGACTTCATAGACAGAAATTGGTCATTTAAGTATGTAAATAAATTTAAAAATAGTGAAATGCTTTAGCATAATATAAAGCTATGTTTTTGCAGAGCGTTGTTTGTCACTATTTTATTCTGTAATAGCACTGATGTGTTGTCACTCATGCAAAACGAAGACCTATCAACATTTGCCTAGAAGCTTCCCACGCCTAAAACAACGCTGTTTTCAAAAAGCATCTGCCACCAGTGACCAGAATCCAAACTTTTTTTTTTCCTCAAGCACGAAGTCCATTTGACGTCACTGATTTTATCCGAGTCTGCAGCATCATCTCTATTGCCCACGTGATAAATGAGACGCTACCACAAGAGATTTCTAGAGGGTTATATTTTATTCTCTTAATGAAACACCACTAATCAAAAATCCTTCATAATGCATAAATGTTGCACTTTAATAGAAATCCAAGCCTCTATCTTAAAATGAAACTTGATCTACCTGCAGGTTATTTGTTTCTTTTGATCAAACTCCATTGGTGGCTTTTGAAATAAGCAATCGGAAAAAGAACAAAGTATATATCATTGCTGAAAGAAAAAGAGCACAACATGTTTATGGTTTTATATATATAAAACGCATTAGATTAAGCCAGGGTTGCGGAGTTTTCATGCAAAAATTATAAATGTTTTTAAGTCGTCTTAACTACTGTTTTCAGCATTGTCACTGTTCTCCTTTGTGAATGAAATCCATAACAGTGCAAAGCATCGAGTCAGGCGTCGTTTTCTGAGTCAGAACAACCTTTTTGCGTAATTGTACACTGCATAAATCAGAGGCGAGATGGCTCAGACAGGATTTGAATATCGTAACCAAGCCAAAAGCCAAGCTGTACGACAGAGAACACATCTGGTGGTGCTATTTGTTTAGCTCTTGTCCTAGTTGACAAAGGTAAACTTATAGCGTCGCATGGGCGTCTCCACCAATAGCTGCTCTGACAGACTCTACGGTCATGCTCTTCAAAGAACTCCTCAAAAAGCAAGTAGACTCTAACTCTCAATGGTTGTTTATGAGACGATAAGTGGGTTATATAATAGAGAAAATGCTTTTAACTTTAAACTCAAATTATTTTTATTTCTTTATATTTTTCTAACCGATATTATAGTGGGGATTGGAGCTGCCCCGGCTGCACGAGCGCAATTGGACGGCCGATGACAGGAGGCTTGTTGGCGGCGTTTTCGAATATTGGATTTCTGATTGAGGGGGATCTATTGTGCTGCCATATCAGGGGCACGAGAACAGCACGAGCCGGCCGAACAAAGGCAGCAGATGGCTTTCCTGCTCCTCGATGAATTATGTTGAAGTTACAGAGACACAGGGACCATTAAGAGTTCTCCGGGGGGAAATTAAAAGGTGGGGGGTGGTTTATTTAAACATGAAAATACTTTTAAATCTAAATATTGTTTATTTCAGCAATGTCCATAAGAAAAAAACATAGGCTATTTCCAACGTAGTCTACACCTTATAAGGTAGTATTTCTATGTTCCAAAATATCACACATTTTATTATTTTAATTTCTAATAACGATGGAAGAGAATAAGAATAAAGGGTTTTGCCCAAACATAATCGTGACTCAAGTTGTAGGCCAATTCATTGTTGCTATTTATAAGTCAATCATGGATATGCCTTTCTGTCTGAACTTTTTTGGAACATTCTCTCTTGAAAAGGGTATATTTAAAAACATTTTGAATGGTACATTGGACTTTTAACAACAATCATATAACATAACAATGCATCTAATTGTCCTTCGATTGGTTTAATTGTCCTTATCAGAGAGACAGCGCTTGTGTTTACCTGGAAAAGTATAGGGAGTGAAAAAAACGATTTCCTTACAGAATTTGAAATCATTGTTTTAATATGTTTAAGCCTATATACATATATAATACTATATAATATGTATTTTACTTTTTTCTTGCTGTGGCATAGTCCTGCACAGTCCTGCACAGGAGAGCAGAACCAGTCAATTGGGGGCGTGGTCTAAACGAGGTGTCCGCCCACATTGAGAACGCGTCTCTGTCATTGAGCACTACACCTCGTGTTGGAAAAGGGCGCTCAATACAACTGCAGTCATCAACCAGCAACCACCTAAGAGTACTGCAGCATGGGCTTTAAAGACGGGCACAGTGGCCACAAAGTCGGATCCTGGTATGTAAATGTTTTTCCTTAAAAAAACTGTTATTTTAATACCTGCTTCAGAAAGTGCCTCATAGCTGTAGTTTATAATCTAATGGTTAAACGTGATTCCTGCAATCAGAGCTACTTATCTAAACCTAGATCAATGTTCTGTTTTTATATAATAATGTTAAACACTTTATACGTGAGATATGTCAGCATGCTATGTCTTTGCTTAGGAATATTCATATTTATTAAACAACTTTGTAATGACATTGCAATATCTGTTGTAACTGTAACACGTGACCTGTCAGTGTTTTGATTATTTCAGATTTAATGATAGGCCTACCTAGAAGTAGCCTAGTGTAAATCTATAATCTAATTTATTGTAATGGGCACAGCTCTAATGTCTCCTCCATATGATGTAGCTTTATGTTATTTGGTGAAGGTTAAAAGATACCCTTATTGTAAATGACATTTTAAGAAAAAACATGGAGAAACATCACTCCGACATACTTACCATGAATAAATAACATCAGAGTGTTGAATCGTTTAGCCTTGTCACTGCTTCAACTCTGTAGTTATAACGCTGTCATGTCAGATTAGTTGTCCTGTGTCTGTCTGTCGCTAATGAGCCTGAGTGTGAGAAAGTCTGACCGCAGAAATTCTCACTGCAGATCACGCGTGACTGGGTCGCTGTGGGAGAGTCAACACTCCAGCATGGTGAGTTCACGGGGACAGAAGACATCGAACTGAAGTCTCAAAAGATGTAAGCAAGGAAGGAATAAGATGAAGCTAAGAATAAGATATGTATCTCCTCATTTGTTATAATGTTGTACTGTAATGGCAATCATTTTTTAACAATGCCCATTTTTAGGTCCAGATGTTGATGTGGGCTCCTTACTTCAGTAAAGAAACATGTGCAAACATTATTGATGATATTGTAAGTACAGTATATACAGTATACGGCCTTTAGTGGCCTCTTAATAAAAAAATATGACTGTTTATTGATGTTGTGATTTTAAAGGTTTGGGTTTCTTTTTTTTAAATGGAGGAAGGGTCTAAATCAGGTAAGAATTCAGCTACTGTAAATAATATCATTGTAAATCAAATTTAAGATAAATCAGTTACAGGAGGTTATATGCCTACAGTAAAGGCAGTGCATTTAATTATATAGGCCTAGTTTGATATATTAAAAAATATATATTTTGCATCATAGGCTGCTGGATACCTATAGACACATTTCAACACTTTGTAATAGGTTTATGTAACAGAAAAATACTAATATGTTCAAACAAGTGCAAAATTATGAACGACCATACATCCAAATCCAAAATGAAACAACTCTCTCACACATAGACAAAGGGCATTTTATTCTTAAGCATTAGGGGATTAAGCATATGAGAGACCATGGGGATGTAAGTTCATAGTTAAAGGCCTGATAAATTCTTCACTTAGTTCATGAATGGGTCCCAGGTTATATGGAATCTGTTAATAGATCCATTAAGGGTGCATCTGAATTTCTTCTCAGCTTGATGTTCTGCATCACATCTTTTATCCATTGTGTGATGGAGGGGTTACATCCTTCCATTTGAATAGAATTGAACTGACTAGCTATTAGAAAGGAAAACACAGAGACCTTCTCAAAGTAAGGACAACATTGTATCGGGCTGAGAATACGCTAAAGGTACCATAACCATCTGAAAGCTACGATGTGTAATGTAAAGACCCTTCATGAGGATTCAAATTTGATATATAAAAAAACATCATTATCATTTCAAATGTTTAAATAGGAAACGATCACATTCAGGATAGTAACATAAAATATAAAATAACATAAAATAACATACAGTACATTTATGGATATCTATCAATTCTCATGTCTCCTTTAGTGGGCGATTCACGTGATGTTTTTATTTCATATTTTAATTCTACAGATAAATGAGAGATTTTACCAATTCAAAAATCTACACGCAGGAGGACAAAGAAAGAAAGATAAAAAGACATAAAGAAAGAAAGAAAGAAAGAAAGAAAGAAAGAAAGAAAGAAAGAAAGAAAGAAAGAAAATAAATGAATTAATACAACTCAAGTTTATATCGGAGGATGGGGACGGATAAATAAAGTCACTTGCTCTCTTTGTGTGTTCTGGTCTTCTTTCAGGTGCCTAATAAAATACATTTTGTCTGGGCTCTTTTTGAATTGTTGTTTAATTTTTGCTTCTTATTTTGATATAAAACGTGTGTATGTATTTCAGTCTTTATATGATAACATATAGGCTGCTAGACATTGTAGCTGATTAATCACGGTTAATAATAAAGTTGTATTTTAGATCAGAAAGGTAAAATAAGCTGGTTTAGGTTTGTCTATAGTCACTATAGAGGCATCCTCTTAGCACGCGCCCTGGCCAGCGAAGCGAAAGTAATTAGTTAATGGCACGCGCCAACCAGTTGGACCGTTGCAGATGGGCGAGAAGCTGTTCTGGTCTGATCTTATAAATAAATGGTTTAAATTTGTCATAACCTGGTTTTAAATGTGTTTCTTTCTAAAAGAGAATGGTAAAATTAGATTTAAAAAAAGGGAATGCGTATTATGTATTTTTAAATGATTATAATTAAAGCCCACTAGTAAAATAAAACGGAACTTTTGCAAACCCATACAATTTTTAAGTGATCCTTACCAACACCCATGCAGCTCACTGAAATATTTGAAGCTTCTGGTTTAGCCATTAAATGATAAATGGATCATCTGTGTCCAATATTGCACATGGACCAGAGTGAACAGTATTAATACTTAAATATGCTTTAAATGCTTTTATTGTTCACATTTTTTTCACAACATGTCTCTGGATTCGACTGGTTTTATGTGTTTCGGGGCTTTCTAACTATGCAAACAGACAGTGTGTTTGGCTATAAACAGCTTGAACTTGAGCAGAAATTGTCCCTGTTTGAATGTTCCCGCGCATCAGCAGATGTGACCGCACAATAGAAGGGGCCGACGCCTTGAGTCTAATTTGAATAACTGTCGCACGCCTGACGCGTGCAAGAAATATCCCAGCTTTCCCAGGCTCTGTAGGAAAACCGTTGGCAGCCCCTTTCCACTTGGGTGGGGATTTAGCTTCTAATTGCTTGAAGTTGTGGGAAAATCTTTAAAGAAGCCTGGGAAAATACTCTACATCACCTACCCAACACAATCCTGTGTTGGAAATTTCATTGGAGATCCGCAGGGCTGCAGCTGCAACAAAGACATGTTCTTTATATTTCTGCACCACACTCACCAAACATCAACTAATAAATAAATGAATAACTAAAATACTTACAAAATGAAGATGGGTCTCCACTTAAACAATTCCCCTTTAAATACAAAAACATGCAATCAAAATGCCATCTGTTGTGTCTTTAAGGTCTAATGTTATATGAACAAGCTCACAATATGAATTACCTCAAAAATAATATAGGCCTATTGATTGTTGACTCAGTTGCATGCTGCAGGGAGTTTTGTCCGTTAACACAATATTACAATTTCCTATATAAATAATTATCAAACTTAATATATCTGGGATTCGAAATAATTATTATAATATATAGGCTATATTTCTTTTTGGCCTACCTGCTGGTAGACCCATGATAATTGTCGTGTAAGTTACATTATAGGCCTATGTGTTCACGTCAGGCTATAATAACAATGATGAGGTAGGCTACCCCCCTAAGTTGTCTGGGGAGTTATTATTGTCCATTTCCTTTGGGGAATTAGGCCATTAGTCAGGCCGCTCATGGGAATTCCCCCCTCTCCTTGGCGCGTGCAGTGTCTATGACAGTTGGACCAGTGCAACAGATGGTCCGGAGAAGCACGCGCCGAGCACGAGACATGCCCATATCACCATCCATCCACCTAAGCCCCCAACCCCACCCCCTCCAACATCCCACTCGTCGAAACAACCCCCCCATTTGACAGAGGCCACTGAAGGGGAAAGTCCGTCAACTTAATCTGACAGTGAAGAATCAGAGAGTGCAGCTGTAAGTTTTCTTATTATGAAGTTAACTTAAAGTAATATATTACACAATGTTAAACATATATTGAGTTATAAACAAGACATTACTCGATGTGGCTTCAATTTAAGTTGCCCTAAATTTTCAATGTATCAGCCTTCTAATCAGTTAAATTGTTTTGTAACAAGGTATTGCCTTAACCTTTTTTTAAACCACAAAATATTCGTTTTACGATATGTTTCATGTTCTAAAGTGCTGGGGTCAGCTGTAGTGATTTAAATAAATCAACGTGCTGCCAATTGATGACTTGACACCTTTGCAGGTGGAGCTACCTTGATGAATGCGGAGCTTTCCTGCCACCGTTTGGTGATTTCAAGTATTACAGTTAATCCCAATGGCAACTTCATCAAAACGTCTGCTCTTCTTGTTTAACTAAACCTTATTTCTTATAGAACTGAGTACAGATCGTGTGTGTGTGTGTGTGTGTGTGTGTGTGTGTGTGTGTGTGGTAATTTACACAGCATGAATTTTAAATGTAGACCTCTGATAATGGAAATACAATCTGCAGTCAAACGTCAAATAATGAGACTTGCAGGCTTTTGCTTGATACCTACCTAATCATTGATGTGTATGCTTTGACTTTCCTGTTATTTAAACCTCTATTGGTGTGTGGACATCATTTATGATTACATATCTATACAGTGCATTACTTTGTTACCACCTTCATTCAGAATTTTACTCAAAAAAAAAAACTTTGAAAAGAAGAAGTCATCATTAGGTCCATTAAATGTGTCCCATTCAGCGTAACATCATTTAGAGTCTTTATCACAATATTTTCATGGATATAAGTGTAAACACTAGCTTAATTTTGATGTTGTTTTTTGAGGTGGAACTATTTTTAAAGAGCCGATCATGTTTTGAGTCTACAGCACATCATAACATACTGGGCCCTCTATTTTTACAATGTGTCTTATGTACTACTACTACTACTACTACTACTACTACTACCATTAAGAACTGGTTAGAGCGATAAATTCTGTCTCAGGAGTAGTATGGAAGTGTAAAGTGATATTACTTCAAAAAGAATACTCAATTGTGGAAATTAAGTAACTGCAGGATAGGCTACTGAAGAATGCATTTAATGTAATTACCCATGAGTAATTTGTTCTCTCTCACTCTCTTGGCAGGATTTAAGAAATTTGCTCTCTTCTATTGCAAACACAATTTCACCCAAGGGAAGCCTTATCTTTTACAAAAAAGTCAACTCAAGATCACATCAAGGTCCTGTGAGGAAATACCAGTTTGTGTTAGTTCTGGCAACCTCAGCAGTCCATCTTATCACTGTACTGATTTTTGTTCTTTACATTAGGTGAATAGTGTTTTTAGTGTTTCTATTTTCTTTTTTCTTTTTGACAATCAAATAAATCCCAACTCTATATTATTGCTGGGGAAAACGTAACATGCTGCTTCTGTGACCTACGATTTAATAACGTATCTGAAACCTACACCCTGGCAATGGTTCCAAATATTTAAACTCATTACAAACAAATAATACAATCATGTCAGTTAGCCCTACATATAAATACATCAGCATACTACCTACTGCATCATGGCGCTGTGGAAACATTTAAGAATTGACCATGAAGTTGAATTATCATTACAATGACAAATGCAGGCTTCCAAAAGGCCACCAGATGGAGCTCTTCTGTGAGCAAAGCATAGGGAGCAAAGTGTGGATGTCCGGTGATGTTGGTTTCACTGCAGTTATATAAAATTAATGGCGCTCAGGCTGCATGCAAAACCAGACTGGGCGTGCGTTCAAAAAGTCCATATCTGAATTACAATTGGGCTATCATGACCGACAATCATCAAGCACGTTTCATTACTTTCTCTTCAGAAGAGTTTTAAGTAACCACTTCGTACTGTCCCTTTAACTTCTGAGCCGATTTCCAGAGAGCAACAACCTGTAGCCTAAGCTCAGCGATCCTCCCCCTGCTGGATTATTTAACAGGCGCTGAGTCCCATGTCGCCATCTGCTATAGGTAGAAAACACTGCGCATTATTCTCCCAGGCACATGACACGCGTTAGCAAACGAGTTAAACACAGAATTAAAACAAAATAAGTTTTCTAGGCCACAAAATCAATCCCAAACTTGTGCAACAGGTGCTGAGCATCCTGTGGGCGCCAGAGAGAGAAGAAACTGATAGGCTTACTGGGACAGATCGTCGAAAGATAAGACTGCAGCAGGTTAGTTATCGATCACAGATATGATAATGGACTAATTATACGACTTATGAGACGTATGATAATGGAGTATTATTTTAACCTGTAAAAGGTTGTCATATAGGCATAGTAAAATGAATGTGTTTGGAAACGGGTGGTGCTTTTGACCATTCGGCTGTGTTGGGAAGATGTGGAGCGATAACTGAGCTGTCCCACAGCATTACCCGGGTTACTGAGATGATTTACAATGCTGAGCTTGTCCGCTCGGTGAAGTGATCGGGCTCTACTCAGTCAACCGAAGGCAGGGCTGGTCCAATCTGCAGCAGTCATGGTGGTGGAGGGGGACAGGACGCTGCTCGCGGCGAGGCAAGGGGACGTTCAAACTCTCAGAGTGCAACTAGCGGCGAACGCGCTAACCATCGACATTAAAGACGTGCTGGGGGCTTCCCCGGTCCACCACGCAGCCCGGGCTGGGAAACTTGCATGTTTGCGTTTCCTGGTGGAAGAGGCAGGACTGCCGGGAAACTGCCTGGCGAACAACGGGGCAAGCCCGGCGCATGACGCAGCCGCCACCGGCAACCTGGCTTGCCTGCAGTGGCTGCTGACCCAGGGCGGATGTCTGCCAGAGGTGAGTTACCTGGGCTATTGTTAGCTTCGTTTAAGTGATGCAGACAGCAGCAGCCTAATTCTCTGCTTCCTCTGACCTGGATGCCATCGCTCTTCCTTGTAGCATGCTTCAGTTGAGTAGGTCACATTATAACTTTTCATTTAACGCTGGCTGTAGGCTTACTTTGTTTTTTAATTACCGGTATTTATTTTTTGCATTAAAGTGACAACTTCACATGTCTCAAATAACCTATTGCACACGGTTTAAAGAGTGTTAAAGAGAGCAGTTCAAATCAATATAGCCTGGTCCCCAGAACTCCAAAACTGTGAAAGCAGAATCACCCTGTCTTGTTCTGAGAAGTGAAAAGTAAATGGTTTGGTGTTACAACAGAAGTAACTTAATCTGGCTGCTACATGTCAAAATAAAAGCTCCTTTGAGCATTTTTTTGTTGGTCTGTGGACAGAGCAGTAGTCTCCTCACCTTGCTAATCTGGTCCTGTATACATGTAGAGTTTTCTAACAAACTGCTGTCTTTTTCCAGTTACATCTGTCACTCATTGTGAATATTTGTGGTGTAAATCGTGATAAACAGGGTGCTATTTATCCTCTTAGTGGACACCTACCCCAAGCAGCAGCTACAGGCACTGAAATAAAGGAGTAGTCTTCTCTCTGATCATCTCACATAGTTCTGTGGGATGCCAGAAAGAGGCATCCTAATTTTTGAAACTGTTTCATAACCAGTTTAAAACTCAAATTAATAACAGATTTAGCATCGAGTCCTTGAGATGTCAGAACATGGGGTATCTAGATATCTCTCAAAAACACAATGTCCCCCTACCCACACTCAAAGCCTGAATGCTTTATTTGTCACCGTTTTGATAACATGAAAGTCATCATAAAATAAAACGATGAAGAAGTGATTAAGAAGTCACAGTGAACTCACCAAATGTTAGCCCATGTAGCATAATACCACCCCATAATACGGTAACTATCAGAGCATTGAGTCTTTTATTTTGGTTACAGTTGGATGCTCAAAATGTTGGCCCTGTGGCAATGAAGTATGCAAAACTGGATTTGCAAATGTAATTTTCTTTATACACCCCATAAAGTTATTCATGAAGGACACAGAAATACACAGTGACATACACAGGGACAAACTAAGTGACTTTGCGGTTGAATATTGTTATTATGAGAGAAGATATTTGCCAAAATGCATGTGGACATCACGTTATGGAACTGAAAGAAATTTTTTCCCATTTCAGTGTTTCTGATATGCAACCTGGATTTTAAAGGAGTCTTAGTGAAAACTGCATTAGATCCAGGGTGTTCTCCCTGTATGCACAGTATTGAAAAAGCACTGTAGCTGATCTGTGATTCTAGTGTTTTTCTATGATATTCAGTTTTCTATACAGTACATGCTTAAACTATGCAGTATGTGCTGCAAGATATCTCAGCTCATGAGACAGACTAACAGTCCAGCATACTAAATAATGGTGATAATAACTCAATTTTTTAAGTACCTTCAGAGGCACCCAAGGACACATTACATATAAGAAAGATGGTACACTACAAAGACAACAAATAATCCCGGTTGTGTTTGCCGTCTTTGAAGGTCTCTTTTTAAATGTTATTTAAAGAGATGACAGACACAGCTCACAGAACTTGAGCTCAGAAACCCATGCAGACATGAGGACACCTTTCACAATAAGGCCCAAGCGGGCCACTTCACATTGATTCCCAATACCTTCTCATTTCAGGGCCACGGCGCTTGTTGTTTAGCAGCCATGTTAAGGTTTCATGACTTCACCTTCCCAGAAATGATTCAGACTAACAAAACACAAACAGATGAAGGCTGCTTAATCTGAGTTAATAAAGCACTCGATCTAACCTCGGTAATCTGTGATTCTAAATCTGAAACGTAGCATTAAAAGCTCTGTCATCTACTGTCACCATGTCACCTTACAGACTGCAGGAGACAAACAAAGGGTATCTGAATGTTGATATCAATTATCCTGATCGCTGGTTCATGCGTGCTTCAACTTTTTTTACAAGATGGTGTTTTTGCTTTGCGTGATTGATTTTATCTGATATTTGATGTTAATGTGAGGCATCCCACTGAAATAGACTGCTTTCTCTTTTGAGTGTTAAACCCAACACACTCATTTTTTATATTCTGTGTAATCCATCCTTTTGTTCCATCTCTTGACATCAACCAAAAGTTTATTTGAAGTGAACATGTTTTAAAAACTGTGGTAGCCAATGAGTAACCACTTAATTCATGACATGCGTTTGTCTTTGTCTTGTCTAGAAGCTTTCAGATTCACTTTATTTTCTCAAATGATTATGTGTCTGTGCAACAGTGGATTTAATACTGCTTACAAACAAAGTGATTAGAAGCTCATGGTATACCTGTTCCTCCAATGATCAATGTGGACAGCGTCAGGAACAAAGTATGCATTTAAAATTGAGTTAAGTGTGGACTGTTTCAAAATGACTGACTCAGGCTTTTTTGAGTTTAAAGGAAATCCCAGCCTATGAGTTTTTAGCACATATTATTTTATCAAGTGCACTCAGAAACCAGTGAGCTCAGAGAGCAGGATGTTCAATGTCGAATTCCCTTCTCCTTAATTTCAACAAGGACACTAAAAAAAAAGTAGCAAATGTCAACAGGAAATCTCACTGATCTGTGATGTTGCTTCTAGAGCCTGACCAATTAATCAGCCAGACGATAATATCAGCCGATATGAGCATATCTAGTGACTATCGTATCGGCTAATTTTATCACAGATATGTGCCAATATTACCGGATTTATTCACCAGTCTAATAGCATTTCATTTGAGTATCATTGTATTACACCGGCAGTTCTCTTTCTGGCTGTCAAAATGGAGTGTACTATATGGATAACAGCAAGCATCATCACTCTCCAGAGTGAAAAGCGGTGATGCACGTACATGTGCTGTTACTTTCCAGTTGAGTGACCATCTTGTCTTCATTATACTGTATAACTTCTCCACAAGTGTTTGATGAATACATTTGGGGGGGGGGGGGGGGGGGGGGATGCAGTAAGGGTATCTATCTATATCTATCAATCTCTAGAGATTGAACATAAATTGAAGAATGGTACGGGCCGATATACTGGTATTAGATTTTTTGTCTCCCCAAAATCGATATATGTATCAGCCCCAAAAAACCCATATCGGTAGGGCAAGTTTCAATGCTTGTTTCAAAGTGTTATATTCAAATTACACATAACAGACATGGAACTTTTTCTGTTGGTTATTCAAGTTTAGAACCCCATATGTTGGGGTTATATTATAAATATCATATTTTATTTTGTTTTAAATCTTTTTTTCTTTGGCTGTCCACAGCATAGGGACAGTTCTGGCGCCAACATTCTCCACCTGGCGTCTCGCTTCAGTCACCATGAGATCACTGATTGGCTGCTGAGGAGTGGCGAGGTGGACCCTGGGCTCTCCACTGATACAGGCGCCCTGCCTATTCACTACGCTGCTGCCAAGGGAGACCTGCCCTCTCTACGACTATTACTGGGGCACAGTCCAAAGTAAGAGCCAAATGGTTTCGTCTTTACAGCGGTTTGTAAGCTTCCTTTCAACATGTGGAAGATCTTAACTTATTGTGAGTTTAATAGGTTGTAGCTTTCTCCCTACTGTTGTCTTGTAGCGACAAACTTGTGATTGAATCTGCAGTACGGTTAACGTCATTGTACCTTTCTTTAGAGCAAGCTTGTCATTATAGATTTTGTGCCTAAAATGTTTGGTCTTTGGTAATACAAAGTAAAATATTATCATCTGTGTGCTTTGAGTGGACATTCATTTAATCAATCACTGCTAAAATCTGTCGCAGTGAGTCCTGTTTGTTGTTTTCCTCCTATTCAAAGATATTAAAATCAGAATCAGAATCGGGTTTTATTGCTTAGTACATTTACACATACAAAGAACTTGTCTTGGTGTATTGGTGCAGAAACAGTTAACAAAGGAAAATAAAGCAAAAATAGCAAGAATAGTGCCTTTTTTGCCATTTTTTTATTTGTTAAGACAGCTGAAGAGAGACAGGAAATGCTGGGAGGAGAGAGTGGGGGATGACATGCAGCAAAGGTCAGTTTCGAACCCACAGCCGCTGCCATGAGAACTATGACCTCTCTACATGGGGCGCTCCTCATAACCATCAGCGCCCCATGAAAGTGTTGATTATTGGTATTTATATTACATAAAAGGCTGCTTTCATTTTTTCCCCCACAACTCTCATCTTGCTTTTCTCGCTCTTTCTTTGACCTTGTCCCTTTCAGCCTCACCATGAAGACTGGTGAAAAAAAAAAAGATCTTTGTAGAGCCTTTTAACCTGAATTTTTTTATTTTTGATTTAGTGTGCTCTTGTCTCTTCTACTGTTTGTAAGTGAGACTGGTGGCTGTAGATCGTCAGTTCAGATTCAGATTTCAGACTGTTGCCACTTTAGCACTCTGACATTGATAAATGATCAAGCAGATTCCGAAGGTTAGCAAGTTAATGCTTACTTGTAGATGCTTGACAAACAAATAAGAAGAGATATAGAGACACTTTTTATCTGTGTTATTTTGATGGTACTGCAGGTTTATTTATAGTATCAACAGGCAGTATCTGAACTTTGCTTTTTTGATACCTGTGCAGCAATCTTAATACTTTGTGCTCAAATCTCATTAAGAATAGATCCTGTTACTGGTTTCACAATCCGAAAACACTATACACTACCCAACAATGACCATGTGCTGCTTATGTAATACATCTACAAGTATTTCCATATTGTTGCCAGAAGTCTGTAGTGCAGCATGAGAGCTATTTCATCAGGCAAATAAGTTTGTGTAATCAAGTGTAAATTTAGACGCACTGTTGATGATAGAAGTAGGTTCAAAGTATGGCTGCAATTCACAATCATTCTTATTTATTAATACAACAATTATATTCCACATTAATAGATTTATTGTTTGCCTTTGAAAACACTAGAAGACAGGGATAAATGGCCATCACTTTATCACTGGAACACATAAAAAACAAAATCATTTTTTTTTGTCTGCCAAGCAGTGTGAAACCCCTAAATATACAATTTAAGATAATAAAAGATCAAGAAACAGAGAAAAACTTGAATTTTAGAACCTGAACCATCATATGTTTGGCATTTATGCTTCAAAATGGCTTCCTCTAATCATCAAAGTATAGTTGATAAATCAATTGATTACTGCTCTTTGAATCCATACATGTGTTTGTGTGTGGGCTTGTGATTGCCCCCTGGTGAATTTCATCCGTAATCAGTGCAGAGTCAGACCCACCAGTGCCCTGCAGAGATAACACTCCTCCTTAAGGACCACTAGATTGCAATGGGCACTTGTGATGCGTTTGAATGACTGGATTGTCCTTTCTCTGAGAAGGAACAAATGAGCACCAATCCAACACAAGATACCCTTTATTAGTAACCAGGGTCTTTGCAGGTTATGTCTGCTTAATAGGAAGGCAGGGTTAGGGTCACCATGCCCCCACATAAGTCAGCTACCGAGGTTTTTCTAAAGCGAACATCAGAGGGGTTAATTATGACTGCATAGAGTGATGATGACACAGCATTCAAGTGTAGATTTGCCAAGATAATAACCCCAGTCATCAGTTTTCCCTGGCTTTGACTCAAAGGGGTGCACTATGTAGATTTGGTAGGTGGAACAATTCTTTGCTATATTTTCTGGACTAAATACACAAACTTTATTCAAATAAAAAAATGGGTCCTTGGAACACTGTTTGGAGCTAAAAAGCTACCAGGAGAGTTATGGCTTTACTGTTGCGAGCCCACCACCATAACTTCTAGCGTAGCATTTTATCTTAAAACAAATTACCCTGTGAGGACAGAGTTATGAATGTATAACACAGAACTTTCACATTTCTCTACCAAAACTCCATTGTGCACCTTTAATGTGGGGAATTAAAATAGTCATTTTTCAGAGTTGAGATTGTTTTGATATGCAAGGTAAATCAAACAGGCTTTTTATCTGTTAACTAGCCTTGGATTTGTTACTACAACAGTCATACTTACATTATGTTAACTGCACAAGAGAGATCCCCAATAACAGAAGAAAACACTGTGAGAGAATCTGTTGGCTCCATGTCTTGTTCATTCTTGTAATAGCCTTTTTTGTAATTGAGTAATATGGCTAGATGACTTACTTGCGACACGTAATAGAAATCCATTTAATTGACACATTAAGGAAATGAACATGTAGGCTCCAGTCAGCTTCTCACCTCAGTAAGCATGGTAATGTATTCTGCCTCTGACAGTTGTAAACAATAAATGCTATTTAAACTATAAGTAACTCTTTTGATGTCAGTAATATTAATGTGAGTTCAGTAAATGAACAGATCCTTCTGGGTTGAGTTAGTAGGCAAGACAAATTGGTTAGAAGTTTAGACTCGAGGCATTTTGGTATGTTTTTCAGTGTAGCTTTCTTAGTGACAACGCATTGGGTAATAAAGGAATAAAAAAGGGAAATATGGAGGTAATCTGATCAATGCTCTCTGTGCTGGTGTCCATGTCAACTATCAATATGCTCACTTACTGCTGATATAGACGTAGAAATGTAATGAATTTACGACTTAGTTTAACAGCCTTGTCTGTTGAATTTCTTTGACTTTATTGACCTTAGCAGGGCAAGCGGCTTGTCCACACACTAATCTTGTGCTCCCCACCTCAAATATTGTCCGATTGCACCCCAGACAGGTGCATGGCTGCTGAAAGTTTCATGAGCCTCAGGGACATGGTAGCTCCCTGATTGCTGGGCCCCATTCACTATTCCCCACCACCACTGTTGCTGTTTACAACCATCACCATGGTGACGCACAGAAGCGGCAACCAGCGATAAGATAATGAGGAAAACAAATCCGTTTGAATGGACGGGCTGCTTTCTAGTCACCAGCCTCGAGCATTGTTAAGAACGGAACTAAGCAAACGAGAGATAGCATTTTGGTTTATTACAAGCTGCACATTTGTATCAGTGATTGTTTCTAGTTTGTTCTACTTGAAAAACCTAAGATCAACATATAACCCCCTCTGTTAGATCATCTCTTTAGTAACTGACTGCCAATCGGCAGAACAACATAACTGAGAGTGTGGCTGACTCCAGGTAATTAGTAACAAGCAAGCCTTTTCCAGTATTTTCTGTTTGTGGCTTTAAACTAAACCAGTGGTATTTTTTGGGGGGAATAAACACAAGATACTTCTGCCCTGAGTATCTATCGTATCATCATGCGATTCTCAGGGTATGCACATTATGATAAATTTAGTTTAACAGCACTTCCAGTATCAACCGAGATGATGCACTTGTACGATTTAACATTCCCCTCATGGAGGTGCATTTTTATGATTTCAGAAAACAAATGTGTGCTTTTAAATCACACGTTCATAGCTCAAAGGTCCTTATGTTGATGACAAAAATCCAAATCTTATCCCACAGTTTTCAACTGTCTGTAAAATCACTTAGTATTTTTTATTGTAACAGTTTATGGTTAAAGGCCTATTAAAAATAAATTGTTGGTTATATATTTATAAGCTACATCTGCATAGCTCGCTCATTCACCGAGCCATCCCAGTGAACCAACAGGCTCATGTGCTGTCTCTCTGCTGATAGCCTCTGTACACAAAGAGGGAATGAGAGAGAGAGAGAAAGAGAGGTTACAGACAGGTTATGCAATCACTTAGTACAGATTAAGATTTTTGGCCAAACCATAATTCCTGCACTTGAGAAGGAAAGAACTCGCTATTAGAGTATTCTAGAAGCCATGTGAACTTAAGTTTGAAAAGCAAGAAGGGCTCCTCAAAAACTATTTTACCTATTTGTATACATTTCTTCCTTCTATTGTAAGCATCATTAACACACAATCAACACTGTATGACTAAGATGGTTCATACTGTCCAGTTTTAAATGTAACTCTTCTGAGTATTTCCCCAGGACTTCCCAGCCCTCTCAGCTTCTCCTTTTCTGAACGTCATGTGTGTTCTCATGCTTAGATTGACGATAGCATGAGCCTCTCAAGTCAGCCTAAGGTTTATGTATAGAGCATGTATTTATAGCTCAGTCAGAGTTTTAAATAGTTTCTTTTAGCATTGAGTTGATGTGTTGTTAAGTTAGCTGTTAGTCACCGTTAAGTATGGACATGTAGAGAAAGAGGGGAAATATGTGAGTATAGGGTTGTGTTTTTTCACACAGCCAATAGCCTAGCTGCACTTATTTCCTCAGCACTAATCTTCTTGGTGCAAGTTGGATCAAAAACCCTTTATGTTCTTTTTACGACAAGGGCTTTAAGCTGAGAAAATGTGGTGTGACGTCAGATGTGTTCTACTCATGTAGGAGCACAATGAATGTCCCTATCAGCAGGTTTGTTGTCTTTGTTATAACTCCTCTTGTAGTCTTCAGGTTCTGCTGTGAACAACTGAAACTTAAGTAACACTGTTCAATAAAGTGTGTATATTTCACCACAACATTCTTCATTATTTAGAGAGGGAAGCCATTTAGAAGCTACAGTAACACGACTTTATCAGGCAAGAAGACCATTAGTCTGACATCAATTACTTTGCTTGTAATGAAGATAACCTCAGTCTTTGTTACCATGTACAGTGGGGGAGGGGATAGTGTACCACAAATTACTGAGGCAAATCACTAATTGGGGCTGAAATGTCTCAAATGTCTGAGTTATTTTCTCCTTCAAGCACCATACAGATTGATAGCATAGCACATCTTGTGCTTCTTGCTAGCTCTGTGGTCACGCAAGGCTTTTTTTTCTTTGAAATCTCAACCTCACATATTTAGAAGAGTGTTGGAGCCTTCGCATTTCAGAGTCGTGACAAATGCAGTCTGTGCGTTGTTCAGATTGTACCTGTCTTCCACCAAATGAACTCAACTTTGTCACTCTCACATAGTTTTGAGGTTAGGATTAATGACAAGTGTAAGCTTCTTTCCTCCACAGACCCCGGTGAGCAGGTGAACTTAAGCCCACTTTGGTTACAAGCGTGAATAATTAAACTGTCAGTCTGCCTACATCCTGATGACAGAACCACACATTACTTCATCTTCTTATTTTGAAATATTTAAGATGTGTGTGTTTTACTTGTACCATAGTGATTTAGACTTCCATTGATTATTCAAACATTTTCCTGAAAGACAAGCCTGTGTGTCAAACATGGGTGTATGTCTGAGTACATTTGTAATATTTATACCTGTATCATACAATTTACATTGTATTTGTAGTTAGTACACTATAATTGCAGCCAAAGTCATTTTTAAGAATATGAATCACTTTTCTGGCTCAGGCTGGGACAAGCCTGATCATAAGTAGATACAGCCTTGTGTGATAAGATTTCATCCAGAACATGTTGTTGTCAACTTGCTGTTTTAATGCGGATATTGAGTCACCAGAGCAAACCACGTTCTATTGAGGGAAAGTTTGGCTGGGTCATGTTTGTGTCTACATGATCTGCATGCCCACTTAAGCCCTGCCTCTCATTTGCCTCACCTTCCCCACTCTTCTCCACCTACCAAGTGTGGCTCAGGCACTTGCAGCCATTCGTTAAGCACAAAGCAAGTCAGGCAAAGCCAACGGAGTGATAATCTTCTTAGAAGACTCATTGCTCATTTGTCAGTGTCCAAATAAAGCACAACCTGATGGGATTTAGTGGGGAAGCAGTCGTTCACTCTCTGACCTCCCTCCCTGTTGGAAAGGATCTGGGGATGGAGGGGTACAGGCATTGGATGAGCCTCTGTATGGGAGGCGGGGTTAAAGGGCCTTTGGAAATATAAGGCAGCAGGATTTGGCTCAGCTTCACTGCTGTCTGCTCTCAAAATAGATGTAAGTTGTCCATGACAAAGATATGATTTGCTATAACAATTTATTGCCCTTAGACTGAAGCAAAAAATCCAACCAATGAAAAAATAGTCATACAATAATTTAATGTTGGTGTGTCCAGAGCACACCATTTATGAATTGGGCAATTTCATTGATATTTAATTAAAATCATGTTTAGAATGAACCTAGGCAAAACATAAGCAAAAAGTAGATAAGCCATCATGAACGTGGTGGCTTCTTGAGCACTGTTATGTAAAGTCACAGAATGTACTTCTTGCTAGTTTGACCCCATTTTGCCCTCAAAACTAACTTTTTCATCATAGCACAGGAAGATTTAAGATGGTATAAGCTTTGTGATATAGCTGCAGGATATAGCTATTAAAAGCCGGTTGACTTACAGGGATAGACATGGTCAGCAAGAGTACTCAGAAATTGAGATTCATCAGGCAAGATGACGTCTTCCCATTCTTCTGTTGTCCAATTTAGGTCAGCATATCTAAATGTAAGCTTATGTCTTCGTTCTAAATTGACTCCACACCAGTTATGCAGTCTGCTGTATACCATCTGCTCTAAAGATCCTTTTGTTTGATTTTTATAGACAGGATTTTTTATTCTCAACTTTACATATGAAACCACTTCTCATCTGACCTTTACAATCAACAAGGCGTTTGCAAAGAGAACAACCTCCTCCTAAGTAGTTTCTCTGATCCGGACCATTCTCTCTAAACCCTAGAGACGATTGTGAATGTCAATCCCATTAGTTCATCAGTCTCTGAGATATCACCGCCCATCTGGCACCAACAATTATGCCACATTCAAAGTCAATGAAAACGCCTTTCTTCAAAGTGGACTGTCTTGACCAATTGGGGAAGCCAACATGCCTGAAACGACGATCCTGAAACGTTGTTGGCTGATCAGATATTTTAATTCCTGACCTGTTCAACAAATGTACCTCATAAAGTTGGGGATGTGTACAGAAAGTTTTTGTGTTAAAGATTTCTAATTAAAATGTGATGTGTTTATATTAAAAGACCATCTTTCAAGTCAACTTTCCAACAGATGTAGGACAACTGGATGTCTTATCTTGGCTGTGCTACTGTCCTTAATCTATATAATCATTCATACCTTATATTTGAATTGCCCTGGCATTTTGCCAACAGAAGATGAGCAAGAAACTGGCATAGTGATATGGTTCCACAGAGCAGATACTGACATAGCACGCAGCATTTCCTTTTGCTATCTTGTAACACCTTTAAATTACCCTTTGGATGTTTTAATAAAGGAGAGTTTGTGACTTTTTACAGAGCCTGGATTAAAGTAAGTTTTAGTGTCAAATGTAGATACTGAATAACCTGAACCTAGACTACTTTCATCAGACTGACTAATGGCAAGGATTATGTTAAGGATCTCTGCTTTCACTGTTGGGGTAAATGTGGCTCGATGAAAAAGTGCAATAACATCTTCAGCTGGAATGCAGTAGTACTTGAATTTTTCTATTTTTTTATTTTGGGCTTTTCGTGCCTTTAATGCAGAGATAGGACAGTGGATAGAGTTGGAAACCAGGGAGAGAGAGCGGGGAATGACATGCGGAAAGAGGTCACGGGTGGAAGTGAACCTACCGCTCGAGACGAGAGTCTCGGTCTCAATACATGGGACGCGCGCCCTAACCACTGCGCCACCAGCGCACCGCAGTACTTGAATTTTTTTAAACCATCTTTTGTGTCAAGCAGTTTTGGATCTCAAAGTGTAATTTTTACCAGCAACAGAATCTGAAATTATAAATTAAGTTTGACAAGTTTGTGAATTCAAGGCACAATGACTTTGTTTTCTGTGACGGGCTCTGTGTAATGGTTTTTCTTTCTGCGAATGATTCATGTTCAGTTCTGAGAAAAAAAAAAAAAAGGCAGCATGTTGTTACATTAATTGCAGTTAACCTCATCCTTTTACTTCTGTTTTAGAGGCTTCTGTGGGTGTCAACATTTTAAAACTTTTGTCTTGTGACAGTAACATTTGTACCATGATCCTAAAAAGCTGAATTCATCACACAACTGCAATCCCAGGGAGTTCCCAGAATTCTATCAGGACTTTTATTGTTGCCAACTTGTGTGCTTGTCAGTCCCTCCAGAAAGTTTCCATGTGTCGATTCAGTGAATTCACTATAGTTCAACCAATCTTGGCATGATTTTTTGCAACTTTGCATGTTGTGTGTTGTTCTAACAAGCTCCGGTGTGATTGTTTCTCTTCTAACACCTAATGTCTTCTTGGGATTATTTATCCATATTGAAAACTGTTAGCCTTCCACCTAGCCCCATCCAGGTGCCTTGTGTTGAATTGACTGACCAATCAGAGGCTTTATTCCAAACTTTTACCAACCAAAGGCTCTGTTTTAGATGTAAGCTAGAGCTGATCTCAAAAAGTGTTTGCACATTCGTCTTTGTGCATTAGAATAGCATTGAAATGAGCATGCACCAGTCTGGAGTCACTGTTTGGTAAGGTAAGATAAGGTCATCAATAAACTCATTTCACTTTCAAGTGGCAACATGCAACCTCCTTAAAGACATTCCTCAACACATGGCACTTGTTGCTTTTACATAAGACCTGTATGGTGTGGCACCTCACCAGATGAGCCACTGTTGTCCACCTCTTTACTTACCTTACTTTTTTAATGTATTCCCAGTGTTGTAAACGCCCAAACCAAGAATGGTGCCACACCACTTTACCTGGCCTGCCAGGAGGGACATCTGGAGGTCATCCAATACCTGGTCAAGGATTGTGGGGCAGATCCGAGCATCAGAGCCAATGATGGGATGACCCCCCTGCATGCTGCTGCCCAGATGGGCCACAACACAGTCATTGTCTGGCTGGTATGTATGCAACAGATAGTGTCCACTTATACCTATATTCACTTCCAAATCCTTATATAGTTGTTACTTGCTATATTTGAATTATGTTTTCAAAAACTCAATTAGATAACTAACTGTAACAATGAAGTTACAGCTTTCAATGATCTAGCAAATCGTATATAAATTTAAATTTAACCGAGTAATACCCTGACTTCTAATCTGCATCTACAACATGTTTTATATCTGGAATGACATCAGAGAAAATTGCTGCACCATGATTTAATTCCTTGATGTGAAAAATGACATCGCCTTGAAAACAGGTTTTTGGCACATCAAGGGGGAGTATTCTAGAATTTAATCCCCAATAGCAGTTTAAAATCTTTGTCCTAATGTTATATGTTACTAGTGTTGTCTTCTTCTCGATTTTAGATTAGTTTCACAGATATCAGCCTGACAGACAGGGATGGTGATGGGGCCATGGCCATGCACTTTGCAGCCAGTCGTGGACATGCAAAGGTGCTAAGCTGGCTTCTGCTGCACGGAGGAGAGATCGTCACTGACAACTGGGGAGGGACCCCTCTTCATGACGCTGCGGAGAACGGAGAACTGGAGGTTTGTGTTTGTATCTTTATTTTTTTTACCGTGTCATAGAGTCAGCAGGAAATGAACAATGAAATAGGATAAAGATAAATGAATATCTTGCTGTAGGCATTGTGCTGATATAAACAATCAAATGAGCAGCATTCAAATGAGCAGAGAAGGAGCATGACAAGATAACACGATTCATAATACATAATTAAAGACTTATTATTGGATAGGGCAGTGGGTAGAGTAGGACACCAGGATGAGAGAGTTTGGAATGACATGCAGGAAAGGAGCCACATGTTGGACTTGAACCCGGGAAGCCTGCTTGGAGGACTAAAGCCTACATGGGGCGCAACCTAACCGCTTCATCATCTGCGCCCCTTTTTGAATTATTTTAGAATAAATAACAATATGAACCAGGAGAGTTTTTTATAGAGTGTCATGAAAAAATTGCAATATGAAGTCTTCCTTAAGAAAAGTTTGGTACTGTCAGATTGGTTAACCTTTTATCAGACAGTGGGGTGAAATTGCGAAACGTTGAGGTTGTCTGCGTCATTCTTTGGTCATGATAGCTTTCAAATCAATGGGGCTCAACAGTGTGGATCGGAAGTAAATATCCCATTCATTTTATCCATAGCGGATTTGATCATTAGCCATAGTGTCACAGTTAGACTTACCGTGAGCTACCTGTATTTGAAACAATTATGCTCCCGTAGGAGACACAAGTTCATATGATATTTACCTCGCTCTATGAAAAAACATGGTTAATTCACGATATCAGGGAAAATAACTACACTACCCACGATCGTAGAGTGTCCCAGCAACATCTCTGATTGGTGGAGCTCGCTGTTACCATGGCAATTTTTCCCGCCCCTCAGCGCAGCTGCTGTCTTTTAAATCCTCATATTCGTAAGCAGGGCATGCAGATGTTAATTCTTGGTGTTAGCTTGTCTAAACATATTTCACACTTAACCACCTGTTTTGAATGAATGAACAGTCCCTTGGTGAGTTTTACCACCACTCTAACCCGCTGCTTTGACTATCTTTATGTTGTATCTGGTCATTTCTGTTTTAGCACAGGCTTAATTATCAAACAGAGATCACTGAAATTAAAATGCAATAACTCCCTCAAAGTAATTTGCCCCAATCCGTGTTTTTCAGAGTGTTAGCCTAAGGTTTCTCCTGTAATAAGATGGTTAAGTGTGGAAAATGGCGGCACAAAGCTTGCGCAATCTGAGAACAACAAGCTTAGTCTGGCTTCCACCTGGTACGTGATGGAGAGTTTTCAAACCAAATGCTTTAAATTGTGGATGTTTTTTGTTATCACTAAGAGCAATATACTTTTTTCCCTTCATTTCCCCAGTCTGAAACCATTGAAGTAATCTTTATCTGCCCTAAGCTTAACATTCTGCTTTTGAACTGATATTCAATAAGCCTTAGAATAATGATTTATTAAGCAAGACAACATCAACAAGTCGACAAATGAGATGAAAAAAAGGAAATTGGCAGAGTATTACTTTCAACATATTTTTGTTGGTTTCTGCAGAAAAAAAAAGTTGTTTTTTAACTTTAGTATTAAAGAGTTAAATATCCCTTTCTGAAGCATATTCATATCTGACTTCTCCACTTTCTGTGTCCTTGTTCTCACTCACCAGTGCTGTCAGATTCTTGTGGTCAATGGTGTGGATCTGGGCATCAGCGATCAGGACGGTTTCACGGCAGCAGACCTAGCTGAATACAACGGCCACACCCAGTGTGCCAAGTATCTGCGCACTGTGGAAAACATGGTAAGAGACGTACTGTGACTAATGTGTCCTTCAATCAAGGTGCAAAAGTGGAAGTGAAATGATCTACAATACATCAGGCATACGATCAAGCTTGGGGACACATGTACAACATTTAACATTTTCATCATTAATAAGTCTAACAGGAGCTTTTAAAAATACAGACAACATTCCTATTTTACCATTTCACAAATCCGTCTTAAGTGGAAAAGACGTCATGCCCATTTAAACAAGCTGTTTGCCTGATTAAGTTCTAGTACCAAAATGTCACCAAGAAATGTTTGTGTGGGAGTTTACATTTAAGTTTTTGATGGTCACATCACACTCCTATGCATCTGTGCAAAGGACTTTTCTTTTATGTATTGTAAGTCAACAGTTAGACTTTTAATGTGCTAATTACAATAAGCGATCATAATCTCCATTTAGTGTGACTCCTTCTGCCAAAATGCATTCTTAAACAACCCAAGACTGTGGATATAACAAACAAACAGCTAACTTTGGCCCAACATGCCCCTTGATTGACATCAGTCGCTTATGACCAGAGCTGTTAACACAGAGGCCTTCATGGCTTCAACCCAGTGAATCCCCAATAGGCCATGGGAATAATAACACCTCGACACTGTACTCTCTTTGGTGTTTGGGAACATATTTCCCCCATCTTGCACTCCTCCCACGAGGGACATCCTGCCGAGTGAGAGCTATGCTGTGGGAAAAGCAGACAGCCCCAGAGACCTTTTAGATCAGCTGTGAGATGTGTCATTAGTGTGCCATAATTAAACCTCTAATGGTGTTCTCCCCATGTAAGTCATCAGGGACTGAGAGGTGTTGGGATTTCACTATTGGCAAATGAACAAGTGGATTATTTCAGTATAATTAATTGATATGTCTTGTGTAATTAAATGGTATCCTTTGATATCTAAATGTAATTAACCACATGTTTTTAAACCATATGTTTCAAGTCTGAGCAATTAATTAAGAATGAATTAGTTGATTTGGTTTTATTCATTTTCTTTCATGACTTTAGATTTCACATCTAAATATCAGACAGTTCAACAAAATGTAGATTTGTCATACAGTATACGTCTTATTGATTTACTGCCTCTTCTAACAGAGTGTGGAGCACCGTGTTTTGTCTCGGGACCCATCAACGGACCTTGAATACAAGCAGCCGGACTCGGGCCTCTCGTCCCCTAACACCACCATGCCCCCTGCCAGCCAGGGGGCACACTTTGACATCAGCTCACCGTCCAGCTCCCTCTCAAACTATGACTCAGCCAACTCCAGCCAGTCCAGCACTGGGGAGAAAAGGAGCAGCCTAACGGCGTCACGAGGCCCGCCAGCCAAGCTGAACACGGTTGCGCACACAGGTCTGCGATGCTTGCTCTAAAATAAATGTAACGTTTTAAACTTCAGGGATGGATTTGGTTTGTTTTGGTGAACCAACAAGGTGTTAAAATATTATTCAGTTATTTTTAATTTCAATGAATTGAACAGGATTTTATGTTTTAAAATTAGAATGAAAAAGTTTCATGATCTCAACAGTTGAACATATTTTGTATTATTAAATGAGCCATAACTTATTTTTACATGTCAAGTGAAACATCTCAGTAGTGCAATTCAGGTACTTCCTGCAGCAGCTTGTTTTTCTCTCTCTCCTGACATTGCTGCATGGTATACTGGTACTGCACCCTAGTGGTCTTTGTGTACACAATTATGGAAAGGTGGCTTGTGAAGCTTAGATTACAGTGTGTTATTCATGTTTAAAATATGTGTTAAGTACAACCAAAAAAAGATTTTGAAGTTGAATTGCTTTTTTTGTTAATTTGAATCAGCAGTGGTTTTTATTTGGGTTCCTGTGAGGAACTGAGTTTTCATCACACGTGTCTGAATGGACTGTATCTCTGTCACAGGTGCATCAGAATCTGCCATTTCAGACATGCAGGCTTATATGGACATGCTAAACCCAGATATTGGCTCTGACATTCCTAAGAAGAACGAGATACCAGCCAGTGCTTCCAAACCTCCGCCACCACCTAAATATCCACCCCCACCTCCCCCACAGTCTCCCCCAGTGCCCCCTCCACCCCCCTGCTACCCAGCACCACAGCCCCCAAAGGAGCCATCGTCAGCGGAGTTTTTGAAGGTGAAAAGCAACTTGCGGCATGTTGAGAGCAACACTGACAAGAAAGAGGTAAGCAAAGACACGGTATATTATAGACAAGCAAACGACTTTGTTTCACCTCACACATGGCAGTTTGTTATATATAGTAGGTTAGGTGATGTTCACCATGCCAAATTAAATTCTCATAACTTTTAATATCACATAAAATGAAAACGTCCTGTTTGCTAAGCCTGTGACACAATGAATGATATGGAACAATTCTAAAGAGGCAGAAGTAAATTGGAGATTTTCTGCTTTTTTTCCCCTTGTGTCTAATCAGTTGGGCTATTTCTCTTGAGTAACAATGAGCCTTGTCTGGGTTCCCACAATGATGTTATTGTGTTAGCATGGCTAACGATTCTCATTACTGTGGCAGGTCTTCTGGGTTGGTGCACACAAAGGTTGTTGTGATGGGTTTGATCTTAATTCCAGTAATTAATCTGGCTTCAGATCACTCAAAAGTATTTTTACAGAACTGACTAGAAGCAGTAATTAAAACTGGCATCAACATATGTTTCAATGCTGCTTCTTCTGGTGGTTCAATACTGCGGCGGAGTACATTTAAACTGGTAGTGAAATTAATATTCCTATTTTATTATTACAGTCTTCCTTGCAGAACATTACATTTATGCAAATAACTGAACTCACTTTCATGTGTAACTTATTATTTTTATGTGATCAATCTTTCAAACACTTATTTATTGAGTCTTTGATGAATACATTGTTCTTGTACTATGGAGAGTTTTAGGCACTTTTTTTGGATAGAGATACAAAAAATGTCCGATGTGTTCTCTTTAAACCAGTTAACATGGCTCGTCATGGTACAGTCATGTTAAACCTGATGCCGAAAAGCATCACAGTTTGTGTTTAGGGCTTACATGTAAATATTATTTAGAATTTTTTTTTGAAAATATTACTATCCTCATGAAACACCTGTATGACAGTCTTACTGTCTTTACTAAAAGGTTGCACTGTACTGTTTCACTGAACAATGTAACAACAGTATAAGTCAGCAAGCTGCAGAACCCGCTGATATGAAGTCAATAGGAATTATGTAAACAGATAGGCCTTGTTTAAAGATATGCTATGCAAAGTAAGTTTTTGTAAGCTGTTGTATAATCCACAACATGTTGTCCTGTCTCCTGGGTTAGCTGTGTGTGCGTGTGTGTATGTGTGTATTTTGGTGGGTGGGTGAGAGGATGCATGCATCACTTCTGATATAGGGAAAGAGTTTTTAATTAGTGCCACCCCCGCTTCTCTCCGCCCCTCACCCTGAGTTGGTACCCAGGTGACCAGCACAGGGCGCGCCCTCATTAATAATTGAACAAAAGCTGGTGCTTGGAACACATGAACACTCAAGCATAAACGCACACAATCAGGATCAGCGCCGTCTACCACATACATTAGGAAAAACAGTCTACCTTGGGCGTTATAGAAACAAGGAATAGTAACCTCATCCAAGTGTACAGCTGATCAGGTGGACCAACCTGCACAAACTTTAGCCATATTACCGCTCAGCGTAAAGAGAGCCTGTTTAAACACTCCTAATATTGACTCATACAAAGACACAGAAGAAAGCAGTTGAGTGCAGTGGTAAAGGAAGTACGTTTCAAATTCTCTTGTTTGCATGTTGGTTTAAGACCAATGTAGGCTTTCTTTGCTGCCTCTTCTCTTTCCTCATTTTACTGTATTTGCTTTGACTGGAGTCAAATGTCTCGTGTGAAGCAGCCGTACATACAAAAATGGCACGTTTTCTATTCTTTAAAACCTACAGTCATCTCTCCAGAAAACATGGACTTTGAGCTCTCAGTGATTAGTAGACCTGCTGTTTTTTGCTGCTAATTCAGGGCATTGCAGGCTAAAATATGCTAATACTTTTAAAGCCTGAGAGATTTGAGAGCCTTCAGCCAGGAGTGGGGCAGCACCTGGGTCTTTGTGTTTTGCATAAGAGAGGTACTGGATAGGGTTGGGGAGTGGTTGGTTTGTGGGCTGGTGGTGACATCATTGCCACTGCTGTGGCAGGTCTGATTGGTTATTGATGAGGCCTGTGGGTAAAGTGAGAGGGCAGGTAGAGTGACAGGCGTAGCACTGAGCCGAAAGGAGGTAACGCTCTGGATTTGGTGACAGCTATTCTCTGTGGTCCAGACTGGAGGAGAGCTGCAGGAGAGGATTCTCTGCAATAAGGTTAGTTTGGTATAGGAGAAAGAATTGTTATTATTTTTTCTCAGAAAAAAATGAGGGTAAAAAGTACAGCAATGATGTTAGCTCTCTTTCAAAATTTGCTAATTTTTTTGGTCTGGGGCTGTTTGAGCTGCTGTGTTGGACATTGAGTGTGTAGCATTTATGCTCATGTTTAACATGTGTACCTTTTGCCTGCTGTTATTATATGCTGTTTTAAAGTGTGCATGCAACATTTTCTTTGTCCTAAAAGAACACTTAAAGCCTCCCTGTGTGTGGCAGTTAATAATCCTTGATCTAAATCACAAAGAAATGTTAAACTATTTCATAGCCGAGCTAGACAGGCTTTTGTAATGTATACACAAAGATCAGACTGTTTAAACACCTATAGAACAAAGTCCTTATGCTGACAGACAGATCTGTACAATGGGAAGAGAGGCTGTCTGTCTATATGTGTATGTCTGTGTCCGAGATGGGAGGGGGGCGACATAAAATGCTTTGTACATTTGCCATTGTTGGACCTCCTCCTCCCTGGAGAATGACAATCAAACCATCTGTGACGCTCCCCCAGCTCACATTACCCTCCCATCTGATGAGTGCTCTGGGACCATTTCTTTGACAGCAGACATGAGTCAACAAAACTAAACAGGCTTATAAGAACCCAGAACATGACACCACTAAGAGCAAGAGGCTGTCAATGATTTCTGCTTATGTTCACATTGGTCATCTGCTTGATGTCTAAGGGCTCTTGACTGGATTTCATAAGAGGTTGTTGCAGCAGTAGGAAATGTAAATGAACCAAAGGCTTATGCTGGTTCATTGATTTGAAAGGCAAAGTAGCAAAGCACTCTGCTAAGATGGCTGAGATGTGCTTCAAAGTGAGTGGTCATTTAAAAAAAGAATTAAACATAGGAAAAGGGCCCCTTTTTCTCACATTTTACACCCTCTTTTCATGCATGTAGTATATTAAAAGTATTACCTATGTTAAAAAAAATCTATTGCAAAGTTTTTAAAGCAGAGCAAAATGCAAATGAGAGGCTTTTTGCATTAGTAAAATATCTTCACAGATTGAACTCAATAAGAAGCATCATTCTTGAGTTGCTATTGCTGCTCAAACTGCAAGCTCGGCTTATCCACTGTTGAGACTGGTTCCTCTGAAAAAAATATTCTGATCAACAAGTATCTTAAAAGTAACGTACAGTAGGGACTCTTAAGAGTGATAAACGAGAGATATTCTTCTTCTTCTATCCTTTTGTGGATGTCCAAGCAGCGAGAGAGAGAGAGAGAGCGAGAGAGTGCTTAACTGAAGGGAGCAGGGTAGCGGCCTCTGACCCTGATCTATGAGCAGAATGGTCTCTCTTACATTTGAGCAAAAGTTGCATGCTTTGAACGGTCAGGTTCCTTGGCCTCTGTTCTTAAATGAAAGATAAATGCTATTTTTTTTTCCTGCAAATGAATTAAAGCGTTGTTCGCTATTCAAATAAGGCTGCTTTGGTCACGAGAAAGCTAATCTGGCAACAAAATCTACTAAGTATGTGTTAAAGTCTATTGTCCAACAAATGAAACATTCATTGTAGAAGCAAGGTTGAGCCATATTAAAACTATTGTCTGCAATTCAATGCTCAATCAGTACAATCAATGATTCTATTGTTTGTCAACCATATAGTGGAAGAGTGATTCTGACTAGATACTGTATACACTGTAGGTATACCTTCATGTCTTTATTTCACACATTACAAGATGAGTGGCACTTTTTTTTTAACTATCTGTATTTTAGCAGTTTCATATTTTCCATTATGAATTCTCAAAAATGAATTTACAACCCTTTAATTAGTAGCTCTTTTCATTTTAGCCTGCAAATGATTTTTTATTTCATATTAATATGGCAATAGTGTTCTTGATTGATTTCTCTGTAAAACGAGAACATCTTAGGATCTTAAGCTGATGTCTCCAAATTTCTTATTTTGTCTTACCAACTGTCAAAACTTCACATCAGGTTGAGTATTACATTAAATCCTCATATTTAAGAAGGTGCCAGTGACCATTTCTAACAAAGCATCAACTTAATCATTTCAAACGTAGACTCAACAAAAGAAAACTATTTATGACTATTCATACATGCAGATTGAAGCAAATACCAATCTTACACCAAGGCTGTCTTATTTTATTTTATTTGCGCCTTTATTGTAGAGATAGGACAGTGGTTAGAGTAAAAAATCAGGGAGAAAGAGAGTGGCGGAACGACATGCGGGAAAGGAGCAACAGGTGGGATTCGAACCCGGGCTGGCCTCCGTAAATGGGGCGCGCGCACTAACCACAATGCTACCGGCGATCCAACAACCAAAGCTGTTTAATCTAGTTCCATCCCTTTCTCTTCTTTCTTTTGCTCTCAAGCAGCTGACTCCTGGAGATAGCCACGACAAACTGCGGCGTGTTGATTCAAACAGGAAGTCGAGGAGCTTCAGCAAGCAGCCCAGCACTGGGGACTACTACAAGAGCCTGGGCAGTGACACAGCGGAGACCCGAGGGTACAAAGTCATGGCGCCCAATGAGGAGGTAAATCAGAGCTCCGCTGATTATTCTTCGATGTATTAAATGAGGCTCAATGATACATAACGTGTGTATTCACTGTGTTATAATAACAATCTATATTTAGGAAGATGACCACAACAATGAGTAAAAACCTTAAGTACCATGAACCAACAAATATGGACGTTTGGACTGATAGGGAAATGGCCCCTTTTTTTGGAAGTTGTAATGTTTATATCATTCATTGCTGCAGAAACACAGCTATCAAAAGCCTGTTTTTTTTCCTTTAGAGGTTTAATGTGGTGAAGTGTATTTAAATGAAAGACGTAAGACAATGTCTTTACTGCCGAGCTACCTCAGGAGCTTAGGTGTCATGTCCTTATTATCTGGTGCAGCTTTAATCATCCATGCAGCAGATGATGTCTTTGAAAGTTTTTTTTAATTACAAACATTTTTTTTGTGTCTGTTTAGGGTTTTGAGTTGGCAACTCAGCCCCCCCCATAAAAGGTTTATGTCATGCTGAGGTCTGGCTCGGTGATGGCTTGTTGGCCTCTGGTTAACACACTGACTGTGTGTTTGACTGCATCATGCCACTCAGCATGTTACATAATCTTGTGTCCTCTTGAGCTTTTGTATTCCACCTGATACAAACTTCCACGTCATTTAAATCGCCCTTGTTTCAACTGTGTAAGATCCTTGAAATAACTAATACTCAGGACAAACACACAAAACTAAAACCCGATGTGACTTAAAGGAAGGAAGTCGGAGTGTTGTGCATCTTAGATCGTCTTGTCAGTACCCCCGCATTGTTTGTTTCTATTTTTATCCAAGAATTCTTGCGATTTTAATTTTTTAGAAAGGACAATTAAACGTTACTTACCTACAAACATGTCATTACAGTCAACAAGAGAATGTGTGAAAAATAAAGGGTTGATTAGTTAATTTATCCCTGGTATTTGGGGACTATGGGGAAAACAACATTGATGCAATGAAAGCTCACGCATATCAAATTAAATGACATCAAGGAAAACTTGTGTCTCTTACTGCATGATACAAAGACGACTGGTTAGACCATTGATTTTTTTTTTTCATCATACGTTCACAGGAAGCTGAATGAATAGAGTGTGTTATTCTTTCATTAACGTCCCTGGGGAGGTGTTCTTGTAATCTTATGGGTATCAGGAGCGGGGATATTCTGTGTGAGCCAATTAAAGCCTCAGTGGGGCCCCTCCTGGCCTTAGAGGGACCATAGCAGATGGACTGGCTAATCAACGGGAGAAATGGCACGTGCTCCCAAGACCCATCTGGACACAGCCCTCCCCCAACTCTCTTAGGGAGGGGTTTTGAAAGTAAGAGGGGGAACAATGCGGAGCACGCGCCTGAGGATTGGTAAAGGGGCGGGGTCACATTAGATGTCATGGTCCATTAGTTTGCTTCCAGCAGAGATACGGCACGCTTTCAGAGCGTGCCGTATCTCGCATGCCGTACACATGCGTGCAGGGGTGGGTGAGGGGGGGCAGGGTCTTGGGGTTAAAGCACTATCACTTGCAGTGACAGATGGCTTCTTCCCTCTGTTTACCCTCAGAATTCCCCCCTAGAGATTAGGTCATATTAGCTGTTATAAGTGACAGGGTATTATGTCTTTATGAGTTGATTAAAGGCGACAGGAAGCAGAGGGAGGACACATCTAAAGAGCTGCACACATCTGTCACTTCTCTGTGGAAGAATGTAAAGCTCTCCCAGTCCAGCAGGAGTTTATTAAACTGGCATGCCAATGCAAACAGAAGACTCAATCACAGTCACAGGATTTGGATTTGTTTTTTTTTATTTGTTGTTTCACAAAGGTCTTTATTATTTATTTATATACACACATAAATGAAGAGCTGACAAATAGAATAAAAAGATTAGAATAACTTACTCTAAGTGGTTTTAAATTGTATTTTATATTAAAGGCTTTATATGTGATTTTTCACACTTAAATGTAATATAAATCAGTTAGTCATGACTGTCTACAATGGGTGTAACACCCGAGTCCCACTGTCTGTGATGCTTTCAGAGTTTTCAGAGTCCTATCTTCAGTTTGTTTACATCGCCGGGACGGCCGGCTGACTCCTCCCCTCGCGTGTAAAGGTTGTTTAATTGAGGAACTAGAGAAAAGAAGAATAACATACTGTACTCACTGCTTAACTGTGTTTCTAGATCACGCTCATTTCAGGTAAATTTACATGCAGTGTGAAGATACGAGCATAATAAAGATAGCTAGCATTAGCATGCTAACACAACAATGCAGCGCCAGTTGTTTTGGTTTCATGCTGGTGCTCAAGGGCGACATCTGCTGGATCAAAAAATCTCATAAATCCTTCAACATTTAATAATGAATAATAATAATAATGATTTTAGTGAATGAATAAAATGTCAATAATTTTGCTATAAGAGGTGAAAATAGCAAGCTAGTGATTAAATATGGCCGACTCATCCTGCTCTGTCCCTCCCAGGGCTCTGTGTTATTGGAAGAACCTAATGACAGCTCCGCCCAAAACTCTGAGAATGGCACCACAGAGGAATCAGTCGGGCCCCCACCTCCTCCACCTCCGCCCCCGCTCCCTCCAAATAATCCCACGCCAACACCCCCTCCACCTCCTCCATTGCCCCCGGAGATGCCACCCAGCCAGAATCACTCTTCAAGGTGCAACTCCCTCAACCAGCGACGCCCATCTTCTTCTTCAGGAAGTAAGAATCCCCACACTTTTCCTCTCTCTATTCTTTTGCCATTTTGTCCCCCCCCCCCCCCTTCATTTCCTACTTTTTCCTGGCAGTAAATTCTTTAAAATAAATAATGAGAAGGAATGCAATAAACCGTTGCAGGTTTTTGTAGGGAATCTTCTGATTAAACATTTAATTGTACAATTACCCTGAATGTAGAGCCCCAGATATTAATAGACACAAGTTATCTCACTGAGTCAAGATGTGTTGAGTCTGACTCCAGCATCCTAAATAAGCTATTATAAATTAATGATGGAGGGCTACCATTACCATGAGAACTGGTTTAGTGTTCAGCCATTTCCTTAAGTGCCCTGGATGCTGCTATCTTACACTGTACACATTGTTCTTGTCCCAGGGAGATTTTTAATTAAGTTTCTCCATCATATACAATTCAAGTCCTAAAATGTCCCCAGCATTTGATTTTTACTCTTTATTTGATTAGTGGTTACTTATGATTCCTGTTACTTTTTCTGATTAACAAACCTACACTGTTCTTCTGCTAATCTTGGCTATACTTCTTTGCTCTCTTTGAACTTCTCCCTCTCCTCTCCTCCTGTTTCTGTTTCTACTTGTTCTGTCCCCCCTCCTCTTTCTTTTTGCCTGACATGGTCTGTCCTCACTGCTGCTACCACAAGGCGGGGAAATGTCTGCCACTCAGGCAGAGGGAGGGGCACCAAGACATATGAAAAGTAAGTACAGTTTGCCAGCTAGTCTTTAAGGCAAACAATGAATGAACAAGAAAAGATTATTTGTTTCAAGAAAAACAGAAAAAGTGTTTAATAGTCAACCAGTGAATTTTTATTTAGCACCATACAATGAAGCGTAACCACGGATACGTACTTTTCACCTGGTCTCTTTTTTTAAAATATAAAACTCAGCCTCATTTAAGAAAAATGGAAAGAAATGCTGATTATACTTCATTTTTCCAACATCATTATATAATGGGGTAAATTCTCATTTAGAGCACAATTTCTGGAGAGACATAAAAAAAAACAAAGGTTCAGTTACAGAAGCATTCATTGTCAGTGGTTTTTTTTTTCAAAGCTGACAAGCAGTGAATATGGCAACATGAGGTTTAACATATAGCAGTAATTTACAGTCACACTGCTTAAACTGTAATCTATTTATTGCATATTTCAGGGCTCTATTTTCATGAAATATCCAGTTGTCGTATGAGTTCATGCTGCACCTGCTGACTAATGGTAGAGCAGCAATAAAATGCTAAAAGTAAAACAGTAGTGTTTTCTCACTAATGGCATGAACAGCTCAAGATGAATGTCTGGCTCACTCACAGTGCTGCTCCATCTATTGAAATTGTTGTTTCAAGATTTTTAGATTTATTTTTGAGCTTTTTGTGCCTTTTTATTGGAGAGACAGGACAGTGAATATAGTCAGAAAATAGGAAGCGAGAGAGAGTAGAGAATGACATGCGGGAAAGAAGCCACTGGTCTGATTTGAACCTACCTGCTTTGAGGACTACATACTCTTTACATGGGGCGCACAGACTAAACCACTTTTCACCCTGCGCTAAAAAGAGTTGTTTTAATTGACGAACAGCGGGAAGAAGATAAAATGTATTACATTGAACATGACACAAATGGGGTTATATATGTATTATTTCACTGTGTCAATCTGGAACTAAACAAGCAGTAATGTGGTATTAAACTAAAGCCTTAAAAACATCTTGTAGTTCAAGATATGTTTACAGCGAGAATGCACATTTTGAGTACATCAAGTGATTGAAAATGCTGCCGCAATATTGAAGAGGCTTAGAAGTTCCCTAATCAATCGCTCAACTTTCCTAATCCCACTTGGGGCTATTGTTCTATATTGATTAATGGGATTGAGGGATCCCTACCTTGTCATAGAAAAGGGCATACACTGGATGTATAGTCGCATCCTGGACTAAAATGCTTTGACATGTGACAGATCGGCCATTTACAAATCTTCAGTTCTAACCCAGAGCAGGCAAACTTTTGTGCTCTAAATTCCACCTAGAGAGGCTGTTTGTCAAATGTTCTCTACATGTTGCAGCTCCACCCTCCTTTGCCCTCAATCTGGCACGCCTGCCAAGTCCACACCCTTTGCCTAAACACAATGTAACTAACACCAAACACACAACTGTCCACTCAGGTGCACAATTACAAAAGGTGTATGGAAACAGACAACTTCAGTCTAGTCTAATTCAGTTGTTAACTTCCATCAAGCGCAATTTCTTAGCCTTCAAATCTGATTGTGGCTATTGGATATTAACTGTATTGAGAAGCATATATGGGGACATATGTTGTGGAACTCTGCAATGAAGATTTCTTAGAGAAATGGTGCAAGGTAAGCTGTGGAAAAATATGTTGTGACTCATTTGGTGACATTTTGAGGAAGAGGTTTTGACAAGAACTTGTTTTTTAAAGAGTTTTGGTAGCATTCATCGTCCCTTGCAATAGAACTTTTCTTAACAATGGAGCCTTTTAAGTGTAAATTCACATGTTCTCTGAAAAGTTGTCAAGGTTCAGCAGCTGTTTGATTTTAGCCACAATGTCTTCATAAGCCATAGTTTGATTTGGACAACTGCACATTCATTTGGTTTCTAATTCATCCGGTGTGAGGTGCGACTGTATGCATGTCATGAGTTTGTTTAGGATTGAACTGTGTCTCTAGCTTGTTACAGTGATTGGTCTGGTAGGAAGGGCGGACTAACAAGCTGTTGGTTGACGATTGATTGTGTGTGTGTGTGCTGTGCATGAGTGTGCGCTCGGGAGGCTAACTTCATCCATATCCATGAGTGTGTGTGCGTGTGCATGCGTTAGTTAATTCCTTGACGGCTTGCCAGTGGCTCGCTGTCACTTCAAGTTACTGGTGATTCCTTTAGATTTCCCCCAACTGTGATGATGGGTCTTTAATAGAAAGCCGGGCTCTCCTCCCAGAGAGAGAGAAAAGAGAGAGAGACAGACGTCGCTAGAGCAAGGGAGAGTGAGGAGGGGTGGGAGGCTAGCGAGGGTTTGTGTCCAGCTAAACCGTTGCTGTAGCCTCACGGGAAACCTTTTCTACAGGAGGATTTTGTCCCCTTTTGCCAAGTAGAAAATGAGAGATCATTAAGGGACTAAGGATTTTCGATTTATTGGAGGCACTCATTCTCTGGAACAGGTGAGGTACTTGTTGGCTCTTTGTATTTGGGCCTAAGTAATTTAATTAGAAATGTTGGAGAAATTGTTGAAGTTGTTGTTTAAATAGAAATGTGTACATAATGATGCTTTATCTGAGCAAGTCTTTTGCTTCATTCATTGAAACTAAAGCAATAGCTACATTGTAATTCTTGCATATGTTGCATACTTTTTTATTGATTTTATTCAGCCCGGTTGTTTACTTATCGGTCTGTTTAACATTGGTATTTCCTCTTTTGGTCCTATTTCATAGTTTTGTATAATTTGTTGTCCGTCGTGTCACCGTGTTTATGTTTTTTATGTACAAGCTGCTCCAAACCAATTGTCCCAAGAGGGATTAATAAAGTTGTTTAAATGGAATTGAATTGAATATCTTCATGATTCCCTAATGACACTGAAGTTTACTGTTAAACAAATTAGATTTGTTTGTATAATTGCCTGATAAGCTTACAATAATATGGCCTCTTGTGTAAGCGAATACAAATTTAAAATTTCTGTCATGTTGTCTGTCCTTAACAGGTCAAGACAACATTTCTGTGTAATAGCGTGTATAATAGAGGTCATAGTTGAAGTCTGAAGTTGTTGCATTGTTCACTGTAAGTAGATTAGTCTCAAAGCTGAATGTAAACTTTTTGCCATAAAGCTACTTTGAAAAAGTTACAAGTTTAGCAGTAGCTTAGCTGTGGATACATCAGGTGACATTCTGAAAAGGGTTGTGTGCCTCCTCTCTTTGAGTTCACTGTAGTGAAATAATTTTTGAATTGCTCAAATTGCTCCTCCCCCATCTATTCCCGGCTCTGTGCAACAGTTGCTCAATGTGTGACTGAAAGGCATTTAGTTACTGAAAAGCAATTGTTTCCAAATGGTGTCATCCTTTTGATAGACTAGATTTATGCAAACTCTGATCCACAAGATATATACTGTATATAGAGAAAGGAGCCAAAAATAAACAAATCTAAAAAGATCTTCAAGCTTATCAATGAGAGAAAGTGGCCCAGTACTTTGTAATGATCTCCCATCACTGCTCAACATTCTCCAGGGCAGCACTGTTACCTGCCTGATCGCGTGAAATATTTATCAGTGAAATGCCACCCAACCCTTCTCCTGCTCCCTCTTCTTCAATGTCTCTCTCACTCTCCCTGATTCTCTTTCCCTCTATTCCGTCTCTCTTTTCTACGGGGTTTCACTTTTCTGCTCTATTGTCCACAGGCACAAAATCTTTCAACATGATGTCCCCCACTGGAGACAACTCGGAGCTGTTGGCAGAGATCAAAGCAGGGAAGAGCCTCAAGCCCACACCTCACAGTAAAGGCTACACCACGGTGTATTCAAGCAGTGGACCCACAGGCAACAATGTATGTCCATGTCCACAGCCTTCCTCCACTTCTGATACTTTTATGTTACAGCCACTTTAAAAATTTGGATTCAGAATTTCTCTTTGAAGAACTTCAACATATCGTCCATTTCATGTGGGTTTGAGTGCCCTCAAATTAAATCAACAAAATGTTTTTATTAAGTTTAAAACGAGAAATTAGGCATCAGGGAAATCCGTCTGTTGCATCTCCAGACTCTTGCTGACACAGTAATTCCTGCTATATGACCTTATCTATCAGAATTTGATTGGATGCAAACAAGTTCACTGATGATTTAGGATTTGTACCCCAGAGTTTCTTAATTGCAAAGCTTTAATATGTTTGGAAACTGTTCTCGATTTTGGCATCAATTGGTTTTTAAATCCTAGATTCTGAGTTCTGTCTTTTTTTGTATTCTCTGATGAAGAGTGCCACATTTCATTGCTCCTTCTAAACTGTGATGTGTACAAGTGATGAGATTGTTCATCATTCTACAGACTGCTGCCTTCTCTGTGTCTAAGGAAAGTGTTTAAAAAATCTCTGTTGTCCTGTTTTTTTTTTTTATTCCTCTAGGGCAATACCATATCTCCACCAGAGACGCGCACATGTAGTCCACCACCGAAGCCGTCATCCCCCCCACCATCCAATAAGTCAGTCAGTCCCCCACCACTAACCCCTAGTCCGAGCCCAAGTCCAACTAACTCGGGATCTGCCAGGACCATGTCAACCTCTGCAAGCTACGAGCAGCTGACCTCCAACTCAGTGATCAATGGTAACAGCAGTGGCTGCATGGCCGGAGCAGAGTCAGGGCGGAAGATGAGCATTGCAGATGTGGAGGCACTCGTGCCGACTCATGATGAACAGGGAAAAGCAATCCCTGAATGGAAGAGGCAGGTGATGGTACGAAAACTTCAAGTCAAGATGCAAGAAGAGGAGGAGCACAAACGCAAGGTAGGAAAGATGAAGGTAGCAAGGCTGTGTAAAGGTCTAGAAGCTTTGCTGTGTCGTAGCTATCCCATTTGTGGTCATGTAAACTTAAATGCCCTCCGGCGTTAATTACATAATAACTGGAGTGAATTAAAAGCACAAAGGGGATAGCTTGAGTTGGATTTCAGCATGGATTGCTGTGCTTTTTAAACATGAGGTTGTATTAATGTATTTTTAGGATGATGTTAGTAAATGCAAGTTCCCTCCTTTAACTTGTCAGTGAAACAGTTAACCGAGGGTGAAACATGCAATCTAGACACCAAGATATCTTTTAAGAAAATTTCAACATTATTGCCATCCCATGCCTTAAATTTATCATCAGAGTAAATCCCCCTGCAAAGTTGTTCACAACTACTTCTGCCAGCATTTGTTTGAAATGCTTTTGAATAGGATACATTGATTGAATTCTTGGTTTCTGCCTTGATGAATGGTCACTGCAGTGCGTGGTAAGATTGTGTATTTAGTTATATATATTTAGTTGCATAGGTAATAAAGAGTACTTCATATTGTAGCAATCCAAACACAATCCAAAGTCTTACCTGATCACATAAACTGACTGATCATTAACACATTGGCAATCAAAGATTGCAATCTTAAACTCTCAAATGAACACATTTCCCTCCACTAACCCTGATGCTGTCATTTAGCGTTTTGTTTTTTCTTGATGCTCTGGTATCACAACAATGTCTAACTGGCTTTGGGGCCTGAGAGTAATTAATTTGGAAGGCTAAATATGAAGTAAGTAAATAGCACTCACCATCAAAAAACTTGTTAAAGGATAACTAATATGTTATTCCATGTCATTAAATTGGATCGAGATAGCTCTACATGATGAATCTATGTTTCAACCAGTTTTTTTACATTGCTGCTTAATTCATTTCTATGCATGTTTTTTTTTCACATGAATACACTTAAATGATAGCAAAGGACTATTTGGGTGCAGTGAATTGAATACTTGGCTACAATTTCCATCACAACATTAACACACTTGACTATTGGTTTCATAGTGTGGGCTGGTGTTTGGTGATGGAGTTTTGCGGCTCCAAGTTTGTACATGCTGATTCAGTGGTGTGATGCCAGGCCCATTCACACTACCGCCAACCAGTTATTTAAAAAAATGGCTACATGTAGAAACCACTGAAATAACAAAACAATAACAATAAACTATTTGTGAAGGGAGGACAACAACATTCAAGAAGGTTGTTTCAGGCAGATACGTTAAAAGGGAGACTCCACACCAAGTCCCTTAATCAGAAAAACATAATTGGGTTTCCTATAACTCTTGGGTATGGACTGAAAGTGTGTCAGTCTGTTGAACTGGGGACAGTACCAAACAATGATCTTTCAATGAATTGTAGTACAGTGAAACCGTACATACAACAATGGGATAGAAAAACTTCAAAGAGGGATAAAGCAAAACTAGATTTTAAAATTCTACAGTATCAAGTGCTATACTTGTCAATAATCTGTTCATACCCTATTGGTATAATTCATTTAAAGTTGTTACATTTTTTTGAAAAAGGACAAAGCCTCTTCTGTGCTCTTAGGTTTAAAATTAAGTAGAAAGTTTTGTGCTTGTAATGAGGCTGTGCCATTGCACCACTAAATCCATGTAAATCCTGTTTGTCAAGATGGATTTGTACTGAAGCTTATGTACACACCAGGAACTTCAAGCTGAAGGAATTCCTCCTTCCTTCCCTTCTTTCTTGTCTTTTGGTCTCCTTTAACATCTGATTTAGTTTACGGCAAGCGGGCACTACCAGCCCCAAGAATGGCACTACTCCCACATCCACAATGCCATTTTGGGCCCATTTGGGGAACTGATGACAGAGGATGACCTAAACCGTATTGAGAAGCAGATTGAGAACCTGCAAGTCATGCACAAGGTCTCAGAAGTTGAGAAGGAGCTAGAAGAACTGGAGCGGGAGCTTCACCAGCTCCTACCAGTTTCAGCTGCTCTTAACCAAGGGCATTTCTCAGTTAATCCCAAACAGGTACATGGCCAAGCTGAAGATCTTCCAGCCTGGTGCAGCAAGATTTCTACCCTGCTCAAGAGTATGGCTATTCTTCTTGCCACATTAGGCGGAAAAGAGATAGATATCTTGGATTTAATTCATCCTGGGTACTCTCAAGAAAAGGCAAAGAATGTGAGCACAGATCAGTCTGAACCAGCAGGATCAGTTGGCACTGGATTTATTGGAAGGTCTCAGTCATTCTCAACAAGAGAGGATGTGGAGAAGGAGATGAAACAGTTTGGAGTCTCAGTAAAGAACCTCAAGGCCAATTATGAAATCCAGGGCCAGGCACAGTCTACAGATGACAAAGCAAACAGGGTGTACAAACGGAAGAGGTCACTGCCTGTAGTAAGTGAGTCTTGTTATCATCCAGAGACAATTTGTGAGGATGATGTCAATTGTTTCTCTGCTGAAGACCCTCATTCTCATACCAATGGAGATATGTCTTTGGTGGAGGATTCAGTTTTACCACTTGTCCAAGAGCCGGTTATTGTCCAATCACATGCTCCTCAGTTATATACACCCTCCGAGGCAATGGCTCCAACCAACATTGAACAGTTCAACCAGATTCTTTCTGCAGACCCTATTTTAAATAATGACCAACTAACAAGAAGTTTGGAGGTGCAGACAGATCTGAGTTATGTCCAGGAGTGTGTTGAAATCAGGAAAGAGAGAATTGTCTTCCTGTTCCTCGAGCACTGGCGGAAGTACACCATCTCTGAATGTTATCAGACTAAGTACACTGGCCCAAGAGGAAATTATTTGAATGTTGGCTGGGAGGACTTCAATCAATCTAGTGCACAGATAGGTGGGGAGATGCAGAGTGAAGATAACAAACTCCTTCTTTTCATGAAGTCAAAGCAGGTGGTGGGGAATCTGATTGGTCACTGGAGGACAATCATGAGTCAAGTGCCCACACGCCAGATCAACAGGCTGAGTCGTGCCCAGATGATCTACTGGCCAGAGCATTTTTTGCCACACATCAACGGATCGCCCATAAGCTACGAAAGCCTAACCCTTGACCTCTTTATGCTTGGATACTTCCAGTTGCTGGAAATGAGTATGACACGCTGCGAGCGAAAATTCCGACACCTCTTATGCTATGAGATGTTTGACCGCCTGGGTAGTCATAAATGGGAGGTCATTAGACAGTTTCACAAGGAGGTCATGGAGGAAATGGAGAGAGGAAAGCGCGACTGGGCAGATGGTTTTGAAGACATAAAAATAAAGTATTTTGGAGACAGTGATGGTGGTGGAGGTGTGATGACGGCCTCTCTACATTCCATGTCTCCTGACATGTCTGTTATGCCACTGCAAGAGTCACTCCCTCCCGCACCTTCTCATCCCCCTCCTCCACCCCCACCCACCCATCCTGCACCCCCACCTCCAAATGCACAGTCAACCAAAAAGGAATTATCACCACAACTTTCCCTGCCACCCTCACAATCAGCTGTTTCTCCGTCATCATCACTGGCTGCATCTCATGATAATGTTTATGTCAATGGCCAATCAGTTGACCAGAGCACCTTAAAGGAGTCAGTGAAGGACAATGCTCAGGGGAGTGTTGATGCCTGTTTGCAATTGTCATCAGTTGAGGAAGTGGTTTCTAATGGGAAAAGTTCAGAGCAGGCCAATGCACAGAGCTTCACTTATAATGTTGAATACAAAGATGAATCAGCAAAATCTGAGATACTGCAGGAGTCCGTAGAAAGTTCAGGACAAGATCCAGTGAAAGTTGCGCCAGCTGTTACTGATAAAGTCTTAGATGAACATAATTCAGAAAAAGGTCCACATAGAGATGAACATAATGAAGAATCAATTAAAACAATATATGAGCTTAAAGAGTTCAGCAATGAGGAGATCATTAGATACATTGACAGAAGCTTTGCTTTTTGGAAAGAAAAGGAAGCTGAGCTTTTTGATCTCTAAAAGCAAAGTGGATTTAGGATTTGCCAAAGTCCAAGTTCTCCTGTTTGACCAGAGAGGAAATGTATTTAGAGCAAGACTAGGGAAACTAACCTGAAATGTGAAGTATGCTGAGAAAGAGAAATTATCTGTTGTATGTTAGCTTTTAGGCTTTATCACTAAAGGCTGGAATGCAGTAAAGAGCATTCACTTAACATAACCTTTTGTGAATGACTTAATAGAACGAAGAAAGAAAGTATGTGACTTTAAAAGACACACTTGTTAAAAAATGTAAATGTGTTTAACAAAGATTTTTGAATAAAGTATGACTGATTGCCATGGTACACTATTCCTAGGAAAACAAGTTTTGAAGACAATTGTTTGCCATAAAAGTCAGCTTGTATGTTGGTTTTGATTATCTTTTTAATGAGAAACATAGACAAGTTTATTTACATAGCGCACGTACTTCGCAAAAACTTTACAGTTTGTTGATACTTAAAATGTCTGATTCCATTTTATTTTGACACAGCCTTATCACTAACTTCATGAAAGTCAAGGGATTTACTCCAAAATACAAAAACAATATGAATCTTTATTTGAAATCAAAGTTAAAGAAACTAGGTCGTCTGGAGGAGCTTGAGGTTATGTTATATAAATATATATACAGTATAACATTATACAATGTGTGCTGTTCAGTATAGATTATAATGATCCAAAGTTATGGTAAATGCAAGGCCTGAGAACTTGAGGTGTGCCCATTTAGTCAACTAAACTAAATGATGACTAATGTCATCTCCTTGGCCAGTCAGCACCCGAATTCCTATTTGGTTAAACTAATAATCAATATTTTAGAAGTTGGCCCATGATACCGGTTAAATGTTGTGCTCATTTCCAACACAGCCAACCACCACTTGCTGGGCCTGTGGTCATGGACATGCTGTAGCTCCAGTTAGTAGGCCTGCTCTTCGTGCTCTGCTACCTGGATGTAAACAAGCACAGACAACAGATGGCATTTTGTAGAAGAAATGTGGTTTGGCAGTATCTAGAAAATTGAAATAAAAATGTATGTAGGCTGTGTAGCACAGGATGTTAACCTGCAGAGGGGACTGAAAGCTGGCAGTGCTAGCACTGCTAGCATTAGCAACACTCTGTACACCAAATTACATGTTATACCTGCAGCATAGATTTTGGTCAATTTAGACTGTTTCCAAGTGTTTCCTTACTGTTAAGACTAGTTGGTTAGTCTGAATTTGAATTTTCATTGAACTAACCTTTTAATTAGTCGCCTAGCAACATCCCTACTGAGAACATAAATGAGTAATTGCAACTTAATCATTTCAAACCTCTGTCGGCAAATGGAAGCTTTCAATTGACAAAGCTAAATTTACTTAAAGGGGACATATTATGAAAGATCCACTTTGACAGTGTTTTTGAACACATATTTGGGTAACTTGAGTGTCTACTTACCCACAACATGTGAAATAAACCCATCCAGTCCTTTGTTTGTGGTCTGCATAAGTCTTACGACACAGAGAAAAATGCTTTGTTTCAAATTTGCTCTCCTTGTGATGTCACAGTGGGATTCTGGTAAAATAATCCCCTCCCCTCCGCTGATATCTCCACTCATGGACTCCACCCCCAGCCTAGAACAAAACTTTTGCACAGCTCAGCCATTTTTATTCTCGCTAGAGAGGATTGATGTCTACAGGGAAAACTCAGGGGGGGCTCATTACATTTAAAGAGACACTTGATTTATGTTATATTTTGACCAAAGCACAGCACAGATGTTTTATTTAGACCACAGTGGACTGTTTGAAAAGGTGGAGAAGGGGGATAATATGTCCTCTTTAAAAAATTATTACAATTAATATTTTTTCAGGATGTCGTTACCGTTTTGCTGTTCTTTTATAAATTTGAGGGTTTTTGAGGGATTTGCTTAAACTTTCTTATCAAATATTATTGTGTTTTTACATTGCTGTTTGAAATAAAGTTGGTTGACATTTTTGTGATGGAAAGATTTCAGTAGTTCTCTCTAAGCCTTTCTACTTTTACTATATAGGTTGAATTATTCAACAGAAACACGTGACTCAGTATATTTACTTGTATTGTCTGAATATTGGAAATAAGATCTGGCTAATTTCATATATTTTGAATAATCCCATTTCTGTATGTACTGCTAAAATAACCAGCCTGAAACACAAAGCTTTTGATTCTGCATCTACTGCAATGCTTGTAGCAGTGAAGGACCACACTATTCTCATAGTGTCTCCCTTACAGCATCAAGATTACCTTCAAATAACCCTCTTAGCACCACCTGCTGTCATGCTATCTGTGGCTTACAGGAGTCGTAAGGAGGTTACAGTGACTCTTGATCAACTCACAGACCAAAAGGGAAGCCATTTAGCTGTTAAACCTAAAGGTATACTGTATATATAGATTTGGATTCATGTACAGTATTTGTGAGCAGCTATGTTTCAATACCAACTTTGGTTGGCATTTTAATTCTGAAACTACTTGTGCAAAAAATGTACAGAGATGTACTATGTATTACATGGCTAGTAAGACTGATCTGCATGTTTCAGACTCTGCAAAATGTATGACCCATGGTGACCAACAGTCAAAAAATAAAAGCAGCTTTTCTTTGTTAGACTAAAAAAGGCCAGGCCTGAACCCTACACGGCTTGCTACTACCAGAAAATACATTTTCTATCATAACAACTGAAGTGTCTTCATTACCTGTATTTAGAGATTCAGGTCAACCTGCCCTTTTTAATAATAAACGGATGATGTTGGCTGAATACTTTAATGAAAATGTAAAATCCCAGAACAGTGTACAGGCAGGATCAAAAGTCAGAAAGGTTTTAATTTAGTCAATAGGAATTGAGGACATTTGTATTAGAGCCTCACCGATTAATCGGCCAGGTATCGGCTAATTGTTCCGCAGATGCGCTGATACAGTATTTGTAGAATTTTTCCCCAGTCAAATAGCATTTCATCTGAGTATCGTTGTATTAAACTAGCAGTTCTCTTTCACCAGCAGAGGGCGCTATATGGATTACAACAAGCATCATCACTCTCCAGAGGGTCAAGCGTTGATGCACGTACATGCTCAGTTACTTTCCAGTTGAGTGACCATCTTGTCTTCATTACATAAGTTACTTTCAAGTTGTGTTTGATAACTGCATTTGAGGGATCAATGCAATAAATGTGTATATGTATCTCTACGGATGAAAGATAGATCCAAGAAAGATATTAGTCGATATATCGGTATCAGATATTTTTTCTCTCTAATATCGGTATGGGCCCCAAAAAATCCCATATCGGTCAGGCCCTCATTTTTATGGATGAAATCTTTCAACGCATCCTTGTGCAATTCATAGGTTGGGTAGCAGAACTCTCAGGCTCCATTCAGTGCTCTAGTTACCTTTCAAAGACAGTGTGTGGTTGGAGGATTTTAACAATGTTTATTCTCACGCGAGTTACTCAATGTGGCTAAATGTGAATCAAATGTAGTGCATTTCATTAGCAAGCTAAAAGGTCTGAGAAGTCACTATCAAACTATTGCCATTCAGGCAAGTTGGTGTGCCTGAATGGATGCAATCACTCAACATTTAATGATTTGCAAAAAAAAAATTGACAAGGTATTAATGTATTTAATGCTTACAAGCTGTGTTTAGAATATGACAGAGGTAATTAAAACCTTTTGAGAAAATAAGAAATGTAGTTTTAATCATTGAACCTAAAGGTTCTCATGGATGGCATGCCTCTGGTCCAAATTACCCATTTTTAGGAAACAAACACAAGTGCATCTGTGACTTGTATACAAGCAGTTTTTAACATGTTAATTGCAATCTACATGTTGCCACATGACTATATAAACAGTGCTCAGTGTGAAACTCAGTTCTCTATTACATGACATTTGCTTAAGTTTTTTTTCTCACCCATATTTCCTAGAAATTCACTGTGTTCACAATCTTACCTGGATTCACGTGTTACTTCAGCAAGTGAAAAACCTTCATTAGAGGGATTCAGTCAGTAAAGATGAGAAGTCCAAGATGGCTGCCATCTATCTTTGCCCTTGCTCCACCTCCAATTACAGCCCTGAAGGGAAGGAAAAGATCCAGTTACCATTTGTGTGCACTGTGTTAGGGATCATTCTGTAAAAAACTACCCTGTCCGATGGCTTTCCATTATTATAAGTAAACTGGAGAAGTGTACCTATTGTGAACTTTGTTTGCTCTGATAAGTGCATCCATCAATTTACACTGTACGCTACAGTGCTTACTCTCAAAAGTGTTCCACAGAGGTATTCCAACATTAATGCTTTTAACAGTTGTTCTTTGATGAATTTGTTTTCCTGAATATATCACTACACCTTTTACTGGCTTTGTGCTTTTAAAGGTCTTTCTATATAAAAAAATGTTTACATTTATATTTATAAGACCTAAAAACTCAACAGTTAACTGCAGTTTCAGTAAGCAGGTTTATTCTGTTATCTGGATAACTTTGATGAGTAAGACCGAGGAAATGTCAGAAACTTCAACACACATTGATGTAAGTATATAATGAGTGGTTTATGACTGTTTTACAAATGTGCAGTATTACTGATAAAATACATGATTTATGTGATTTTATTCTTATTTTACACTTCACCAACTGACAGCAAGATGGTTTGGATATGTCCCATAAAACGTTTATGTACCCCCTAATAGATTGAAGGCTATTGAACCTGTGACAGGATTTTGATAATTTGAGAACTATATGCGTGTGATGCTGTATTAAAACAACAAAACGTGTATTTCACGATTACAGGAGGGTAACAGGGCAGTATGTTTAAAGGTGCTGCTAATAAAGTATTTAGTGAACTCACATCTGTGATGAAAACAGAATCTCAACAAGTTTTTGAATCCTTACCGTCACCAAATATACATAAAGACACAATTCTTGTTTAAGAAATCTAAAATCTCACTGAAAATTAAGTTGAGGGGCATCTCTTCACCAAGGGATGAGGTCATGCATAGCAGGATAGGAAGACCTGTTTTACAATGCAAATCCTTTACTAACCGGTACGGGCCTCTATCTCTGTCTGTCCCCTGATCCCCTGTGTCACTCTACAGGCTGAGGAGGAGGCTGCACGCCTGGCATCCATGCCAGCCTGGAGGAGAGACATGATGAAGAAGAAAATGGATGAAGAGAGGTGAGTAAAAGAGCTTTTTGGTCTACATGTCTCTGTTTATGTGTTTATCAAATTTCTTGTATTATTTATCCTGTTTATCCAGCGATGATGAATTGAGTTTTTGTTGATGAAATAGCTTCACATATAGTGAATAGTTGGCGTAATGCATGCATTTGATTTGTCCTTCCAATTGGGGCGTTTAATGGTTTTGCAGTTTAGGAAAACCTCCGCACTGGTGTACTGTACCTTTTTTGTGGTATTTTGATGCTACTGTTGATGCAGTTCACTGGATTTCACTTATGTTTCCTGACAACCTTGGCCCAGGCAACCTTAGGGTCCTGACCCCATGTGGGGTCGTATGGAATTCAAATGGGGTCACCTGAAATTTGTATTTATTGAGCAATGCAAAATATATTGTATATTAAAATCAAACACAGGCTAATGTGGGCCATAGCCAATGCCAAAAAAACAAGAGACTAGCAGAGTCTCTGTCTGTCTGTCATCCTTTATGCAGAAATGTCATCCCAGCCTTTCTTTCTTTGTCTACAATCATATACACTAAAAGCCTAAATGTGGTCTAAAATGAGTGTTTGCTTGCAACACAGTAGAAAAACTATTCATGATTGAAACCAATACTTTAAGCAAAAAGCTGTATGTGTTTTCTATGTCTAGGATTGCCAGAGTTTTTGTGAAGTCAAACTGTGGTCACAAGCCAAATAAGGTTAGAAACCACTGACTTATGTAATGATAGTCACTGAAAAAAACTCTGCTTTGCAACTTAACTGTAGAGCTTTTCCTATTTCTGATTGTGGAATAAGCATATGTGACGGCATGTTCAAGGCAGTACATGATAATACATATTTTTCAAACTGGAGAGTAATGCATCTCATTTAGTAACTGGATTTGCAATTAAAATGGATTATTGCTCACCCACTTTTTAAGTAAAATGTTTTTGGCAGACAGGATGCTGAATATGTCTTATTATCATTATTTTGTGTTTATCTGTGTGAAAAGAAAAACACATCTTCTAACATACTCTACTAGAGGCTCCATGTCTTGTATTAAAATGATTGTTTTTGGTGTATCTATTTGATTGATCAGCTACCGTCATCTCCACAGAATGTTGATAACCTGTCATTTATTAAAACGTGTCATTTGCAAACATTATTATATTATGAATATGACATAACCTTGTATAATAACTGCTGTCTCTGTTGAAGATATTTACGCCTTTTCTCCTTGTGCTTATGCCCTCCTGATGTGACAGGGAACAAAAAAGGTAAGAGAAAAATGTACTCCACATTGTAATGCTAAAACAAAATCGAGCCTCTTATATGTAGGCTATTAAAGAATAAAACACATCTGTAGAATTTGTGTTTGCATTGCTTTTCTCATTGACTAAGTCAACCCAACTCAGGAATTAGGTGTGTGTGATAGGTTTATGTCACAAAAAATATATGAAGGCCTTTAAAGGAAAAAAATTAAAAAGCTTAAAATATAGAAATCTTGCGGCACAGTGTTTAGCGCAGGCGCCACAACCTGTGGCTTCTTTCCCAAATGTCATTCCTCTCTCTCTCTCTCTCTCTCTCTCTCTCTCTCTCTCTCTCTCTCTCTCTCTCTCTCTCTCTCTCTCTCTCTCTCTCTCTCTCTCTCTCTCTCTCCTTGATTTCCAGCTCTGTCCACTGTCCTGTCTCTACACTAAAGGCACAAAAAGCCCAAAATTAAATCTTTAAAAATATATATATAGAAATCTTAAAAGTTGCATGAACAGGTGTTTTGCAGAGAATTGCACCTCATGGGAGACACAAGTTCTACTCTTCCTCTATAGACACTAGTCAAACGCGGCTTGCAGCTCATATTTAAGCTAATGAAAATGCATCCTCTATCGAGTCTATGGCACAATGAATATTTATAAAGTATAAACAGCTCTTCCCTAAGAAATAAGATTTATACCGTTTTAAAGCTTTACCGTGAGGTGCATGCAATTCCCCGTATGCATTTCTCCACATAACACCTGTATTTGGCTTCATAAAAAGCTAACAGGTGTTGGCTGTCCTAGGCCTCATTCTAACATCTGCTGCATACATAACCACACACTCACCTGTCAGGTTGGGCTCTATCTGTTTAAACATATCTCTTTCTGATTTAGTCGTTACACCTTCACCATGAGTGTAGTCTAATACCCTCTAATAAAACTAGCTTCTTTCCTCAAAACATCTTAGCAGGCCTTCTTTCAGCAGCCTAGTAGCCTAATTCACAAATATATATAACAAAGAGTAGCCTACAGTCTAAACCTAGACCTGCTCTTTGTGTGTCTGGCTCCTCGGCAGAGCTTATTGGGACACTTTTAACGGAATTTGTTTCACCTGTTCCTTCCCTGCTAAGACAAGTCAAAATGTCTCCAATGAAACCGCATATTAATTAACTTAAAAGCTCAAATAGAGTTTATTGCTAACATAAGTAGAGCATTGAAGTTCAGAAAGGGACAGAACAAAGAAAACAAAAATACTAGGCTGTATTGTATTTCTTTACCGTTGTGCCTATTCCTGCTGGTTCCAGTGAAGAGTCCTTGGTCGTACACCATCGAATGCTTTTTTTGACAAATGTGTTCTTCAATCTTTGAGGAATATTTTATGTACTGCTTCATCATGACTAAACTTGTAGTGGTAGGCTATAACCCTGTATGTAAAATTAAAGGAAGATATGATTCACCCATCCTGCATGACAAGATCAATGAAACTACAGCTGACTGTTTAGTAACCAAAATAAACTTTTTTTAAAGATCATATAAACTGGTGTAGTTTGAGATTGAATGACTGTTTCATTAAAATGCCTTTAAAATAATTTTATTTGAAGAAAAGCTTTTAAGGCTTCCTATACAATTCTAATTTCCTTTTTTCCCACTTTTCTTATTGAATGAATGCAGAAAAGCAGAGCAGCAAGCCAAACAGGCAAAAGAGATGGAGGAGAAGACGGAGCATGAGCGACTACGGACCCTAGGCTATGACGAGACCAAGCTGGCCCCATGGCAGCGACAGATCATTCTGAAGAAAGGGGATATAGCCAAACAGTGACCTGGACCACCTTCACATTCCTCTGGCCCGCAGCACTCCCAACATTCACCCGCTCCACGGCCTTTGCTGAACACCTAGCCCTCCCTGCTCCGCCACCTTGCACTCTACACTTGGCAGTGGGGAAGCATTGGTCTCCTCTAAACCCTGTGCTCACTGTCCAGCCTCCAGAAACACAGGACCATTCTGGGGTCCCTCCTGTCTACAATACCTTTGAAAACCCCTTATACTGAAAGTGGTATGGAACAGGCTCTTTGTCTTCTGTGCTAACAATAGCCATACTATGCACTGATTGTCCTTGTTTAAGACACTTGCTATAAATGCATGTGTGCTTAAGTAAATAAAGCTTCTTCCTATTATCTACCCATTGTTTTCCTGCAAATCAGTAGAAGCTACTTCACATAAAAATGTAATTCAAAAAATAGGTTTAAAAAAGGTGTAAAGGGGCTACTTGTGAGCATTTTGGCCACGGTGAAAAAGCCATTTCTTTCCCCGTCATTACATATCATCATAATGTAATGAATGGAAATGTAGCTCCGTAACAGCTGAGTCATCAGAAGATGGCATGGGCATATTTCACGAATGCATTCTGTATGTAGACAATATTCAACTGCAATCATGTTATATAGTTTTGTATCGAGCTCATAGAAGCACTTTCTTATTGGATTCATTTTACTGCCAGAACTGTAATCTTAACACTGCTCAAACTAATCTGTGACTTTAGATAAGCTTGTTGTCTTCTTCTCTTTTCAATATTGGTATATATCTATAAAAGAAAAAAGAATGTAAAGATTGTGTAGCTGTGCAAATTAAACTTTATTAATTATTACTCCAAAAAAAACTGCAGTGTACAAAACTAATTTTTTTCTATATGTGACCTAAATGTTAAGCTTGTGATCATGAATGTGAAATGTTGTGTGCATGTGTTGCGTAATGTGTATCAAGAATGTTGTAGCATACTGTTAAGCACACCCCCCCCCCCCCCCCCCCCCCCCCCCCCCCCGATTGGGGTAATCTTTCTAGAACTCTGTTTGAGCATGGCCTTTTTGGAATATGGAAAAAAAAAAATATATATATATATATATATATATATAACTTAATCCAGAAATCTCTGCTGCCCACTGAATATTCCAATAAGAGGTGAACAGACATTCATTTGTCCTGTGTCCTATTCCAGCCTTTGTCAATCTAACCTGTTGATTACCAGAACAGCCTACAGAATTAAGAGACTGAAACATCTGTAACACCAGAAAAGCACTGTTCCTTAGATAATGCCAACTGTGTATTAGAAATCTGCAGCCACTTGTGTCTAGAGTCCAGTGTCAATACTGATGCCAGTGTGTTTGGCTCAAATATGGAATTATAAATAAGATAAACAAGACTTGTGTCTCACTGTATAATTCACTATACACACTCAAGAGAGACTACATTTCATGATATAGCTGACACAAATACCAGGTTTATTGTTAAATTCTTTACACATTTGCTGGGCATAGTTTTGTCAGTTTTGGGGGATAGATATGGTAATACAGGAAAGTATTCCAACACAACCCAGACATCTGTTCTATATCCTACATTTATGTTGGTTGTATATTTCATATGAAGGGTATGGAGTATACACATTATGTCATTAAGTGAAAAACGTCTGTGGTCTGGGAAACATTTGGACATATTCTAAATCACTGTCATTGGATGCCATATGATGCTTAAATTTAAAAATTATGTTAAAAATCATTGCCATTTGATTTTCTATATATGTTTCAAATGTGTATATAGTGACCCTCTCAGAGCTTTGTCCTTTCATGTTTCCATGATGCATTCATTATATTACATGTCTCAGCCTTGCTTGAATAGACTGTTTGGCTAATTCATGTGTAATTATATTTTCAGACAATAAATGAAGACAATTAATCTTTAATCTCCAAACATGTTCAGAGTGTGCTTTTGTATCCAACAGAAACACATGCACTGTAAAACCCCCATGAGAGATCAACAAAAGAATCGTTAAGATCATGTTATTATTGTGGCTAATTTGACATGAGTCATCCATTTGTCCTATTCGATTATAAAGCAGAAACCCACACAGTTTCAACAAAGAAAGAGGAGGTACTAAGTGTAAAGATGTTGCAATACGGGGGGAGAAATCAGTTGAAGCAACTAACCTATGGGATTTTCAGATAAATCTTCGTTACATTTCATCCACGTTCAGTGTAAATTGGTCTGTGACGAAACTGTATTTCCTCAGTTTGGTCACCAGGTCGCACTAAAGAGCTATATTTTGTCAACCATGTGTACAATATGTCAACAAAATCAGAAAGAAGCATGGTAGCAATTGGAGTGTCAAATTTATAAGAGCAATGCATCTTTGTGAATTTGAAAAATGCATTTTTTAATTCGTCAACTCGAAATCTACCTGTCTTCTGAATTGATTTTACAAATGTTTAATCTAGCGGATTTTAATGTAAGTCTCAAAGAAATGGCTACGAAATACAAACTTCTTGCTAGTTTTTATGTTGTAGGTGCCTCCATAGCCTCATGCCTCTGCCTGATTAATTCTAAATCGATATTTTTCCATGATTGATTGACACTCACCTGTAGTGACGTAGGCAACGCGGCTTAATGGGCGCCTGCAATAGGAGGAGGAAGTGAGTGAGTGAGTAAAAAGAAATATGGAAAAGCGTGAAGCAGAGAAGTCCAGCTACTAAAGCGGCACTTCTCAACGCACCGGGCAGGCAGCAGAGGGAAGCTGGTTGTTGAACTGTTCTATCAATTTATCAGACGCCTGGAGTTTCACCTTCCAAAGGTAAGACAGCTATTTGTTCACAGCCTCCGTGTTTGCTGAACTGCGTGTCAGTGGTATGAACCATGGGAATGTGAGGTAGACATTTTTGCTCCCACCCTAATCCGTCTTCAGACAGCGAAGTTATTGAAAATGTAAACTGCTGTACTTAACCATTTAATCCATATTTTGCAGTAGTCCATTTTTTTTAAAAATGTTGTAGGCCCTACAAGTAATCTTAAGAATGTTTTTAAAATGTTCATAAGAGTGAGGTCTGGATAGTCACCATTTGACGATTTGGTGACCGCACCTGACAGATAAGGAGTAGCCGTATTAGTAAAAGTAAGATACTTTTTGTGTTGTTTCTGTGGTGCACAGATTTGCTGAAGCAGAACTCTCCGTGTTTTTTTTAGGGCAAGTGCAGTGTAGGAGTTAGCTGTGAGTCACGGGTTAAGTCCCTTCAAAAGTGGGACTGACACAACTGGCTGCTCCGTCTGACCGACCGAGTGTGTGAACTGTGTCCCGGGTGAGGCGCCCGCCTTCGATGGTTTTTGTGCCCCGCTGCGGGTCACTGGTGGTATTTCAGAGTCCTTCTAATAGAACAATCTCATATATGGTGTAAGTTTAGCCTAAACTTTCTGTGGTGTTAACTAATGTCACTGGTTTTGCATGTAAACAATGTCATTTTCCCCTAATCTTAAGACTCTGCCAATGCTGTAGCTACTGAAGAACTTAAAAGACCAGAGACAGAAGGCGGGAGCCATGTCGAACAGCCCGTCTGACAGCTGCATGGGCGGCCAGGCTCCTTCTTTTACTCTGGAGAGCAACTTCTCCACAGAACTCCATATATCTGAACCAGACGATGGGTGCTTCCAGTCACAAAGCTGTGAAGATTCAAATCTGCAGGAAGATGAGGTTGACAAGATGGTGGTGCCTCAGCAGGTGGTTCTCAGCACCCAGAGTCCTGCAGCACTGAAGGTTGGCACCCAACAACTCATCCCCAAAAATTTGGCTGTGGCCAGCCGGCCTAAAAACCGTTACCACACAACTGTGGTGACATTCCCATTGGGACTGGAGAACTCCAGCAGTGGGATCAGGAGTCGTCACTCAACCCAGGGTCCAGATTTGTCCTGGGAGGACTATGACAGTGATGGAGATGGTTTTTCTTTGAGGAGCAACCGCAGGAACAAATCGTACAGAGCGGCTGTGACCAGCCTGGACATTGAAGCCATGGCTGCGGGACAAGGGACTACATCCCAACTGAAACCTGTCAGAGAGGACAGGGCACCAAGTCCGAGTCCAGCTCGCAGCCCTACACGCAAGGTACATTGGCCCAGGGAGTTTTTGGTTATTGTACAATGTTAACTGTTTCATTTTTATATATTTAAACAGAATTTGATATCGAAGCTGTCCGATTAAAATACTGTAAAGGGACATTTAAACAGTCATTTAATTCAACTGCAAAGACTTTATAGCCAAACTAGGTGAGTGAAAGTCTCAATTTCAAAATAAAACAGCCAAACACCTCACAGTAAGCATAGCTTATACCACTGAGATTCTCATTTAGTCATAGGGATAATAACTTGTTTCCACAACAGTCTGCAGACCAGTACCAGTGGTGAGGAAGTCTCTGGGGGGTTTTACCAGACTATACTTAAAAATGCTACAATTAGAGATTAATGGAACAGGCAGTGCTGAATTGGAGATTAGATATCATGGGAAATAAATATATAATAAACACTGAGTGTTATTGAGACTCATGTATTCCACATTGTTAAACTGTAATACTATGTCCCCTCTAGAGAACTCTGGGAAGAAAGAGGAACCAGAACAAGCGTGGCTCCTTTAAAGATGGTAGGTGTAATAATGTGTCACTGTGTCCACTTCTCTTATATTGTGACCACAAGACTACAAATAGATGGGAAATAACAATGACTCTTTTTTTGTAATTGACCTGAAATTCCACAAGGAATTTTGTGTTGTAGATTTTTCACAATGTATATGTGAAAACAAACTGGATGTGCTGTGTGGTAACAATAACCAGCATGTAATAGCTTATAAAACAGGTGATGACCTATGATTTATGAGCTATGATGTCCTTTATATTTAGACATGGCCACTTTATTCCATTTTAAATGTTATATCCGAAGACAAATTCCGTGTGTGTGTGTGTGTGTGTGTGTGTGTGTGTGTGTGTGTGTGTGTGTGTGTGTGTGTGTGTGTGTGTGTGTGTGTGTGTGTGTGTGTGTGTGTGTGTGTGTGTGTGTGTGTGTGTGTGTGTGTGTTCATTTTACACTGTAAAATTCAAACCTTTGACCTTTAATTAACTTAAAAGTATCTCTCCTAGTCCAGCGATGACACAGTCCGGGCTGCAATCTTTATTTAAATCAGTCAGTTTCCAAATAAATGAATTCTCACCTCCTACGCTGTAATTGTCAAAGTGCCCAATATTTTTATGTTAACAGATTCAAACTGTGTTTCTGTCTTTCATTTAAAACACTGACCAGAATAGCTGCATTTACCATTTTTCAATACATCAGATTCAAGAATGCTAAACACAGATTTCTTTATGCATAAGCACATGCCGAGTGAGGTAATAAAGGTAAGAGCCCAGGTGTTAAACCCTTTAAAATGTCTACCTTTTTTCTTTTGCTGTTTTTCTCTGCTCTATTGTAGGGCTGGGTGATATGGACCAAAACTCATATCTTGATATTGTTTAGCTGAATGGCGATCCTCAATATCGATCGATATTTATTTTTTAACGGTGAAAACACATGGAAACAAAAACTACCTGTTTTTGAATTTAAAAAGTAATATTTTAAAATAAAAATGTTCCTTGAATACAATAAAATAGAGAGAGAGGAGAAGAAGAGGGACAGACAGTCAGTCATCATCAGTGAGATGAGAAAAAGGTGACCTGGCACCTCTGTAATGTTATTTAAATGCAACATAAACTAAATCCATATTAACGATATTATCTTACCCTATATCTTGTTTAAAAATATATGGATATATCTTAAAAACTTGATATATTTCCCAGCCCTACTCTATTGTCATGAAGATGTTTTTTATCTGTGTGACATGACTTTGAGTTGATGCTTAAGCGATGTTTGCTGATGTGATCCCCCAGCTACACCGTGCCTCTACCAGGAGATTCGAGAGAGAGGCCTACATTCCACCAACCAGGATGAGCTTCTAGATGACTTTGTGGTTGTGGAGCCTCCCGTAGAGGACCAGGGCATTGTGGTTCAGAGCTACCGACCTGCACAGCTCACCTGGAGTCAGCTTCCACAGGTTAACGTCTAACTGCAGTGACATATGAATCACAACCATCAAGGGAAACCAAATGAAAAGCAAAAAATATAGAGTTCTGCAAAGACTTAAAACATAATAATCTCAAATAAAACATGTTAACTTCTATATAAAGTCATTTAATTGAGAGTGATGCTGTATTAAAGCTGAGTGTTTTTTTTATCCAGCAGCTGTATAAACTGCTACAGTACATGACCCCATATCATGTTCAGGTGAAAACCTGTATCAAGCTAGTCCAGCAGGCTTAACATTGAAGTTCATCTTAACAATCAACAAAAACAAGGTTTATCTTAAACATGCAACAGAATGCAGATAGCAAAAATATGTTTATTTTTCATTGTATTTCTATTCTAAAGGTGAAGGAGACAGGTATCCTGACACTGATCTCACCGCAGGAGCGAAAGAGACAAGAGGTAAGAGTGTGTGTGTGTGTGTGTGTGTGTGTGTGTGTGTGTGTGTGTGTGTGTGTGTGTGTGTGTGTGTGTGTGTGTGTGTGTGTGTGTGTGTGTGTGTGTGTGTGTGTGTGTGTGTGTGTGTGTGTGTGTGTGTGTGTGTGTGTGTGTGTGTGTGTGTGTGTGTGTGTGTGTGTGTGCCTTTTACAATGTGTCTTTGCTAGCCGTCTTGACAGCAGATGTTGTGTCAATACCAAGGTCCACCCTGTGTGCACAAGAACCCTGAGTAAAGCCACACCCTGCCAGTGTGATCACATGAAGTGTATGTCCTCAGCAGGTGCTTGTTTTGCTCTTTTGGACCCTTTCGTCTCTCAACAGTTTTAGTTTCAGGGCTGAAGCAGAGGGCTGATCTTAGAGATAAGGACGAATTGTTCTGATGTTTGGATTTTTACATTGGATGAACTAAAAGTACTTCTCTTCTGGTGATCATACTTTGTAATTGCAAATACTTTACAAGACCTGTTAGTTGAACCAGAACAGAGCAGAGTGTCCCACAGACAAACTCTCCTCTGCTTTTATTTAAGAAACATTCAGCCTAAAAAAAAATCAAGGTTTGAAGGAAGTAGCTTTTTTTTGGTGTAGCACAGAGATGTCCTTTGGTCCAGTATGAATCAATGCACCTTCAGATAAAGTATGGGTGTGTAACATGTGTCATCAACCACCTGATCCCTTACCTATGATCCTGACCACAAATAACACTCTAAGCAACTGAACCCCCAATTTCAAAATATTTCTGAAGTTATTCATCATAAAATGACCTTTGACACTTTGATAAAGGAGCTACTGTGGATGTATTCTATTTCTGGGTATATTGTGATTTCTTTTGAAACTTGGTATATCTATTTTCCTCCAGTATGCAGGAAATATGAGGAGCACAAGTAGAGTCTAACACATCGCCAACAGATATCAGATTCTAGTGTTGCTCAGTATCATAACCCCAGGTTCAACATTGTGCTTCAGTGTATGAGATGTTTTTCAACTAGTTAGTTGAGAAGTGATGCTATAGAGCAGTCTCATTAGACCAGAATGCATTGCAACCATTGAATATATTTAATTACTGTCAACTACATGTCTGTTGTTCTTTTGAAAACTCCCTTTCTGCTTTGCTCTGTCTATATTTGTATAAAAGTCAGCTGAATGCAGACAGAACAGAACATTTTCTAAGTTTTGTCAAATTGAAAAAAAGGAACTCTGGAGAGTGTAGGGATTAACCCAAGTCCCTCGATGAGAAAGATGACTCCCTAAAACGTTGATAAAAAACACCTTTACCAAACCAAAAATCCCTATCACAGATGTATCCTGCAAAATCAGTCCAGGGTGAATTTTCCTCTCCTTTTTTTAATTTGATAGCTAAAAAGGAAGTACAATTGTGTCCACATGGACTCTCATTTGAATATTCATTGTTGTTTAATAGGCCATCTTTGAGATCATCACATCGGAGCACTCGTACCTGCACAGCCTGGGTATCCTGGTGCGGCACTTCAAGAATAGCGAAGCCTTGAAGAAGACGATGACTGCCACAGAGCACCATCACCTTTTCTCTAACATCTCTGTCATCCACCAAGTCAGCAAACGGTGGGAACAACTTTTCATATTCTTACCTTCTGGATTATTCCCATGCTGTTTGTGTGCATGAGGTGGATGGAAAACTAGTCGGGGGGGGAGGTTCACTTACTCAATCTAACACCAGATGATGTTAGCAGTGTTTGAAGAAGTGTCCTGTTCTCTGCATGCAGTATCAACTAGTCTTTACAGACTTTAAACCTTGTTGTGGGTCAAATGGGTTCCGGCTGATAAAGTGTTTGTAGTGGAAATTTAGAGAATCAGGTCGACTATTTGCCCCAAGTATGTCTTCAGTATCCTGAAGGCTCCATCGACATGTCATAACATGCTAGCCAAACTGGTTGTGCTGCTCTGAATGGTATTCCTGGGCTGATGATAATGTGTTTGAAAGCAGCCTGTTCTGTACATTGCTGAAAACATTACGTTGAATGAGAATAAAACCAATATTCACAGCAAGATGTCCCCTTTTTGTTGATCCTCTTGTTCTCTCTAAAAAAACAGGACCTGTCAAACTAGAAAGTAGAAAGTGTCTCTCACAAGCTGTATGACATGTTGGACATACAGTATTGTGTATTTGAATGAGAGTCGGGTTGGGCTGTTTCCCAGGTGTCATTTTACTCCTTTTTGTTAAAAAGGTACTTAGTCTAGGCGGGGCTGAAAGTCGTTTGTGATGTTAATAATGCTAATGATGAAAAGGCTTCACAAAGCTTCGGCAGAAAGGATCACTTGGATCTTGAAGTAAAAAAAGATTTTAAAAAGAGGGTTAGTATTTCTGTGTAATGTGTGCTTTAAGGACTCTTTGAATTTGAATTTCACATTTTCAGTCCCTTCATAGTTAAATGGAGCAGCTGTCTTTTGTTTGGAAGTTACAGGCTCAGACATTATTTCTACTGGCTGCACAACAGTTATAAACATGACCTTACATTGCAAGAACCATCACTTAAGTAACAACAATGACACCATCACGTAAATGGGCTCTGACACAGTATATTATGCGATGGACAGTTTGGTTTTGACAAAGTAAACAGTAAGACAGTTTGTTGTTACATAAGTTTGTAGTTCATATTAGATTATGGTACCTGTGTGAGGATTGTAGCATCAAACTGAAAATGCAGATACATTAATTTATAAGAGGATTTAAGCATTGCTCAAACACCAATATCCTAAAGTTGAAGGCCTGACGTTATCACATTCAGTTCAGCCTGGACACACAGCTTTATGTATCCTGCTCAATAATTCAGTCTGTGGGAGGAAAAAACACTTCCACTTTTTTAACCTTCCCCTCGCTCTCCATTTCAGGTTTTTTGAGGATCTTGAACGGCGTCACTCTGACAACCCAGTTATCCGGGACATTAGTGATATTGTTCAGAACCACGCTGCCCACCACTTTGAGCCCTACATTGTGTACTGCTCCAACGAGACCTTTCAGCAGAGGACGCTGCAGAAGCTGCTGTGAGTAGTCCAGAACATTGTAAGAAACTGAGACGTTTTTGGCATTACTATTTCATGGTTAGCTAAAAAAGCCCTCTTTCCTTCTGTCTGTTAGGACCAGTAACACTGCTTTTAAAGAGACCCTGAAGCAAATAGAAGGGAGCGCTGAATGTGGAAGCCTGCCTATGATCTCTTTCCTCATCCTTCCGATGCAGCGAGTCACCAGGCTGCCCCTGCTGCTGGATGTCAGTATAACCTTTGCTTTTTTTTTACATGAGCAGATTGTGAACTCAATTTATTTTTGTATATCAACTCATAACAAGTGTTATCTCAAGACACTTTTTGTTCTGACCAACGATCTTGAGGAGCCTAAGAGAGCTCAAGAGCTCTCAGGAAAGTAGGTGGTTAGTGACTGTGATTTACAGATAGATACATGCAGTAATATGATGTACTGTATATGCACAGAGAGAGAGAGAGAGAGAGAGAGAAAGGAGCTCAAGGTGCCAGTTCCCCCGGTAGTCTAAGCCTATAGCAGCATAACTAAGAGCTGGTCTACACCAGCACCAGCCCTAACTATAAGATTTATCAAAAAGGAAAGTTTTAAGTCTATTCTTAAAAATACAGACTGTGTCTGCCTCCCGGACCCCGGCTGGAAGGCGGTTCCAGAGGAGAGGAGCCCGATAACTGAAGGCTTTACCCCCCCATAGTACACTTAGAGACTGTAGGTACCACCAGCAGGCCTGCACTCCGGGACCGCAACGCTCTCGAGGGACAGTACGGCACTAGTAGCTCCTTAAGATAAGATGGTGCCTGGCCATTTAGAGCTTTGTAAGTGAGAAGAAGGATCTTGAATTCTTTTCTAGACTGTATAGGGAGCCAGTGCAGAGAAGCCAGGACAGGAGTAATGTGGTCCCTTTTCCTGGTTCTGGTCAGTACACGAGCTGCAGCGTTCTGGACCAGTTGAAGAGTCTTTAGAGACTTGCCAGAGCACCCTGACAAAAGAGAGTTACGATAATCCAATCTGGAGGTAACAAATGCATGAACTAGTTTTTCTGCATCATTTTGCGACAGGATATTCCTATGTCTCATGTCTCCACAGCAATGAAACAAACCTATTCACAGCAGCTTTTTGCTGACTTTTTTTTATTTATTTATTCATATTTTTGTGATTAAAAAAATAATTTCAGCTTAAATTACATAGAAACATTTTTACATAGATTTTAAGCTAAACTTATAATGTCCAATGGCCTCTGCTTTTCCTCAAAAGTGTAGTTAATACATTGACTGTCACTCAGAGAACATTCTTTACCTGATTGTGTTACTTGGGAATGTGCTCACCACATCATGTCCATGTTCTCCAAGTTTTCCCTTAATTTAAAACTTTATACAAACACTGAAATGACCCAAGAATGTATTACAAAAACCCACAGATAGCGAGTCCGGAGGCTAAAATGTTTGTGTATGCATGCTCTCTTTCTGCTGCTGGTAAACACACCTGTCGCTGACTTTTGCAGTAGTTTTACTTGAGCTTTAATGTTTAGGGATGATAGAAAGAAGAACAATACAATAGACCATCCTTCAAGTATGCTGCTTTGATGCCTCTTTGTTTTAAAGAGAAACAGTTGCACTCTGGTATTGTGAGGATGATGAAATCCATTCTTAGTTTTGTGTCTAATGTGTGTAGTTGAGCTGTGAAAAATGTCATACATAACAATATCTCTGGGGTTAAAAGGCCTGTATTGGGCCTGAGTCATCAGGAGTCACAGCAATTTAGAGCTGTGTGCCATTAGTATACAGTAGCTGTGTAACTGTATGCTGTCTCCATGTGGCAGCATGCAGAGGTTTAAAAGTGGAGGACCCAAAACAGAACCCTGAGTAATGCCATAATCCATTTTATGGCTTTAAGAAAAAATCCATGCATACAAGGAATCTGTCTTTAAGATAAACGTATATTCATGTACATTGTATTATTATTTTTTGGTAAACCTAATACCTTTCTTTTTGTCTTTCAGACAATTTGCCAGAAAACTCCAGACAAGACAGCAGAATACTTTGCTGCTGTTTGGGCACTGCACGCCATCAGCAAGGTACAGATGTTGAGAAAAACCCAGCTGAAGGGCTGAATAGTACTGTTTGGCCTACGTGTTCTATGGAGAAATGGTGTTTTGAGGTGATGATAATTTATCTCATTAATGCGATTATTATGACAACAGTTGGTTGCCAGCTGCAATGATGGGGCTAGACGAATGGAAAGGACAGAGCAGATGTACACTATCCAGAAACAGATGGATTTTGGTAGAATTAAGGTAAGGGCTAACCATATTCTTTTTAAAACACCTTTGATGAGTTTATATGACACACATTTTACTTATTGGGTGGCTTTAATGTTTTTCTGACTCTTCATGTTAGTGCTATGGTTAGTAGTCTAGTAAACTCATATCTACTGAAAACTCTTGTGTCCCTGTAGCCATTTCCTCTGGTGTCATCATCACGGTGGCTGAAGAAGCGGGGTGAGCTTGCTGTCAGTAGTGAAGAGCTCAGCATCTGGAGGGCTTTCAGCAACAGGAGCTACTACCTGTTTCTCTTCAATGACGTACTGATTGTCACAAGGAAGAAGAGGTTAGTGGGATAAAAAAACTAGAATTTATTCCGATTATTTTAAATGTGAAGTCTTAAATAATATCATAAAGGAAAGTGTTAAACTGCATAGTCAATTCAAAAACCTTAACTGCTCTTCTACAGACCAAGTCACACAAAAAAAAATATATATATATAAACTGGACATGTGCTTTAATGGGGCGCGGCTGAAAAAGACTAAACTATGAACTACGACAAGATTTTGGAGCATTTCATAAACTTTTCCTGGTTCCTCCTGTTGATAATTGAGTAAGTCCAGCTGCTGTGAGGAGGGGAACATAGAAACTAGAGAGAAAAGAGCATAGAGGAAGGGGACAGAAAAAGGAGAGTGTGGATGTTGTGTGCAGGCATACTTGAGATTCTTCAATCTTGCATTCAGCCTGTCAGCTTAACAGTCTACTGCTTTCTGTTTTGAGTTAGGGAGAAACCAAACAATGTCAGCTCAGAGACAGGAGTTGCCAACAACACTAGAGTCATTTTTTAGTTTTATAAGTCCACACTGCCCTCCAGTCTTCAGGTTATAATACGCAGGAAATACAATTAGCAGATAATCATGGAATGTGTTTTGAACATGTGTGGGCTGAGGCTGGATTCAGCTAAGCTATAAGTTGCAAAACGTCATTCAAGCACATTATTTCTGTGACTGGTCAAGCACGTTTTGATCAGAGGACCAAATTTGTCTTGATATCATATGAAAAGAAATATAACTAAAGTCAGTCTATCTGTCCAGTGAGGAGAGCTTTGTGGTGATGGACTACGCCACAGCAGAGAATGTGGAGGTGGACGTTGGTGAGGATGCAGAAGGACGGACGTCTACACCTTCCAAGAACAGCCACTTTCTTTCCTTCAGACTGCGAATGAGCAAGAATAGTGAAGGGAGAGCAGAGCATATGTCCCTGGTGGCAGAGTCCAGGTATTGCTGCTTTCAATTCTATCAGTCCCATTCAAATGATGAACGGCAAAAGCCTGCTAAAAACCATAGCTGTTGTTTTGTGTTTGGCTCCCTCTTCTGACAGAGCGCTTTATGACAAGTTGAAACTTGTGTTATATTTCTGTTGCACAACATTAGACAAAGGATTTTGACACATACTTAATGGTGCTGTTGTGTCCCTGTTGAAGGGTGGACCGAGCACGTTGGACAGTTGCTCTTTCTGAACACAAGGAGACGGGTGTCTCCACTCCAACAGCTGGTAAGTTAGTTTGAATCTTATTTAAATAAAAGTGTATATGAATACAGTCTACATAAAACTGTAGCAAGATAAACCACAGGAAGAGTTTATTAAAAAAAATAATAACTAATGGAAAAAGAAATAATGGGTACACTAAAAGTTTAGCATTTTTGTCTTTCAGGTCAGCCACAATATGAAGCCTCAAAAGCATACATGCCAAAGGAACCTGATGAGTTGGGGCTGCAACAGGCTGAGCTTGTCATTGTCCTGCTAAAGGAAGAAGGTATGTGTGTTTGTATTTTAGCTTTATCCTTATGCGCTATCCAACATCATAAAAAGACCTTCATGCTCTATCAGTGTTGTCTTCTATAATGGCATGAAGAAGAACATGCAAGAATACAGATTAAATGAACTCTGTCCTCCACCTAGCCTGGTGTTATGGGGAGAGAATGCGTGATGGAGAGAGAGGCTGGTTTCCTGCCGGCTGTGCAACAGAGATTACCAATCCTACTGCCATGGAGAACAACGTGCAACGCATGAAACGCCTGCGCAGAGAAACTAATGTGTGAGCAACTCAATTGCTTGACTCTCAGGCAGGAAAATAAAATAAAACACCTTCAGGTAGAATGGTGAAACTTATGTTAGGTTTCAGTTCAACTTCACTGCTGTAAATCATAATGAACATTAGTGGTCCAGATTAACATTACTGAAGCCTGAAATACATGAATCATGGTAGGAAAAGTCAGAATGTCCTGGAAAAATACAATTTAACCATAAAGTTTCTACTTTGGGATAGTTGTCAATTTATCTTAAGTTATTTTAAAATACACCTTAGGTTAAATGAACTGTTAATTTGGCAACAAAGATTCATTACTTTTGTAAATTAAAGGTGTTTTTAGCCTTTTTTTTTTAATGTGCAGCCAATAAAGAACAGACATCTGAAATAGCAGGGTAGTTGGTTTAGCTGTACATACGAATTTTTACTTTTTGAACTAAAATATTAACTACAGGTGAAACGCAGGAATTTGAGATCTTCAGTTGGTCTACTCTTACCATGTCTGCAAAATAATATTCAAGTGTATTATATACACTTGCTGCCACGAGTCTTGTCACTTAACCTCAGGATCATGAACTTAAACAAATGTTGGTTACATTTCTTGTAGAGTAACATCGTTGTTGCATGATGCTTTGTTTGGTTATGTTAGTGAAGAAAAAAAAGTCAATTTATCGATCAACATTTTGGTTAAATGTTTGCAATTTAAAATGCATCTTTTTCAATTGTCCAGTAAGGTTTTATTAAATAAGAAGTACAGCATCACACAATCTTGTAGTTGTCTAAATGTATCTATACTCTACAAATTCTGTGGTTTTGTAATAGTTTAGCAACCGTGTAACAAAGATTAAAGACACAACTTGAGACTTTTTTTTGTCTGGTTTCTGGACTTTATTTGAGCTTGCAGTTTGTTAAAATGTTTGAATACATAAAAAGTTATTTAAAAATGTCAAACTGACCAGATATCAAATTCCATTTTTATTTAAAAACCATTTGGTGTAAAAACTTAGGACAGATTTAGAAAAACATTTGCTGTTTCCCCAAAATGTTTTGTTGCTGTCACATAAAAATAATGAAAAAAAAAAACAGGTCTGCATAGATTCTGCAGGCAATCAGTGGTAATCTGGTCAAATGCATGGTGCAAGCTTGTGACGATCGTCAAGTCAAATCTTTATTGCTCAGATCTTGTTTGATGTTTCTTCTTGTTGTCAAATAAACTGTAAAGGAACACAAAACAGTCAATTAATAATCTGTAAACATAGTAGAAAAATAATCTTAAAACCAAAGCTGCAGCTGTTATGGAAATGAGAAATAGTGACCAAGCTCTCTGGGATGAATTTGATTTATTAAGTCCTGCATTACCTCAAACTTATTATCTAGCACAGAGCCTAAAAATGAAAAAGCTAAGAACAATTACTTGGCAGGAAATGATTAGGAAAGACCAGTATCGACTATTTACTAACCCGGACGATGGTAAAAGATGGTAGGTGCCGGAGGGCAGGTTGTTTCCTACTCAGCCCCACCCTGCTGGGCCTCGGGAGCGGACGTTTTCTCTGCAGATGTGTCACCTCCTGTCTTGGGCTCCTTGTTTTCCGGGCCGGGCTTGCCACCAGTCTGTTGGCGTCTGCGGCGATAGTTGAAGTTGCGGCGGTAGCGCCGCTGGCGGGGCTGTTGGTTCTCACCACCTTCGCCGCCCTGATTCTCCTTGTCCTCCTCGCCGTCCCGCACCGGTCTGGGACGGGGTGGACCCCTGGAGTTAACAAGCAAAAACCATTCAGATATATGCAACCCCCAAGAGAGTGGTGGCTAGATGAAGATAAATGTACATGACACACATTTGGATGCACAGCTGCTATTTGAGGTTAGGCTGCAATAAAGGGAGGGTGTCTCTCACCAAAACAGATGGCATCATCAGGTTAATTTCAGTAGGCAAAATGTAGTTGAGCAGACTCTGGCTATGATCCAGACTGTCTATCTCTTTACTCTCCCCTTGTTGCAGCCCTGCATCAATAAAGCCAACATGCAAACCTTGGCCTGAACCTTGGTCGGAAGCCTCTGTAGTAGTTCTGCCTCACTGGTTTGTTGCCCTGGTCTGGACCTCCCTGGTTCTCGTCACCCTCACCTCCCTAGAGTCAAATAGAACATAAAACTGACACATAACTTTTTCAAGGGTCATCAAAAGGGCATTTTTTATTTTTTTTAAGAACATTCATTATGTAACATTACAGTCCATAGCTGTGATGAAACAGCTTGACCCTACATGAGACCTGTATCAGTCACACTGATAAAAGTGCAAGATAAAGTAGGTCCAACTAAACTAAGATTAGGGAGTTATTTGAGTCAATTTGCAAGATATTGGCAAGACCCCCGATACACCAAGATTTTCTGTTCACAACCACGTGGCCGTGAAGGAGAGGTTTTAGAGTTGTGTATGACATCAACCTACTAAATGTCCCGACTTTATCATGGGACTGCTGGGTGCCTGCTTCAGGTTAGAAGCCCTGTGACGGCGTACCTCAGTCATCTCTCCACGTGGTGCGTTGGTGTATGGGGGCCGTCGGCCGTAGCGTCTACGTACAAAGTATGGCGGGTAACGCCGTCTGCCGGGGTAAGCGGGCCTGCGCTGCGGTTGCTGTGAGTCTCCTTCTGGGGCGCTCTCTCCCCCATCACGGCTGCCTTTGTCACGGCCTCCACTGCCTCCACTGCCTGGCTCACCCTCTCCATCACTCTGGTAGTTTTCTGGATAGTCTCCACCACGGGGAGGGCCCCTTCTCCGGGGGTAGCGCCTGTAGCGGTTCCTATCAGCGGCGTACTTACTCCCCTGGACTGCAACACCTCCTGGGCCAGTGACGTTTGCCGCCTCTGCTCCCTTTGTATATTGGAATTTTCAATGAAAATTAATTATGGAAATTATTGACATTGGGAAAACATTTTTCTTTAAGATCTTTAAGTCACTACAAGCTAGTCACAGATCACCACTATAAGTCTCTTACCTTCTCCCCCTCTACTACATCAAACTCCACAGTTTCTCCATCTCCAACACTCCGAAGGTATTTTCTCGGGTTGTTTTTCTTGATGGCTGTCTAAAAAAAGCAATTATGTAAGATTTATGTGTATGGACAATTTACACACAAAAAAAAAAAAACATTTCTTACAACTTACCTGGTGTACAAAAACGTCCTCTTTTGTATCATTCCTTGAAATGGAACAAAAAAAGTTAGGTTACACATTAATATATTTTTGAGCAACAGAGTGCTACATTGTATCCATAGACATGTAACTAAACCAGTAAGGATTATTGTAGCACTGGATGTATTAACAACATATGGAGCCGCATTTAAATTGTCTTGTCAGCTGGTAAGCAAAAAGCCATAATAGGATTGGAGCAGTTCCTTCGGACACAGCTGTTATCAGGGGCTTTGTAGATAAGTGATAAGGTGGGATCCACTTACCTATTGATGAAACCATATCCATTCCTGACGTTGAACCATTTGACTGTACCCAAGACTTTTGTTGCTGCAATCAGAAACAATACAGGCAAAATCATCAACCAAGTTTAATATTTTTTTTTACAGTATTTCCCCCTTCAAGATCTCAATTATATAATGTACTAAGTATTACTGAAAGCATATGCCTATCGTATCCATGTTATAATATTACGACAGATGATTAAAAACAACCAAGGAAACATAATAATATGAAGGTTATTTTTAAATCACTACTGTTGCCCTTTTTATAGATCATGGTAGTTGGGGAGCCCAATGCCAGCTGCACTAAAGTGCGACATGATAAGAAAGTACTATGACCCAATAATGACTACGCTGTTTCTCATGCGCTCGTGGAATTCTTGTAAATTCTTATCCGTGCCTTAATCTCATGAAGCTATAGTCGTTAGAAATAGGACATCAGTATTACTAATATTGCGACATAACAATTGTCATTATTTCAAAGTTCAACAACTACAGACCCACTGCCCCATTTTAGCCGCACGTTTCAGGACTCTGGCGTTTACACGTGGTAGAATCGCGGCCGGGTGCGTTAGCGACCAGCGTGCCGAGGTTGTTTCAAGCATAGTAGCTAAGTCGTTAGCTGGGTCCATGCGGTTCGATTAAAGCCAGAAACTGAAACACAGCCATGACACGCAAGTTTACATCCATTGTGAAAAACACTATGGAAAATAGTAAACCTATCGTTGCTGATAACTACTTTATTCACAAATTAGATACAGGGCGAAAAGCTCAATGGAATCAAGTCGGCGGACATTTTGAGTGTCTCCTGCTGCCAGGCAAATAAACGCTTGCCGGCTAGGCTCGTGTAGCCTGGTTAGCCAAGGAGCTAACGTTACCACCCCTGTGCTTAGGCCAAAATGCTAGCCCACAGTTAGTAGCTAAATTCGACAAACGTTACCAGTAATGTGTTCTTACATCAGGAACCCACTTTCCCCTCACCGGGTTTGAAAACTATGATTACCAAAATGATGTGCTTTTATTATAATTATTCTGGGAGAAGACGCCGTAACGCGCAACCAGAGTGGCTTGTGTGAACAAAGGGGAGGTTAGCAGCTAACGACGACAGTTGTAGCGTTAGCAGTAAAACAGTCTACGATGTGTTTTAATGTTTAATCTTCACGGAATAACAGCAGCCGTTCACGTTCTAACTTCAACCGCCCGACCACAGAACGTTTAATGAACAGTTTGTTACCAACGGTCTGATACACACTTCAACGGCCAGCCGGTAACACAGCATTCTGTGACGGTTATAGACGTTAAAATGTCGATTAACCGGACAGACAAACTGCTCGGATCACACCAACAGTATATTACTGATTTGTCGTCTGATGGAGAAACACTAATAATTTACCGGTGACATTAACAGATTCCCCATAAAATAACAGAAATATTAAGCTAGTTTTGATAATACGACCAATCTTCCAACTGCCACTTTTGCACGTGTTTTTCCATCTTAAGATACAATTTCATTAAATCGTTTTTTGATTTTCATGCAATTTTCTAACCTGAGTCTACTCAGTGTTATACGTACCAAGAGGGAACCGAGAACGGACTTGACGGTTATTTACTGATTTCTCCACATTTTGAAACGCAGTGTCAGCTACAGTATTATCTGATAGTTAACATTGTGTAACTTTACTTGAACCAGTGATCGGCTCGTTAACGTTAGCAGCCGTCGCTTTTTCGCATGGGCTTTGCTGTGCCAAAAGCACGTTAGCTAACTTAGCTAACTAGCTCGTTTCTATTAGTCTTACCGATGACCTTCTTATCCCCCGCGGAAGCTGCGGCTGCCGGGCTCGATGGTCTCTCCTCATCGGCAGCAGGCTGCGGCGGTTGTTGTGTCTCGGCCTCGCTGCTCATGGTTACTACTAGTTGGTAATGGCTTCTGCCGGCGGCGGCTCTCTGCTATGTTTCCCGGTGCTAGATGGTAACCTGGGCCGGCGGTGGTGGGGGCTACTGCCTTGGGGCTCTCTGCTTTCCTCTTTCCGCTCCCGTTGCCGATCGAACTGGGCAGAATGAAAAACTGTGCCGGGGAATGTTCCTGGTCGGGGTCCGCCCAACTGCTCTTCGAATTGGTTGGAATTTGTAAACGCAATCCCATTCGCTGATTGGGTTGTCAATCTAGTTTGAGGACAAGGTTTGCTAAAACATGATTGGCTAAAGTAGAATATACCTGTTCACTATCGCCGCCCCGGAGTGATGTCAAAACCAGACAAGAGAGACAGATAACCGTGACACTTTGGGAACAGAGTGTCTGCTTGGTTGTTTAGTCTTAAAATTGATTTTTTACAAATTATAAAAAAAACAATCATTTCATAACATTTTTGGACATTGAACATTAGATGTATAAGCCTAGGCTATGTTTTGTAAAAAATGTCCTCTGTTGGCCTCGTAAATTGAAACAACCCTGTAACTGTTATCAGTTTTGTCTCTGACGCCGTCAGCTGTATTAATTGTTATTTTGGTAATTGTATGCTTGTCTGAGATTGATCGACATACTCATTAGACTGTTTCCTTTGGTTATGTTAAAATATGAAATATTGAATCTGTTGCCCCATACCCAGTTGGGAAATGTATTGCGAAAAAAAACCATCTAAAAAAGGGGATAACTTGATCAGTCAGTCAGTATATAAACCATAGAACGTGATGTTCATGTTATTTTCAATTGTTCTACAGCATTTTCACGTTTGCACTGGCATTGTACCTCTCAATCAAACATGATACTAAGGAAGATTTGGGATGGGAGCCCATTGCAGAACGATTTAGAACATTAAGTTCTCCGCAGTCTATACAGCCAATGGACTGCTTTATAGGCCACCGTAACATTTTAACCGAAAAAAATGCGTTAATAGCCTATTTCAAATCAAAAAGTAGCCGAACTATTAGCCTATATTTAAAAAATGACATTACATTGTTAGAGATAAGTCCCTTTTCTGCCCAGACCGTTTTGAATCAATGTCATTTCAGGACACATTACACCCACGATGAACAATAACCATATGTAGGCTAAACGAAAAGCAAGTGATTTGATTGTGTCCTCACATGCACTATTTGGAAAATTACAGGGAAATCGTTGAAATTGTCTGTCCTTTTCAGCAAATTGATCTTTAATATTATTCACGAGAAATATTTGAATTAATAGAGCTCAAATAATAATAATTACTCCCATGTCTATACTGTCACACAATTTGATTCTTATCTCATCATGCGCTGCACAATAAAGTGGTTAAATGCCTTCATTATCCTGATTGTATCCAGAAACTCCACTTCCAGTACAGAACAGAGAGACCCAGACTGAGTGTGAGACAGCCCCCACCCCACCCATTGTCATGGTAATGCTCCACTGGCACTGTTATGAGCGCTGGCTCATGTGTGAGAGCTCGCTGTTAATTGCCGAGCCTAGTTCTCCCACACAAAGATGGGCTTTAGCATTGACCCCAGAAAGCGCCCCCCTCAACCCTGAAGAACCCCCATACCCCCTCTTTTAAAAAAAAAAAACACAACCTTCTTCCTGCCTCCATAAGAACAGAGTCTCCATCTGAAAGGATTCTTTTATGGGAACGGTATCCAAGGCAGAAGAGGGAGAGCTTGGATGGGGGAGGGGGTCTGGTGGCTTGGATTTGAATGGATGGCTGGGATAAGAAGAGGTAGCCATAAGTTCAGCAGAGGATTGCTTGGCACGGGAGTATGTGCCTTGGAGGACTCTCGTGCCTTTCTTTGTAAAAATGTTTCCATCCTCAGCTTCATGGTGATTGGTTTCACATCGATTATTTCCTACTATCAAATCAGAACCAAACTATACATCTCGGCGAAATTCCTCACGATTAATTCTCCCCTTTAAAGCCTAAGATTCTTTTGATTACATTCTTTTTTTTCTAGGTCATACACATACATGGGGGGGGGGGATGAATTGGATACTACCAAAACACTTTATAATGTATTGCGTACATAATGTTCTTACAATATTCAACGAAGTTAAATTCAAAGTAGATTAAATAATGATTTTATCTGGCTTCTAAAATATACTTTAAGTATCTTAAATAATATAAATACAAAGTCTGTAAAAAAGACTGAAAATAATTTCAGATTTTTTTCACTTACATGTTCCCATACTGACCAGTGTTATTACTGAAATAAATGCAGTCTGCCCTACATCATATTTATTTCCCTGGTTACGTCTTTGAGCATTTTGTCTAAACTAATTACATCTGTATGTAGTCAAAGTATTTGGGATAAGAGAGCACTACAATATTGAATACCGACAATAACCCTAAAAAAATAACCTATCAATCCTCATACACTCTTAAGTAGAATGTGGTAGGATGCAGATGGGAAAGAACATGATGTCCAGAATTTTTGAAAAAAAATTGGTCACAACTGATAACACAATGTGGTTGACACAAAAATGTCTTATTATACACTCTGGAAAATATAAGCAACTGTGTTGAATATTACAATTCAAAAAGCAAATCTCAAACCCCACAGTTTCATCATATTGGTAACCAAAGCCTGCTTGAAAAAAGTATTTTGGTTTGGACACAGTAGGTAACCTGGAATCAGATGTGACCAAGTCAAAAAAATGTCCAAAATCATGAACTGCTGAATTGTATTGTCTCTTTATTTAAGAATGTCTTTGAGAGCAAAGAAGCATCAATATAATAAAAAAGGGTAAATGTTTGCTGAGGACTATCAAATGACAGTACTTCATGTATAAAAGTTGTGTAGTTCAGGGATTGTAGGGGAAATGCTGGATCACATCTCGCCACATTGAGAAATAAGGATGGGGAGCTTGGGCTTATTGTTGGGTCCTGTAGGAACGTTCTGTTGGGAGAAGCAAAAAGTTACGATAAAAAAGCTCATCATTCAAAAATAATGTAAACATTCACTGCATCCTCAGGGACTTTTGCAAACTATCTACCAGTACAAATACTTATTAATAAATTACTGTTTTATCATGGCTCTATTCAACTTTTGATTTTAAAAGGTGAGAAAACTACTTTGGAGGCAGTGGAACTTTTCAGCCAGAACAAGGAATGGAACCTCTCCTTTTACTCAGTATTTTGTTCATTTAACAGTTCAGTCCAACATATCTTTAATGAGTTGTTCCTGCACAAGATGCCCCAGGATAGAATTCCAGCCCTTAAAAAAAAAAATACATACGGTAAATATAAATTACTAAAAAAAATAAGAGTTTTTACCTCAATTTTTCTCATGGTCAGCAAGCCATCTACCACTTTTCCTGAAATAGTTATGAAGAAGACAATTTTAGTCACAATCAAGAAATTAGAATACACATGAAAAGAAATATGATCTAATAAGACTAACTCACCAAAGACAACATGCTTCCCATCCAGCCAGTCACATTTAGCGCACGTAATGAAAAACTGACAACCATTTGTGCCTGGACCACTGTTTGCCTGTATAATACACACATCATTGAGGGAGAATTTCAGCTTTTAAAATGTATTTGTCATGTTCAGGTTGTTTTTTTTCTTGAGACGATCAAACAAATCCTACTGTCTATGAAGGCTGGGGTCAAGTACACTTAGACTGAGAGGATTGATTACATCTTTGTATTTAAGGAGGACTTTGCAGGATATATTCAATGATTGTAGGAAAAGCCAACATGTAAGTTAACAGACCAGTTCCTGATTAAACAGTGGCCCTAACAATTAGGCATTGATCAATTGCACATATTTACCATGGAAAGAAGACCAGGCATTGAATGCTTCTGTTTGAAGTTCTCATCTGCAAATGGACCTCTGTAGATGCTGCAGATACCTGTTCCATCACCCTTCATACATAGGACAGAAAACAGAATGTGAGAGTGCTCACAAAGAAGAAAGAGAAAGCTCTATATTCAGATAATATACCTGTACATATGCTGTAAGTCACCATGTGGCCACCAGGGGGCGAAAGAGAGAAGTATTGCTCTTAGATAATTACAAATTTCACTGCAGTTTGTCATGGCAAGAGACATTATGCAAATAAATGTAAGACATTGTGGAGCTTTTTAGGTACTTTCTGACACAATGTACCTGTTCCTCGACCAATATCTCATATATATTTGTTATTTTCAGGTTTAAAAAAAATCATCCTATACTTTCACACCCAGATCTATCCAGAACTGTTCCACTCTAATCACAACAGTAATCCTATCACAGATTGTTTTGATGGTTTCCACTCCACTCCACTCCTTTAATTCCTTTTATTATCCACTCAGAGAAAGCAATTGTGGCTTCCTCTGTTGAGAAACAGAAAAGTTCCACACAGCCGAAATGTGTGAATATATACTCACATTTACAAAGTCCCCTCCTTGTATCATGAAGTCTTTGATCACCCTGCCAATGAATAATAAAAACATGTCAGTGCTGGCAGATTTTCTTTGGTACTGTAAATCACACCGATAGAGAATATTATCATGATGACTACTTCCTTTTTCACCATTGTTAAAAAACCCACAATAATCTACATGGGTTACATTTTAAAATCCATAAAACTTCTAAGAGCGTAATAGTAAATGGACTTGAGCATGTAAAGCGCTTCTCTAGTCTTCTGACTACTCAAAGCGCTTTTACACCGAAGCAGCGGGAGCTGCTTGCCCAAGGACATGTTGCGGCAGGAGCTGGGGATCGAACCCTCGACCTTCTGGTTGAGAGACAACAACTCTACTAACCGCACCAAGTGAAAAATGTATATTTCTATCTTAAGTTCTTTGCTATTTCATTACAGGAACTATAAAAATGAAGAAGAACAAAGATATGAAAGGCAGCAGTGGGTTTGAGTTTTACTTACTTATGAAAACAGTAACTAAAAAAAAAAGTTCAACATTCAGGTATAATGTGAGCGAACAAATCAAGCTGCCATGGTTTTTACCTGTGGAATGTGCAACCTTTGAAACCAATGGGGACTCCATCCTTCCTGTAAGACAGAAGTGTAGCAGAGAACGACATGAAGCTGACAGACAAACATATTGTATTGAATCTAAATCATGTGATCAGCCAGTGTTTGTCTTTGGCTGGCAGTTGTTCAACTACAGTATAAATGACACTTTCCAGTTGTAGCTGAAGCGAGGATCTTTGTTTTGACTATTACTGAGTATGGAGAGACTATCACCTTTGCTTATGGAGTCACTAAGGGCGCACTCACACTATCCAGCAATCTGTGCCGTGCCTAAACATGCTTCACCCTCAAAGTACTAGTGTGAGTGCTCCGATCAGTGCATCAATACACTTCCTTGGCCCTGGCATGGAAGAAACAGTGTTGCATGAAGAGCTTATGGTCCTGTTAAAAAGCTCTCATATACTTTCAGTGCTTAAAAACCATGCAGAGCATCTATCAACCTCAGTGACTCAGAAAAGCTGGCAGCAACAGAGTAGATGTTTAATAACTCAAAGAAAGCACTGTGGCGAAATAGCTGCCTTTGACTTTCACCAAATTAGCCCAACAAAAATAGATATTAGAGAAGGAGGCCACTCATCAGACAAATAGTTTTTACTTGGTTCAGGTTTAGATAGACTGCAGCCACAAAACTACTTCTCCTGTCCTGACTCTTTGTCATGCACCTGCACAGTATGTAAACACCTTTCAGGGACCTGTTAAAAATAATCCTTTGTGTTTGTCAGGTTTCTCTTAACCTCTTTACGTTATACAAGGGAAGCAGGTTTCTCATTATGATGTTTAAATAATGCAGTTTCTGTCGATAGATGTGGCTAATAAGATTTCTTAAAAGCATGTTAAGACGATGTGTGCTTGACAGTTGGGGATTGTTTGTTTCCCATGCAGTCTTACCTGAACTCTCCAGTGCAGAACTGCCTGTAAGAGAGGACGAAATTAGAAGTTACATCTCTGAAAACTCACTACCAGTCTAATGTGTGTTAACAAATATATCTGTTGCGTCTTTCCTCTGATTTTATTTTTCAATTGACCCTGTGATTGAATAATCTGAGCAGGCTTTAATCTTGCCTGAAATTCTCAGCGGTCTTCGGAACCACATCGGCAAACAGTTCAATCTTCATCCGACCGACATCCTGACAAAACAGACGAGACAACTTTGTGTTAAAAGTCCAATACACAAAAAAAAAAAACAGATACCGAAATGAAGACAGAAACATGTACCTCTAAAAAGATTGGCGGTCAGCCCCAGGCAAACCTAACAGAATGAAAATAGACGGGCCACACTTGTTTGTGGAAGCATCTCTTTTGACACTGAAGGCCTTATCTGGAATAACCAGTTACATTCCATCTGATGTAAGATTTCTCCTTTGCCTTGGATACAATGACACATTAGCTTAATCCTGTTACATCTCTCAGCTCTCTGTTGACTTCCCTGAAAACAATGATCTGACTCAATTTCATCTCCACAATACAAGGGATTTAGAAGCATTTACCAGCAGTCAAAGCATACATAATAGATAGTACTAAATGGGAAAATGCTGCACTCTTGATGCAGCCCATTACAAGACATTAAATCCTGTTCAAGGTTTGTGTGTGCGTATTTGTTCAGCAGTGTGGGTGTTTGATCACCCAGTCCTCCCACAACCCAGAGGGGCTTGCAAGTAGCTGACTGACAACAATTGTGTGTGTGTTTCTGTGTGTGTGTGTCTGTGAAAACAAACAATGTGCTTGTGTAAAAAGAGTAGTTTGACCACATGACATCATCGCACAACTCTCCCTTCCATCTCCGCAGACGGCTCGCAGCAAAAACACAGCCAATGGATCTCTCTGTTTGCTTTGTGGGAATAAAACAATGTTTGGAACTAACATGAACTTCAGAGCAGTTAATCAGCTGAGGTGTTTCTCTGTCTGGTTTCTCACAACAGGTAAGAACTTTTCACATTTAAAAAAAGTACTGTAGTTCCTTTAGGGGGTCGTGGTGCCTACATTGGTAATAATGTATCCTGTATTAAATCCCTTTAGCTGTGATGCTGAAACTCAGGTAATAAAGGGAGATCTTTGTGGATTCCTCAAAACAGAGAAACTAACTCAGGAAAAGTGAGGAAAACATGTCACTCTTACTGAACTAATATCAGTACAAGCCACAGCGTTTGACTGAATGGAAGTGTGCAAGAGTACAAAGTGTAGGAACACTATGAGGACAATCCAGCACACCTCTCCCTAGAGGTACAAGAAAGTTAATATATATAGCAAAAAGTAAGTACAGTAGAAGTCCCTGTATTAACTGAATGCAATAATCAGCCGAGTATTAGAGCCCACAGAGGTGCATTTGTGTGGTTTAGTTCTGATTAATACAAAATTTCATTTTTTAACAATACCTATTCAATTAATAGGTGACTTGTTAATAGCATGATCATAATCTAACTGTTCAACGGAGTATTCGGGCGTCAGAGATTGAAATCGCAATATTACAAGAATAAATTTGCAAAGATAAAGTCGTAATATTTAAGAAAATTAAACCGGCAAAGAAGAAAGCTGTAGTATCGGAAGATTAACGTTGCCAATATACAGAATTAAAATAATGTGTTTAAAGTCATTCAGTTACATGAACAAAGTCGTAATGTTATGACACTTAAGTCATACATTTATGAGAAAGACGTCGTAATGACTGTTCAGTTATAATCCAAGTGTTAACTTTCAATGTTTGAAGCCAGGGGATTCCCCTCATTTTCAAAAGCATTTCAAATGCAGGGAATGTCCTTTCATAAAAGATAGTTAGTTCAAGATAGTTCAATTGTTTGTATGGTTAAAAAATGAAATCCAACTAAGAAAGAACTTGATGGAACTGTAGCCTGCAGTGTTCAACCCCTGAAGCTGTTTCTTGGGATTCTAGTGTAGTTGTATAGGGACAGGTTGCAGGTGAACAAAACCAGTCACAGACAGCAGGGTGTGGTCTTTACTAGAAACTAGTGTGAGAAGGAGCGACCCTCCCTTTGGGTTACCTGTTACAGGACATGCAAACTGAAATAAGTGGCAGTCACCTCAGGGGCATGTGAGAGGCAAAACAGGCCTCCCTATTTAAATAATCAGGTGTGTCCCATTAGTTGTTTGCATTTACAATGGAGAGGTGGAGCCATCAAGACCAGTTTAAAAAAAGAGAACTACCTGATCACACACTAGTCCTGATGAAAGCGTGCAGGGTTTGTAGCTTACATTACTGCAGGAAATAAGCGCCTGGATCTCAACTCAAAACCCACTGGACTGGCACTGGGAGAGGTACAGACTTTTTTTGAGTTACACCATTTTATACTTTGTTGGTTTAGTAAAATGCTATATGCGTCAAATGGCAGAACCAGTGTTAGCTTTTGTTAACACTGCAAGTCTCAGAAATGCAGTTCAGAAAAGCTGGAAATTCTAGTTGGCCTGTGTGCTGCTGGAATACTCTGATAAGATGTTGACATGAGGATCATACGTGTGCAGAGAAGAGCCAAATGTGTTTCACAACTGCAATCAATTACTTTGCCAGGTAAAAAAATATACCTATAATATCTATTCAATAACTTTCAACATGATTGATAAGATATTTTTTAATCCCATGGGTAATTCTGTTGCTTCAACATTACAATATAAACACAATTAGGAGTAGAAAATGCACTTTAAATTAGAAAAAAAAAATGAAGTGGCTGCTTGGCTGGGGTAACCAGCAAAAAACAAAAAAGGTTTCTTATTTAGGATCAATTGACTAATAATACATTAATACATTTAGTTTTACTGTTGGGCAAAAGCAACGTTTTCAGTGTAAACAATTGCTGCATTTTATTCAATGAGTCTGAGGCACTGATACTGTTTACTGTTACCACTGCCGCTTAACAATTAACCCTGTGTATGTCTTGGTGGCAACCAAGTATTGCTTAACTATCCTTTGAGTGTCAAACCATTGTATCTAATCAACCATTTCTCACTTCATTTAGGCCAGACAAAGGACGTTTACTTATTTACATGCTTTCGCGTGTTTTTACTTATCACACTCAGCAAAGCGTTAATAATTCCTTCTTATCTTTTCCAGAATACCCAGGAGCATCTTGACACTGAGCTGACAACTGGTACAAACACATTATATATATATATATATATATACTGCCGCTGAGTTGCCAGGACCATTGAAAAACCAGTCCAATGCTTGCCGTCATGGAGCAATGGGACATGGATACTGGCTGTCACATTGACAAAACTGCCATGTATCTGTTACTCATGATTTTGAAGCTGGTACTGGATGCATTAGTGTTTTACTTGTGCTGCCAGAAGCTCTATACATTATTTTTAAACATGTGCAGCCTGTCTCTCGTACTGTTCGACTTGCTACTGGTGATTTTTATGGCAACAGTGTGGATTCTTGGCACTGAAAAATCACTTGTGTCACCATGCTTCGTCTTGGCTAATGCATCAGCTGCATATGGAGCACTACCGTTACCCATGATGTTCCTTGGATTTCTGGACTACTGTTTACAAGATGCATCTCCCTGCAATCAAAGACCTTTTTGCAAACTCGTGGGGAATGCGATCTTGACATTACTAGTGTGGATTCTGGCCATTACTTACACATTTGGTCATGTCCAAAGTGAGCGGGTAGAACTAGACAATGCGAAAGTTGTATTAGTGTGTAAAGTAGATATGTCTACAGTGATTAAATACTTTGTGTCAGGGCTTTTCATGGCAGTCATTTGTATGATGCTACCCTTTTGCTCGATGATTCCCCGCTGGGTGAAAGAGGCTGACAGGATATCTGAAGCGAGGGAAGAAGAAGAAAAGAAGAGGAGCGATCTGTTCACCTTAACTAATTGCATTGAGGAAAAAAACTGTGAGAAGAATTACCTGGAGGACACTAACTGGCCACGCCCCCCTCTGTGGTTCAGTCTAACACTGGGATTTGGTTTGTTTTGGTTGCCTTATCTGGCTGTCTCTGTAGCCTGTATGTGCTTTGGCATGGAGATACCTGGCTACCTCAGTGTCAACATTCTATGGTTGGAGTGTGCCAACAGTTTACTTCTAGGTTTGGTGTTTTGGGCAAAAAGTAAGATGCAAGGTCCATACAGCCAACTACCGGAAAACGTGTGCTCATGGAATGTTTTCTGGCATCTGAGCAAAGGACAACAATGGCAGCCAAACTCCATGGCTGTGATCATCCCATTAAAAAAGAAGAAAAAAACTCTCCTCTGTGTTTAATATGTATATGTATAGTATGTGTAATATATGTGAATAAAGACTCAAACCAAATTTGTATTGTTCACTTTTGTGTATCAAGGGATACATGCTGACTTGAGTTGTTATGCAAATTGGACAAAATAATGACCCCGCTTAATCAGCACATATAGGAGCTTTTTTTTTATTCTGTAAAAATCTAAATAAATGTACAGTTATTTCCTCAATTATTTATGTGTAATTGACATACAGCTCCAAATGTATAGAGATCTGAACAGCTCCATCAAAATCCTTTCAACAGCAAAGGTCTGATAATCTGTTTCTTCCTCTCTTGTTTAACACACAAGAAGAAGACTGTCACAGAGCGAGAAAGACCCAGGATAATGATACTAGAGCCCAACCGATTCATTGGCCAGCCGACATAAGCATCTCCAGTGACTATCGGTACTATCAGCTCATTTTACCGCAGATATGCACCGAATTTCCTAGACTTAGTCACCAGTCAAATAGCATTTAATTTGAGTATCATTGTATATCACTAGCCGTTCTCTTTCTGGCTGTCACCAGCAGAGTGTACTGTATGGATTAAAACAAGCATTTTCACTCTCCAGAATGTAAAGCAGGGGTGCGCGTACATCACAAACCCCAAACCGGTCTGGCTCTAAATGATACCACCAATTACAAAATCCTACTAACTATTCTACAATAATTCACACTTTGAAAGACTATCATTTAATGAAATATCATGATACCTTACTTACTGAACAATAGAAAATGTCACTAAAAATGTTAAATACAGGATTAAAGCATTGATCGTGTAATGGTCTCGTGTACTGTCCCTACTGCAATTAAACTGTGTAATAATATGAAACTTATTTGATTAACATTGCAGGCTATCTGCTATATTTTGTTTCTTCCTTAGACAAATACAGATCCTGCACCTTGCTCAGCACAAAGGGTGTGGTGTTGACAGAAATGGAATGGTGATTGACGAAGTCATAAGACCTGATCCTGACTTCACTTTAAAGGAGAGGAGCAGTATGTAACTCTGACACGTAGTGTTTAAAATCGGTACAGCAGTCTAAATTCTAAACATTGTAGGTTTCTGGGCATGGCGCGTATTAGAATCAAGAAGGCTTTTTAGGTCGGGTAGAATCAGTTATATCTGAACCAGTTCACCTGCCCACTTCCATCACTGCAACACCTGTTTGTTTACTGTTTGCCTAAAAAACAGATTAATGTCCAAAACAGCTGTATAGGGTTTGCCTATCAACTAGAGGCACCATTCCACTTTTTTCAGTTCTAATCGGAGATAGATACATACAGATACTACTACTGATTCCGATCATTTATTTTTGTCATGAATAATTTCCTTAATGTCTGATGATATAGTAAGGTAATTTATGATTTAATCAGTAGATATCTTACATATTGCTCCTTTGATTTTAACAGACAAGCCTAATAGAATTTAAAGAGATAGATTTTGAGGGTATCTGGGAAATGCTGTATGCTACCAGTGAGTTTAAGTGCCCACTCTCCGGAGTGGATTATTTTCTGGCACTAATATATAAAAGTATGAATCCCAAAACGCTTCATAGCCTTTACTTTCATAAGTGACTTATTTTTATTTGTGGCAGGGTTGGTACTTTGGATAAGGGGAAGAATCACAGGGTTACTTACGATTTGATACCTTACAATATGTGTTACATGGACCAAAAATAATGACGCTACCAAAAACTAGAAATTAGTTACATGCCATTGTATTAATGGCATGTAACTATATCAATTAAGGATTAATTCTACAATTTCTACAATTCACTTAGCAGACGCTTTTATCCAAAGCGACGTACATCAGAGAGTAAGTACAACACAAGCAAGGATCTAGAAAAAAGGGAACAATGTGAGTAAGAGCAAATGATCAGCTTTGAGTCTGATTGGACACACAGGTGCTGACAGGAAGTGACCAGAGGCAAAGCACAACATTGAGGGCAGTTCTTGAGAGCTCTAATCAGTATAGAAACCATCTTATAAGTCATCGTTATCAAACAAAAACCATCGTCATTACCATCATCATAATCAATAATATGGAGACCATCATCATTAAGTTAGTAGGTATTCATGGCTATTTAGCTTTTTCTTAAGGCTTAAGGCAGTTACAATAGTTTCAACCAGGCACTGATTCTTGCCTACAAACAACATCCAGGAAAGTAGACAGGATTTACCTGATGTGTCCCTGCTTCACAGCACAGTCCATAAAGGTATAAAGTGATGCATCACCATTTTACCGCTTAATGTTGCACAATACGAGGACGACTACGACACGCTCGGATCTGCATATTGTTAGGCAAATTATAAATACAATGTTTTAATTGACGCTTAGAAATATCCCGGACGTTGTTAACTGTGTCAAAACCTTTATCCAATACATCACATTATGGCAAGATGGGATAGCATAAACGTAAATTTAACGTCGGCTGTTTTAAACGTAATACTTCACTCACCTGCCCCCCGATGGTAATGTCGAAGAACACAATGGGATTATTGGGATTTGTGGCTTGAATAGACATTTTGAAGCTTGACTTTCTAAATCAAGTCTAAATAAAAACGTGTAGTGAAAGATAACGTGAAAATTTGAACGTCGAGCATAATGTGCCGATAGGATGTACGGTGGCTCAGGAGACACATGTTACGGCTCGCAGTTTGGGACAAAAACTGTGATAAAGCGCGATTGTAAAAGCTTGGATAATTCATTTTCAGGGCGCCCTCTGGTGGCAACGATTAATATTGGCTTAACTACAAACCAACACATTTACTTGCAGTTGATTGCTGAACATAAAAGTAAAGATAATATTTTTAATGAAAGGCTCTGACTCCTGCAAAGGCCAGCCAATTAAAAAAACTATATATAAAATGTGTAGTAAAGCCTTTCAGTATGTTATTTTAATAGCAAATACCAGAGGTTTAACTTAAAACTAGCTCTCCAGATATCCTCTCAATAGTCAACGCTAACTAAGAGTTTTTGGAAGGAGTAACGTTTTACTCTTAGACAGTAATTGTTTTTGTTCCAAGGTTTGTTGTCAGCAATATGTAAGACAAAAAGTGCCTGGGTTTATAACCTTCACCTGGGCGGCTGTGGCTCAGTTGGTAGAGTCATTGCCTCTCAACCAGAAGGTTGAGGGTTTGATCCCCAGCTGGACAACATGTCTGATGTGTCCTTGGACAAGACACTTAACCCTGAATTGCTCCCTCTGCTTCAGTGATGGTGTATGAATGGGATTAGTTACTTTTGATGGATGATACTACATAGTGATCACTACCATCAGGGTGTGATCTGCGGTGTAAGAGCGCTTTGAGTAGTGAGAAGAAAAGTGCTTTATAAGCTCAAGTCCATTTACCTTCCACTTACATACAGGATTCTGGCAAACACCGAATCCAATTGAATTTCTCAAAGACATGTTTATTTTTTGTAAGGGTTTATTTTCACAATAAAACTTAACTTTACAATTTAACACAATGCAAAGATGACACCACAAAAAATAACAAATGGCCTATTCACTACAAAGATTTGTCAAACGTGTACTAAAGCCTCATGATAAAAAAAAATCAAGCAGTATAGGTGTCCACAGACTAGCAGGTCAGCAGTATGATAATTCTAGCAAAAGCAAAAAGAAAGAAAAAGAAAGAAATACAGTTTTATGTAAAGTAATATGGTTTCTTGACGTTGACACCATATTCTGTGAGGGCAGGAGCCAGGTCTTCCATAGTCAGAGTGTACTTCTTATCCTATACACAGGAAAGAAGTCAAAATAAGGAACTGTTAAATTATCAGGGACAGCGTGATTACAGCATTTAAAGACAATTGACCACTTCCTCTGTCACAGCTTCCTATATATACACACCACTTTAAAACACACATATCATTGTAATCCATGTATTCTTCCCACAAAAAGAGAAAAAGACTGACCTTTGTCTTACTCCTGGAGCTTCCTGACGCAGTGCCCTTCATTTTACAGTACTGCAGTGCATCATTAGCTATGTCTGAGATAAACTTCTGGGAAGCAAGGGAGATCAGACGGATTCTAGAGAAACAGGAGAAAAAAACAATTTCCACTTAGCATTTCCAAGTAATCAGTTCAGGAACTGTCGCAGTGATAGATGTATAGTTTATTTCAATACATATCACTGTAACTGTGATTTCTGTCACAAGGTTCCACAGGGGATAAGAGAGACCCACTCATACTGAGGCTTGAGGTTAAGAAACAGTTTAGACCTGGTATTATCAATAACTATGTTTACATGGACACAAATAATCAGAATAAAAATGTTTCATGTAAACATGTCAATCAGAAGGGACTGATCCAATCTGAGTGGGGTGGTTAATGCTGAATGCGATCATTGTTTGGATCAATATATATGTACAAGCTTGATCCGATTGTGTCTTCCTGGTTGGGGTAAAACTATTCACACTGCGCATGTATGCCTCTCTCTTCAACTGTGCATGTCTTAAGGTCCTCCTGTAGACTGGCATTCCCTCCCTGTTTATCGATTGCAGGATAATTATGTACTGCTGACTTTGCAGTACTTGCAAGAGAGAAGAAATCCTGTTGCGTTGTGAGTGGGAGAGTGGAGGAGCAACATCTGTAGGTGTGCAGCCACAGCAGAGTCAACTTGCATGGCTGACCAAAAACTATACAATAAATAAACACACAGGGGGGCTTGAGTTCTGATTCAAATGGATCTCACTCCTAAGAAACACTTTTTATGGACACAGGTCCATAAACAGAAACCCTGACATGACATTTGTAAGAACAGAGATCCTTTTCCCACAAGTTATGCAAAACATTTTAATGTATGTTAACCTGAAGGAGTGGGCTATTTTACTGATATTTCATACATATTAGACAGCTCTACCCATGTCGGAATGATTTTATTCTGATTAAATGTGTGATGCATGTACACGCACATCATAATCCCATTATTTTGTTTAGCGATGTCCATGTAAACAGTAAAGTTGGAATACCAAACTGGAATGGTTTTAATAGGATTGAAGAAATGTTGCACATGCAAACATAGTTTATATGTCAAGGGAGGAACTGAGTGGACAGCTCTGATCACAGCTGTTTACACCTGGCCAGATCATGGATCTACAAATATGTCTCCAGTGACCACTTGTGATCAGATCCCCGAGGCCACATCAGAGACACTGGGGTGTAAAATGACCTTAAACCTTGGTAGTACTTACATTCTTGGATCAGAAGCCTCAAAGCCAGCCCTGTTGAGGTAGTACCCAGTAACTGCATCAGGAATCTAAATAAAAGGAGAAAAAAATCATAATAGAGCATATTTTACACTGTCAATGATCAACACAGCAGACTTCTAGTTATACTGACACAGCTTGTGAAGAACAATGCTACTGTATGTCTGCCATTTAGTGATGGCTCCATGAACTGTACCATGAACGTGGTACAGCCTCTAACCACTGAAGCACACTTGAGTATTGTTTGTAGTATTAGGAAAACAGTTCTTTAATCTTTTTCATCAAGATTAGGGGAGGCTGGAATTTTTCCATGTTGCTTACTTTAAAAATACTGTACTGGACGTTAAGAGCAAAATTATCCAGCAGGGCTGCTTTCTGACATACGTGCCATGCCAATTAAGTTTTCTTAAGTCACTACATAAAAGTAAAAATGCTATACTATACCCATTTGGAAGGGTGGCATATTCATATATTTAATACCATATTTCAGTTCATCTAGTTGTGGTGAACATTTAATTTGGCTGGCAAGGAAGACACAATTGCCACGTACGTCTAACATTAACAACGTGGACATTTGAATATACAAACTTTCTGACAATGCGTTCCTGTATGAAATGTACTCACTGTGGGAGTATACTCCTCCAGCTGCATGAGGAAATCTGCCAGGGGAGTGGTCACAGCAGGCTTGACATCTCCATTAGTGATGCCACCAGGAACATAGACGCCGTTAGAGACAGATGTGTCAGATGATGGTGTCACCATCGCTGCTGACGCTGAAGCTGAAATACAGTAATATGGAGTAATTGTATTTAGAAACTAATAGTTTTTTTTAACCTATCAACTGCGTTCAACAAATAATGACATGTTAAAATAAGTCATATGCAGTATGTTGTGCATTACTGCCTAAACCAAGGTTGTGCAAAGTCCAAACACTGTTTAAAACAAAGTGCTGCACATCAATTCAGCTACACACTGGAGAGGAAAAATGCGTCACGTACTTATACGACTAAATGTATTGTGAAAGGAAAGCAAATCATCAATTATAAGAAGGAAAAACCATGCTATCCTAGTTACCTAACATATTTGTTGAGCAGCACAACAAGGACAATAACAACCAAAAGTCACAAAACGTACCATTGCTCGTGACCGAAGGGATGCTGCTGACGATGGTTGTTGTATTATCATTTGCGATACAATTACTTGCAGTCGCAGATGTGGTAGAGGATACTCCGGTTGTCACACACTGATTAACGTTATCAATATTCATGTTGAGTAAATGTTAGCTAACGTGCTAACCTTAGCTAGCGAGCACAGAGGAATGTATAACCAACCTTAAAAGCGCAACGTCTTACTCTGTAGCTTAAATATTACTCTTGAACAAAATACAGCGTTTTGAAGTGCGTCTACTTTTACAACGCAGAATACAATAAATCGTACAATCATGAACGGGCTAACATGTGAAAAAAGCTAGAGAAAGCTGAGCTCACGCCGCTGCGGGGCTAATCGCGTCATGTGACCCTGGCTGTGTACAAGGCTCGGATTTGACGAAGGCTTCCGAAGATTTGCGAAAACCGTCTCGGCTTTATATGTCGTTATGGGTTCATCTTAATATTTACAGTCTATCTATGGGTTTCATTTAAAGTATATCTTAGTTCACAGTGGTTGTTGAATTGATACTTACTTCAGTGTATATTGCTAACTTATTTTGTAAAGACTAAAACAGTTTAACTCAACAATAACTCAACATTTGTCATTAAATAGCCTACAATAAGTAAAGTGAAGAAAAAAGTTGTTGAAGAGAAGTCGACGACATCGCCCTATTACAGCCACGTTTTAATGCAATTTTAAAATGTTTAACAAATGTCTACTATGACCTTAATCGATCTCAAAGACCATCTTGTGACTTCGGTGTCAACTTGTGACCTGACCTATCGCTACCTATTGTCCCCCAAATCATTATATCATTTCCATTGAAACAACAAATACAACTGCAATGTGTTTACACCCTGTTTACGGAATAAATGGATACTCTCCGAAGGTTAAATCCAAATCTCACAATATATTGCATTTCCTTGCTAAACATTTGTTTACGAGGAGTTGTGAATGCAACAGAAGATCCACGTGCACACGGTAGGAGGCGCTACGTAACTCTCCGACTGCTCTGCGGTCGGCTTTTATTGGTCGAAGAAGTCAACTACTCAGCTGTAGTCCTCTCACCTCTCCAGTTGGAGAATATTGTAGGCTCGTCGTCCTACTTTACCTGATCAACACGGAAGACAATTACAAGATTTTGACAACACAGGTACTGAGTCATATTATTCGTTGTTTTTTTTTTAGAAACCAATGCTGTTTTGAGGAATTATAGTGAACAACCTACTATGGATGTAGGCTATAATTTAAAACGACAAATGGTTTGATATTGTAAATTAAATCCCCCTTTAAACAATCTATGGCTAAAGATAACTATATATCTAGCAACGATTAACCCAGATTATGCAAGATACGTTGTCCATGTGATCACCTCTGATTCGTAGCCTGTGTTTATTAGTTCAGAAATTGTGTAAGGTGTTTATATAAGCTTTAATTGTGACAAAGTTCACAGGACACCATGATGACTTCCCCTGTCCGTGTGATCGTGGTTGGAGCTGGCAATCGAGGGGACAGTTACTCCCAGTTTGCCTCTATTCACCCTGAGCGCATGAAGGTCAGCAGAGGTTTTCCTTCAAAGTAGTAAAACATGATCAGGTGTAGTGGACTGTAATATTTGTGTGCTGTGTTCTGAACTGACAAAAGAAACACTGTGTAATCATAAAGTATCTGCCAGTTAAATCAACTGATTGGAGATCCTTGACAAAGCCCACAGAAACATCAATTATAGCAGAAAAGTAAATATCACACACATCTAATGAATAGTGTCTGTAGCAAGGAGTTAAAAATGCAGAAAATTACTTCTTGTTATTGGTTTTTATTCTAAGCAATCATTCTCAAATGATTTAAAGATTTTAACTCTGCTGAAATAGTTAGGAAAAAATAAGAAGTATTGGCACCCAGTGTCACAGCAGTTGTAACTTGTAACTATATTTCTATTTCTTTTAATCATCGTCAACCTTTTAGGTTGTTGGAGTTGCTGATCCAAGAAGATTTGCCCGCACTAAAATTCAACAGCAGCACAAAATTGAAGATGGAAATGTATTTAGTGGTAAGTATCAAAACATAAAACATTCATTACTGATGATGATTTTTTGACTGTTAAACTAAAAGCTCTGTTTGTTTGTTTTTACACTAGAATGGAAAAGTATAGCTGAAAGAGAGAAGTTTGCAGATGCTGTGTTAATATGTACTCCAGACCGCCACCATAAGGTAAACCTACAATCATTATGTATATCCTGTATACATGTGTAACTCTTGATATTTAATCTTCTTTATACAAGATAAATGTCCGTTGAACTTGTTTTTGTTTCTAAGGAGCCTGCAGTGGCCTTTGCCAATAAGGGCTACCACATGTTGCTGGAGAAACCAATGGCAGTAAGTGTTTTGTAGCTAGATTTTTAACAGATTAAATTGGAACTTTCTTTTTAAGAAAAAGTAAAATAAGTTGTTTTCAGTAATGTTTGAGCATGTTAATTTGCATTTTTGTATTTCTGAAAACGACACTGTAAAAACCTCTCAATCTGTATTTTTGATATTACATTGCAGTGAAGTTTTTTCAGTCAGCATTTCTGCTATATTTCTTTCAAACTCATTGCAAATTTGAGTCAGATATTCCTCATCTTTGTGTGTCAATTTCTGACTTATGTTCTTTTCTTAACTCTACTCCAGACTACTATTGAAGACTGCACAGCGATCGTGAAGGCCTGCACTCTGAGTGGTGTGATGCTTTCAGTGGCTCATGTTCTGCGCTATGATCCTGTCATTCACATGATAAAGGTAAATGTCTTCTGTTACTTTTAGTGTTTATGAAACAATCGGATAGATTCCTCACTGTTCAGGGTTTAAAGATGTCAATTTGGTTGTAATTATGTTTTCAATAGATTTCAGTAGGGGGAGGTCTGCTCATATTGGCTGTTTTAATACAGGCAAATGAAACTTTTTCTGCACTGGGGCAACTCCAAACAATGATTTATTTATGTTTTCAAATAACAATGAAACTGATCTTTTGTAGGAGCTGATAGATGCTGGAGCTATAGGCGATGTTATCCATATTCAGCACTTTGAGCCGGTAAGAATTTAAACAGAAAACTGAAAATAGTGCTGCTATTCCTCAGAGATTCTCATCATTCATTAAAGCATAATGCCTTTCATTTTTATTTTCACCAAGGCACCAGTTATTCAGATAAATGTTAACCTCCTGTTCCAGGTTGGGTTTTATCACTTTGCTCACTCATTTGTCCGGGGGAACTGGAGGAATGAAGCAGAGAGCTCTTTTGCTCTTTTGGCAAAGTCGTGCCATGACATTGACCTGATACATCACTGGGCAGGAGCACGTAGGTAAATAAACAGACAACATTCAATGATCAACCTGGCCTTTACTGAGAAATATATGCAATCTTCACTACAATAAATGTTGTGGTTAGTCATCCGGTTTAAAGGTGCTTCTATTTTTTCCCCAGACGAATAATTAATATTGCTGTTTCATACTTGGCAGGTGTGTGAAAGTTTCATCATTTGGATCAGTCAGCCACTTTCAAAAAGAAAACAAGGTGTGTGGATTTTATTCTGCAGTTCATTTGTATTGTAGAGCTATAGCTGTACTATGTAACAGTACATAAGAATGTCTTTAAACCTTTTTCATGTATCTGTGTTGTGTTATGTTGTCACTAAGATACAGTATTTCCATGCCTGTTCTATTTTATGGTGGCTGGGAAGTGCAAAGCAAAATTACACATTGTTAAACAAATTTAAATTTTGAAAAACATTTTTACATTTTATAAAACAGAATTACAAAACCAAAACAATTTTACCAAGGACAGAACACATTTACATTTTATAAAACAAATTGACAAGATGTGAAAGACTTTTACAAGCGCTGAGACAAATTTACAAATGACAGAATCTCAACGGAAAGGGAATGTACCAAATGCAGGAAGTGACCTGGAAGTGACTGAGTGAGGGGTCATTTTGTCTTAATTTTGCGTTGCACTTCCCAGCCACCGTACGATTTGTAAAATCATACTACTGGGAATGAATATAACTTTAACTTTGGTTGTTTCATTTTTTCTCCAGCCAGTAGGTGCTGGAGATCGCTGCATGAACTGTCCAATAGAGCAAGACTGTGCGTACTCAGCATGCAAAATTTACCTGGATAGAGTGAAACAGGTAAACATTTCATTATGATTTTCAGGAATTATCCAATGCATTATCCACTCTGTTGACATAAAACTAAACATGATTCCCATACTTGTATATTTAATGTTTGTGTGTTTGTTTATGGACTAGGGTCACACTGGCTGGCCTGTATCAGTCATATGCCCGAGCTCATTACCAGACATCGAGTCAGTAACTGAGGCACTGAAGAACGGACCATATGGCCGCTGTGTCTACGAGTGTGACAATGATGTGTGCACTAACCAGGTTAGAAAACAATGACTTTATATCACGTGCTACACAACATACCATCCCTCTATAACTAAGGCTTAAACTAAAACACCACCAGTATCCATCAAAGTTACAAAGAAAATCATATATTTCTTGACAGCTCCTCGTACATCCACAATTCAGAGTGGACTGACAAGTAAGATGTAAAATCATTGAACCATTGTATATCAGTAACATTTCACTTTTTACAAAAGGAACATAGTAAGTCAGAAGAAAAGGTTTATCCAAATAAAACACTGAAGTGTACTCTCATATTTTTCCTTTATTATCATCTGAAAACAGTTTCTTTACCGTGTTATCCTCTAAGCCACAGCCTGCTAATGCTCATCATTTATTTACATCTTTCAAGTTACCAGAATTTACTTGGTGTTTGTTCTCAGCAATCATTCCCTTCATGATTTTGAAAGATTTTAACTCCACTGAAGTAGTTGTTAAAACAGAAAAAGTGTATGTATGGATCTTTTGCTGATGTGTATTTTGAAGCCAGTAAAAATGTTGTTTACAGATTGTTTAGAGTCAAAACACTGTCCCCCAAATGTCTAGTCTTATTGATCTGTTCTGATTGTCCAGGTTGTTAATATGGAGTTTGAAGGGGGTGTGACCGCAGCCTTTTCAATGGTGGCATTCACTGAGGAGATATGCAAACGAAAAACAACCATCCATGGCAGCAAGGTAGGCCAAATTAAAGAACTAAGTGCACTAACATGGAGCTTCATGGCTACAGGATAAGGACACCAAAGTATTTACCCAAAATGAAAGTGTTTGTAACGGTTGTAACAACAAGCCTCTACTCTTCAGAGGATGCATTCCTTAATTTTGGCACACATGACATGACATGTGACTCAAAAACTTAAGAACACAGAGCATGATAGGTGTACACCTTTATGCTTTATACAGCACCTTGAGATTGATTTGTTGCCAATCCAGTGGTCTAAAATTTAAAGATTGATAAATGTTACTAGGGATGCATCTGTCTATCGGTTGAACATCTGTATTGGCCAATATTGGCTCTGTTGACAGACATTGGTAGATAATGTGTCGTTGTCAGATGTGTATCTGTTGTGTTATATCAATTTAATGCTAACAAGCTAGAGAATTGTTTTTTTTGAGCAGAAGAAGTCCCCATTTGGACAAACTCTGATTTGTTTTCTTGGTCAAACATGAAAGAGAATGTCAGCCCCCCCCCCAACACTGTGTGTGGCTAAGACCAAAATCATATTTAGTTCCAGGCTGGAAACATGTTAATGTCAGCTGTAAAAACAGGCCTTTTAGAGTACAGTGTGTATGTGACTTCTGAGTCTTTTGGAGCCAGCCTCAAGTGGAAACTCATGGAACTGCAGAATTTTGCACATCGCCATTGGCTACATTATTCAACACAAACAGGTTGCCACTTGGTATCAACACTGGTTTTCACAATCGGTGCATCTCTAATAGTTTCTTGCTCACAAACTTTAAACATTTGAGTAAGAAGATCAGTAGTATGTGGCTTTGAATGCAGAGATGTTTTTTATTAATTATACTTTGTTGCAACATGCAACACTTCAGGCCATGATCACCCCCCGATACCACCCAATTTCTATTCTACTGTTATGAATACACTGATATGTATACCTACTTCTAACTGTGTTGAAAGACGGATGCATTAGCTCACTTAAACACTGAAACGTGTCTTCACAGGGGGAGCTGTCTTATAATGGCCATGAGGTGAATGTGTTTGACTTTCTGACCCAGAGATCAACAAAGCACACAGCACCCAATAATGTCCCCAAACACTTTGGTATGAGTGGACATGGTGGAGCAGACTACCACTTCATAGATGCCTTTATTTCTGCTGTCGCGGTGAGTGCTTGCAAAAAAAACATACATTTGTAATTTGCTCAATGCACTGTTTACTAAAGAGCATTTGTTTTTTTTGTTTACCAAGTTTAAGATCAACTTATAGTATTGTCAGCATAGACTGTAAGTATTAGTTGTCAGAGGCAGTATATGAACAGTTGACCTTGTTTGAAAACATAAACAGACCTAGAATATCACCTTAGTGACATCATTGTACCTGCTTGAAAGTCAAAAACAGATGTTAAAAACAATGTCTCTGATGTTGGTTTGGCCTAACGTGGTTGTTTCTGTGTTTCCCTGAGTGCAGAACAATGATCCCTCCCTGATCCGCTCGGGTCCCGAGGAAACACTGCTGAGCCATTTACTGGTGTTTGAAGCTGAGCGTTCTCGACTGGAGAGCACAGTGGTGTACTGTGGGGACGGTAGCCAGAGCTAAGCAACTGAAAAAAGACCTTTTCATAAATGATTTTGCCATGGAAATGATTGTATGACAATAATAATAATGTGTGTGTGTGTGTGTGTGTGTGTGTGTGTGTGTGTGTGCGTGTGTGCGCTGTGCATAGGGGAAGCTGTTTTTGTAAATGTGCCAAGAATCGGATAATTTGTTGTTTAGCTTAAATAAAATCATCACATTTTTATTGAGTGATTTCCATGTGATTTTTTCTCTGAATTTCTGCTAAAAACGTTGAGGATCTGCACAGGTTCAAAATCTGGCTCCTTTCCCATATTGCCACAGGGCAGCTTTGGCTCAGTTGGTAGAGTCATTGCCTCTCAACCGGAAGGTCAAAGGTTCAATCCCCAGCTGGGCAACGTGTCCAATGTGTCCTTGGGCAAGACACTTAACCCTGAATTGCTCCCACTGCTTCAGTGGTGGTGTATGAATGGAATTAGTTACTTCTGATGGATGATACTACATAGTGATCACTACCATCAGTGTGTGAGTGTGTAGGTGTGATCCTCACATATCAAATAGTCAGAAGACTAGAAAAGCACTATATAAGCTCAAGTCCATTCACCAGACACTCTATCCACTATCCTATCTCTCCATTAAAGACACAAAAAGCCCCACCCACCCCCAAAAAAATGTACATTAAAAGTTCTCACACTTTTCTTAAGGTCCATTTTTAGTTTGTTTTTTATTGTGGATATCATTTTTCATTTATGAAGCGTGTTATTCCCTGTTAAATATGCAAAAACCTGCACGTTTTTATCATCTATACATTTATTAAAGAAGCAAACAATACAGTATAACACAATCTTTGGAGATGTAAAAATCTCAGTGAAGACTTGTGTACTCCATTGCTCAGTTTGAAGGGGCCCATAAGAGCTCATAAGAGCAGCACCAGCTGTAACCATGACGTCAGTTTGTCTTGTTTTTCCATTGAATCTGAGTTTATTAATCATTAAAAACCTTCCCTCATGTCTTTCAGGGAACATTAGCCAAGAAAGATAACCTTTATAATTATCATTGTCCGCAACCAGAGATTCCTAACATTTGTGTTGAAGGATGACATTTTTTAAGTTTCATAATTTGCAAAGTAAGATACGTGTTATTTTATTTTAGAGGCATTTGATTATTTAATGTTGTTGGGAAATTAATATCTTTTCACTTATGCTCACCCTGTTATTGAGTCAGAATATCCTCCCTGGCTCCCATTCATTGACTCCACCAGTTTGAAGTTATCACTTGCAGACTGTGCAATGAAAAGTGATTTTTTTTTAACCAGAAAGTGCTGATTGGCAATAACACTCAAAGACTGGATAATCTTTGTCATTGATCTTTCATCCTCATGTCTGATACCTGCACATGTCAAGACTAAGAATAAAACACATCGGATTCAAGGGTCACAGCAGCAGTGTTCAGGATGACAGCTAAGCATGCTTTTTCTGAGGAGCTGCCCAGCGACATGCAGACGTTTTTTTTCCTGTAAGCGAGAAAGTCGAATATTTAAAAGCCCACACACACGCTGGTTAATGTTTTGCTGGACGTGAAGTAGGACTGCAGAGTGAGCAGCTCACATTGACTGTTCTCTGTCGTTATCAGCTGTTTTGTTCAGGCTGCTCGTCTGTTTGAGGATTTATTTCAGTCCCAATTCCTTAGACCCCATTTGATCAAACTTCTCCACTTAAGGGACAAATGTGAAACTAAAAAAATCACATGCAATAAAATCTTCACTATCCCGATCATACCCACGAAAATAATCTTGTAACAAAAATGTAATAATCTAAGGAGTTATGCACATACAGTTCTGTAAATATGTGTTAATGTAAGCTAAAATTGAAAAGAAAACAATGTTAATAGTATCTCTTTTCATATTCCTGTTAAACATCTGCTCAAAGTCAAAATGTTGTGCAAACAAAATAGAAAGGGTTTCTCTTTTAGTCCACCTTAACTCACGCAATTGTTTTTCTCAAAGTACCACTTTTTGAACACAAGGTGTCACTAGTTCATTGTGTGTGAAGACCAAACACCCCTGCCAGGACTGAGTCTGTCTCCAGTTGTGTTAAAATGTAGGGCCAGAAGAACACAAACCAGTCATAATAATAAGACATAATAATGATTTCGTGGAAATGACTGTCAAGAACATTTTTTAAAACCAGAAGGAGATAGTAAGAAATATTTCCTTGTGGCTTTGGTACAGCTGACAAATAACTCACACTTTTTGTGGACAACAGAGAATAACAGACCATACACCAGAGCCAGCCCTAACCCACTTGGTGCCCTGGGCAATATTTTAGCTGGTGCCCCTTGTATTGCAAACAATTCCGCCACCAATCACAATATATATTCTTTATTTAAACCTAATATTTATTATGACTGAAGCAATTTTTACAGTCGAAGTAAAAAAAAACAACCCTCTTATTTTGAAAGATGTTAAAAGCAAGTTGAGGAAATTCAAGTGTTTATTTAACTTCTCTGTTGGGTAATAGCTAACAGGATTATTTTTTTTTTTTTTTAGAAATGCAGTCAATGTAAAGTGTGACGTGAAATGTTGGTATGGTACATAATCAGAGACGAAAATGTTAATAAAAAAAAAACATTAATAAAATATACCAATTAAAACAATTTGGTGCCATTGTACAGACCCGACCAGGAGCATTAGCAGCTCACTGTCATGATGCTATCACTGCTAGCTTAAAGTAAATATATTTTAAGCATAAAGTTTGACAACTGAACAAGTTTATTTTCTGTCTAGGCCTACTTACAAAAATCTAAAAATAAATATATCTACTACCAGTCAAAAGTTTGAAAACACAACAGTAACAGTATACTACAGTATATTATGATAATATAGCTACTGTACACTTATCAAGGGCTCACCCACTAAAAGATGGGTTTTTCTTTATTTTTTACTATTTTCCACATTTAAGAATAATAGTAAATATAAAAACAAGCAGAACTTCTGAGTACAGTATGACACCACATCACACTTCAGCTAAAACAGCAACAATTTTATCAGGAAATAACTTTACATCATGGAGGGAGGTGTATTTGTCAACACCCAATGAGCTCAATAATGTCAACAACAGCACACCATTCCTGGACTTTGCAACACATGCCGAATGAATAATTCTACAGTGAGTCCCGAAGTTCTTACTCCTGGATGGATACAGTTGTGTTGAAAGTTGGACTGACACAGTAATGAGTGTAGGCTTCTGCCAAAAAGGGTGTGTAGAGAAAACTGCAGGAATGACGAAATAGTTGAATCACAGAAAAACTTTGACCTTCTGCCAGGATGGGATAACAGCAGTGGTGTGAAAAGGCACTCCTTGGGGCAAAGCTTTATTTTCTGTTTGACGCAATATGCATGGTTATTCTTTGAGTGGTTATGGAAAAAAAAACAAGTATATATCTGACAGAGAGAAACCTCTAACTACAATGAAAAAATATTTCTATCAGTCAGAGTAAAAAAGATTAAGCTGTAGGAGTTCCTTTATCCTGTTAAGCCCCTTTTATGATTTGTCCAGACAAGACCACTTTTAACACTCACACACAGTCACACAACATGCAATGTAGACTGACGACGTGCTCCTGGAGACAAGTTTTCAAACTGAGTCAGCCTCTCTTTTTTTTTTCTTTTTGAATGAGTCAACCAAACCACCACAGAGCCCTTTCGTTTCTCAGAGCCATGCCCTCAACCCTCCCTCACACACGAGTACTCACTGCCTGCATTTGCCTTACCTCACCACACCATCACTTCCTCCTGCTTTGTTAGGATATGTGTGCAAATAGCAATGTATAAACATTTTCCATGGAGAAACTGCTACTCAAGTGTTATTGGGAAAATCATGTCAATATGTATTTCTATCTTGTTTAGGTATTAGTTGTATGGCTGTTTTTTATCAATGGCTTTAATCTCACTGTTTTTCTTGAAGGTCTATTTTCTCCAACAATGACATAAGATAATGACCTGCTATGATGAGCAATATGGTACACTATCAGCCAAGCTAATACTGGAGTTCTATAATCTTCTGTGTCCAGTGATCTCCTGAGTCATTTACTGTATGAATCAGTCATGTTACCAGGAAGAGACTCTTAAGTCTCATTTGACTTTTCTCAGACTTTTTTTCATGCTAAATCATATCATATCTACACTGGTGGGGTTGCTAAATGGTCACACCAGCATTTTTCTCCCATACAAGACAGGATTCTGTGAACAAGGAAGTGGAGGAGGTAAGCAAGGAGGGGTGCTCTTCTGTTGACTCAACAGGAAGTGATGGACTAGGGGTAAATAAGGTGAACGAAGGGAAGGGATATAAGGTGGGAGTGACGAGAGATAAACATGAGGAATAAAAGAAGATTGACTTTGTCATGCCTCAAGACTCTGAGCTATGTTACAGGAGAAACAACAGAGCATGTGATGGTCAGGCCAGGTGTCAGCTACCCTCTTGGCCAGGTCACACTTGTGAAAAGATCTGGATCTCAATGGGCTAATTACCTGATTAAATACAAATCTGAAACCTGTAACTATCATTGTTTTCTTCTTTCAGAAAGACGCCCCTGTATGTGATGAGCTGGCAATTCAAAAAGACTTTGACCTAAGTACAAGTTGTGACCAAAGACAAATATTGACAACGTCCTCTTGTCACTTCTATTTACTGAAAAAGAACATTCTGTTTGTCTCTGTCCTGTTCAGCAACCTTGAGTCAGTTCCAAATGTTTTTTTTTACACTCTGATGATATGGAGGGAGCTGCAGCTTAGGATATTACATTTTATTTTAATGTATAATAAAGATTTAAAACGGTACACGGCCAACAAGACAGTGCAGTGGTACACCAAACACACAAAGATAGATAACCTAAAACCCAACTAAAAAAGATACTGTACGTTCTATATGGTATGCTTTGTGTGATAAGACACATAAAAACATACTGTAGACATTGTAAGTGAATACATGGAGCTAAATGTGACAGTGCTGTCTTACTGATTAAAGGATACTTACATACGTTAGCAAACCAAAACAAATCTTAAAGTAAGCCCAGCAGTGCGTATTAAATTTCTGTAGAAATGTCCTTCCTGTCTTTGTCCTCCCCTATTCAAGTAATGCTTTGGATGAACCGGAATTTAACTTCACATGGGTTGTGGAAGGCCTCCCACTGGGCCTGCACACCCCCAGTCCAAGTTTAGGCCTCAGATCCTGGGTGGGGAAGCTGCCCAAGCCTTCAGCGCTGCATCCTGGGCAAAGAATCGTTCTTTTCATGCTCAAATCTCTGCCATTCATTGAAGCTGTTACTGTGAAATCAGATGTCACAGGGTTTAAATCACTTAAATCTTGCCGCTTCCCCAATCAATTCTTTGCTGACTGACTGTTTTGTTTTACTCTGTTGGTACCCTGGGAAAAAAAGTCCTCTTGCTTCCTTCTTTTTATGGGGGTAGCAACTGAACCTTTAATGGTGTATGTTTCCACATGTTTTTTTTAATGTTTTTTGTGTGTCTAATCATTCATATACATTTCATTCAAAAGCAAATTAGCTTTCTGGAATTCCACATACTAAATATATGACCTTTATAATATAAACTATATACTAAATCTACTCCATTTACCATCAGAGAGGGAGTATATTCTCTTGGCTCACAGTGCAGTTCCAGAGCTACCCAAAAATCAAAAGCAACACAAAGATCTTTCTTCAGCCCACCCTCCTCATGCTCCTGTTGACTGTCTTTGATAACTGAGCTGTCTCCTCACGAGTTGAGGTCAAAGGCTTTGGTGTGAAGCCCACTCAGACATTTGAGGAGCCTGACGCCTCCAACTAGTCAGACCCGAGTGCACATTTATTGAATTAAAAAGATTAAAACAGATTGGGTATTTCAAATCACACATAACTCTTTAGACAGCAGCGACAAAATATAAGTAGACGGTGACTTTTAACCTCTGCATCCCTTCTCTATAAAACAAATTCACAAGCAAATTATATAGTCATACCCTCTGTGTGGAAGTCCACTTTCACATCCATGTTCCATGTCAGACTTCAGGAAGAGGTGGGTGGTAACAATGAGGTGCAATAACTTCTAACTATAACTTCTGCTCATGTATGAGCTGCAACTGGTGTATTTTCACCCTGTTTTTTAATGTTACAGGTCACACATATAGCTGTGACAAAAGTCCTTTTTTGTTACAACCTCATTGATTCACATGATTGAGTGCATTACAACTAAAAGGAATGCGAAACTCAAGTATAAGACAGGATGAAGCGTGACTTTGAAAACAGCAGCAGGCCAATCAGTGTGCAGCCTGTAACAGGGCTCTGATTACTATTACATGTTTGTACACAGCTGGTTCCTCTATAAGAGAATTCCATGTGTCACCATGTCAGGATATCGGCCTACACAAATGTTTTTAACATAGAACGTGTATGTTAACACCTACTTACTTAATACTCCAGATAGAGACATTGTTAAATCATTGGTAGGCAGACATTTATCACCTGGGCTATTTCCAATGTCAGAATTATCTACTGCTCAAAGATTTGTCTGAAGAGATATGAAACAGATCTGGTTGACATATCAGATATAATGCAGATACTATTGTCCCTGTTTAGAAGTTTTAGGCCTCATATTTTTTCATTCCTGCTTTTATCTTGATGCTTCTTATCTTTTATCAAATTTATGAACAGAAGGCTTTACACTCGTTTAATCTTAGATGGTTAATCTTTGATTTTGCAGTAGCATGAGGGAGTTCCTTCGGTGAAATCCATCACATCACCAGAACAAGAGGAAGAGGGGGTTACAGATGTAGGAGGTGGGCTTCTGACAGCATTGACAGCTGCGAGGGACGGAGGTCTCTCAGAGCAGGAAATGACTTGACCTTCCCAGTGGGAGACCGGCCCACCCCGGCAAATACCCCCACACTTCTAGCCATCCTGGGTCGCCTCACGAGCCCACAGAGGCAGCGAAGCAACAGCAAAGTGTCAGGCATACTGCTGTGTCACCTCTAAACAACTAACAACCATATTCCCTTTAAAGTGGATGCAGATCAAGATGTGAGTGCAGCGTGACAATTGACAGCCTCTATGTGACCCTGGAATCACATGCTATACCAGTCACTTCATTGCACAACAGGAAGTTGATCAAACAGCATATTTGCTGAAAGTATGAGTATTCCTTTAGGCAAACAAATAAGGGTTGGTGAAATGTAAGCACGTCATATGTGGAATATTTATTTTGTGGGTTTGTGATGAACAGAAGCAATAAGTAAAAGGCACTCCTTTATCCATATATGGAATTAATTTAAAGAGTGTGACCAGTGAAACAAATAAACAATAGGACGGGGGGTTGGGGGCATTTTCTCTCACTTTAAAGTATTTCATGCTTATTAGCCTGAGTATTTATTTGGTTTATTATCACAATAATACACCTATTTAAAAGTTTGGAGCAAGGCTATGATGTATAGTGTGGTCTGAACTGGTAAAAACAAAAATGGCCTGCACTTACTTCCCTGTTATTTCTTGATAAGTGGCCGCCTGCATTGTCCTTCTGCCCCTCTCAGCGTGGGTGAAGACAAACACAGACAGTGTGACATTTGGGCTTTAAAACAAATCCTCTTCCAAATTGATTGGGCAGCCAATCTCAAACTTGTTCTTCTCTATCAGTTGCATTTTGTACGTGCCAAAAGCCACCCACATATGACTCCCACACAGGTCGGACCAGGACTGTTTGCTGCTTTATGAAGGGCAATTTCCCATGCTCACATTACATTAGGCGTAAATCTAGCCTATATCTAGAGGTCTCTGTGAATTTTTACTGTTGATGTACAGAGGAGCTTTCTGTTGAGAAAACTTTTTTTTGTTCTAAAATATTTAGGAATCTGCATCTCTGAAATATGAACCCTCTACAAATTATCTATACAATGTATTACGTTTTAATAATATAGTTTTGTGTAGTTGGAGCCGTGGTTAAGTGTTTTCTGTTTTCCATTTTAATTGGAAGTGAGGAATTGGAGTGAGTGTCTGAATATTTATTTGTCAAACATTTCAAACTGAAAATCCTACAAGCTGATAACCTCTTCTCGTAACAGTTGAGGAGGAAATATTTATATTGAACAATATAGCCCAGCATCAAATTACACTTAAGTATTTGAAGCATTGGTGGCCTTATAATATGCTGAATTACTAAATTACGATAATTTCATTAGCATGCAAAATTGTATGATTAGCTGACTTAAATCCCTGAAGTGGCTCACTGTGTTGTAGTTTAGCGAAGATAATTTTAGGTAATATAACATTTTTTTTAGATTAAAAATGTAATCTGCAAAGAAATATAGTGGATTTAATGCAACATGCCTATGTAGCCTATCTGTGAAAAATACACTTAACAGGTAATTCATAAAAAATCACCACTTCTGTTTCATGAGAACGTTTTCGCTACGTTTTCAAATGGTTTTGAATTATTCCTGATGGTTTAAATACTTGATGGAGATTTTATTCCCCTTTAAGACTGAGTTGGGTGGAGTCACATAACGCGCCCGGACTGCTGCATGCACTATAAGGAGATGTGGAAAACCGCGTCACTCCAACTAATTGAGTTTCATGTCTCAGTGTTGTTGACAGGAGGGATGTTGCACATGGTTCAATTTTGACTCGCAGACTGCCTCATACAGCAAACCGGACCGACTTTAGTGATCCTTCTCTACGTGATGGACAAATAGACTTCATATTCATGGTAAGTCTTCCTTATCCATTCAGGCAAGAAGTCAGCTTATTTGATGAAAACTTGGCTTTACAACCACTTTAACCGAGTAGGCTAACCGGGAGAAGTAGAACCTAGCCTAGGATGTGTTGACAGCAGATGGACTTTCTTATTCAGTATCATAAAGTTACCCTGGATTTGATTAATTTCATGAACTCCACGATAAATGTCAAATAACCTGGAGACGTTGAGGCTGATAAAACTTTTATGTTAATCGCTACAACTTTGATTGTTCAAGTGACAAGGTCCTGTAAATAAAATATATGAAGCTAGATTGAGCTCGTCTGAGAGGGTTATGTGTCTGTCGGCAGCGGTATAGACAGCAGTCCTGTCCCGCTGTACGGTTCTCCCATGTCCGCCGAGTGAGGCGGGATGCGTGAGCCCTGAGCTTCGGACAGCATTGGCCATTCCTATTCAGCCGCTAGTGGGCGCTGAAGAGGGATTTAGCAAACACCAGTTTGTGCCAAAATAGTGCCAAAATATTCCAGTTATCCTATTGTAGACTTTTTTTTTAACTTACTTAAATTTGCTTAATTTATATCTGTCTATATATGGGCCTAATTAGCCTAGGCTATATGACATGTTGGTAGATCTAATAGTTATCCTTACTAAAACCGAAAATCTATTAAAGCACTCAGGCTAGAAAATTTAAATTACTTCCATCATGACCTTCAATGGTGAACATGACTCAATAAATCTAATTTAGAAATAGTTTCTTTCAAATTTTCTGATGGTTACTTAAAAATCTACAGTTAGCATACTGAGTGATACTAGCCTACATGATCTATTTTAATATACTTTTTTCTTTTTTTTTTTTACTACTAGACACATGTTACATATGAATATGATAGACAACATTAAGGAAAGCTGTCAATAGTTTAAATATTTAGCCTTTAAATATAGTTTATACTGTGATTTCTGTGATTTACTGTCTCAAAATGTCATTTTATTTATTTCTAAATCCTCTCTGTAGCCTATGTGTTTGTGAAGTGATTCATTAAAAAAAATCCAGCAGTCAAGCAGTATCTTACTAACTTCCATAGCAGCGAATGTAACTTGCAGGCTGTGAGCAAATGAGAATTAAGTGAATAATTGATTTCAATAGTATGTTGTTATGTTATGTAAAAATTAATATCATATTAAACTGCATGAATACTATAGAGTAAACTACACACTATGCCATGAATGAAATTGCCCAATCCCAGAGACCTATGATTCACTCGTATCGCCCCACGCTCTGGAGTACTTAAGCCTAGATTCAAACATTTAGATTCAAAGGTTTGATTTTTCACACACATACATAATCTTGTCTGCAGTGACATGTTGGTGGGCTTGTCTTGAGCCTTAGCTAACAAGTGTTCTGTGCAATAAGAATGATAAACTGAATCAGTAAGAAGTCGTATCAAATAATATATTTAAAAAAATAATAAATAAAATAACAAATAATTTAAAGATGAAATAATATAGATGATTGGCATAAACATATTCAAAGCTCTGGTTTATAAAACTGTGAGTGAAAAGATTGAAGTCCAGCAGTATGAGTATTGGAGTGGAGAGGAGTGGACATAAATTTGGTCTTTGATTTATTTTGAATGTTAAAACATCAGATGTACTTGTGTCACATAAAAAAGCAGATACAGAATACTCTTTCTACATGTGAAGAAAAAGATTACGGATGAATGTTTTGAAAAATGAAGGAGAAAAGTCATCTGCATCTTATCCTTCAGCCAGATGACGTGTCCACAACATGCCGCTCGGCTGGGTCGTGTCGCTTTAATCACATCGTGCTGCATGCAGAAAAATCAATGTTTTAATAAAGTGCACTGAGCAGCTTGTCCCTGTTGCATCTATAGATCACACCTTATACATCTGAGCTTATTAGAAATAACATTTATATAGTATAAAGTGTTTGCAACAGTCTGGTTTCTTATTAGACTTTAACACTTTTTCTTCTATAAAAGTAGCTACAGCTGTCTAGTTGGATTATTCGGTCAGTTGTAACACTTGATAAACTGTGAGTGTCACTTGGCCAGCACAGGTGACTTTATGTTGAAATGTAAAGCAACATGATCTAGATGTAAAAAATGTTTGTGTGTAAAGGTTCAGTCAATGGCCTATTGCCTGAAAAAAGGGAGGCAGATGGGACAGCCAAAGACAACTCATGGAGGCTCCTGCGTTTGATAAACAAACTGTGTTTTAGTCTCAGGCTTGTCCTTTTAACAGTGCCAACATGCACAATACTTCAGCAGGGGATTTGCAGCACAGGCTCATACCTTGGCCATGTGTGCTCGTCTCCATGGTGTATCTTCAGTCTTAACCTCATGGGAGAGTTCACTTGTATTTTCAGGCTTATTTCACTGCTCACCAAAGTGACACAATGGCCCATTCATGCTTAGAGTGGCTCCATTCATGGCCGCTGAGTACTTGCCGGTAAGATTCATAATTGTTCAGCGTCTTCCATCTCCGGCGTTCACTGGCGGAAATGACGCCACAGTCAGTTGTTTTAAGGATGACATAGTTATTCAAATAGGCACATTAGTCAGTGTTTTGTTTGTAGTGGTTGATTTTATTGCATTCTGCGTGCTTGGCATTGTGTGCTTCCCACACGGACTGCCGGCCGATCGGACAAAAAAACAAAGCCAGACTTTTTGAAGAATGAGATTGCTGTGTGATAGTAACACAGAGACCTCCCTTTGCCCCCTGGCTGAGTAGGAGGGGTGATTTACTAATTAGTTTGCAGGTGAATTGCTCTGTGATTCAGTTTTACTAACACATGTGGTTCCTGTAATTCTGAATGTTACTGAGTAAACTTCAGTGTAGTTCATGAATGATATCGGCCAATCACAGAAACTCTTGATTTAACAGTAAAAGTCAGACCCTCTGGAGGATTTACGTCTGGATTTAAATTCCAGATACAAGGCTTTATTTGCATGCTTACACAATGCTATGTGCTGTGAAATATGAGCTGCTCTATCCTGAGGCTATGCTGACAATAAAGAACTATAATGAGATGGCTGTAAAGGTAGGAAAAAGAAAATCAATCAGTGCAAAAATCAAAGTATGTTTTATATATATAGAATCACCATAAATGCTGTGGTCATAAAGCATGATGGATCCATTAGTTCCTTACAAAATACAGTAGAACATGTGGATATGAGCTGGGAGGGACACATTCAAGTTTAAACAATTCTGTGAATAACTCTGTTGAATTAAAGTCACCCAGAGCTGCTGGCATGTTATTTTACTAAGGTTAAACAATATGATTTGCCTTTCTTAGTTTGACTGCTACCCTCTGATAATTGAGCTAACAATGACATCATCAATACTTTGACTTAGAATTCTGCACCAGAGTGGATTTAACCCCATCTGCTGTCAAATCGTCTTCTAACCGTATACCATCTCACCCTCAATCGTGTGACACGCAATAAATACTGGTTATTACTGGCCCCAGAAATGTAATATAAACCAGGATGTATTGTTCATCTCCAGGTAAAATGACAAGTATAAATTGTCACAACAGGTGGCAATAAGCAGCCGTCTTGTACATAAGTAAAAATTAGAATAGTGAACATCTGAATCAAGATACATGGAGGCCTTTGTGCCCGTTTAAGCATATAAATTCATCATTCATTTTCAAAATGAGACTCTTGAACGTACCAAATGTAGCTTGATACCTCAAATGATTTACTTTCTTGCTCTCTAGTCTGTAGAACAATTTAATACAGACATGTTTTGTAATAGTGTGAGTCTTTTGGAATCACAGGAATGCTTCACAATTAGCCCCTGTTGTAAGGGTGGATACTGCAGGCTTCCATGGTCACAGAGAGAAGGGAGAGTGAGGAGTGCTGCTGCCCTCCTACATCTGACCCAGAGGTTGTGCAATAGCCTGCACATTAGACAAATGTCTTTAAGCTGGAACAACAAAGAGATACACATGGCAGCTGCAAGAGCAGACTGAAGAACATGACTTGGCTTTTGTTTTGACCGTTGTTGTTTGTTTTTAACCTAAAAAATGCTGAGTTTTGGTGGTGTAAGTTGTTGTTAAAGATAAGGTCAACTTGAAAAGATGTCTTGCCTTTTACTGTCTCTTAAAGTGCTTTTATCTTTTCTTAGGATGACATTTTCACAGCAAGAAATGTCAGCGCAGAGTAACAGGGCAGGAAGAATCAGGAAGTATGTCTGTCTTTAATGATGAGAATGAATTATTCAATTTTTAAATCACACATATTTGTGTTTGAACCTGTAAGTATTTGTTAAGTGGAGCTGCTTGGATTTTTTGTCCGGCCAGGTAAAATGAGATTACAGCTGCATGTGTTGCACAGGGTTCTGTTCCAGATGTACATGGTTTATTCCCTGTTTATAGGCATTTAACTCTGATGAAGGTGTGACTAGAACAAAACAAAGAAATTATGTCATGCAAATGCCGAATGACTCACCTGCCATGGGAATGTTCAGGAAAGGCCTAATGTTTATTTCTCTGTGTGTCTTTAACAGCTTACTGCTGACCAACATGAAGCTGTGATGGGTTTGATGGAGTTCTTCTCATGTGTACAAGATTTTGGCCGATACCGTACAGACCTTCACGTTTTTAAAGGAAACTGTTTTTAATGCAACATGGCCAGTAGTCAGAATAACTACTGGGGACAACATGACCTGAACAGGTATGCAAACAACACTCTCACACAGAAAGAAACAAAATGTAAAGTAGATTCAGTTACTTTGACAAAGTTTTACAAAACAAACTTTTTAAAGAGGACATATTATCCCCTTTCTCCACCTTTTCAAACAGTCCCCTGTGGTCTAAATAAAACATCTGTGCTGTGCTTTGTTCAAAATATAACATGAATCAAGCACCAGAGGAGGTTTGTGACCCTGTATAAACCAGCTCTCTCAGAACGCTCCGTTTTGGTGTGTGTGTCTCTTTAAATGTAATGACCCCCCCCCCCCCCCCGAGTTTTCCCAGTAGACATCAATCCTCTGTAGCGAGAATAAAAATTTCAGACCTGCGCAAAAGTTTTGTTCTAGGCTTGGGGTGGAGTCCATGGGGAGATACCAGGGGAGGGGAGGGGATTGTTTTACCAGAATCCCACTGTGACATCACAAGGAGAGCAAATTAGAAACGGAGCATTTTTATCTGTGTCGTAAGACTTATGCAGACCACAAACAAAGGACTGGATGGGTTTATTTCACATGTTGTGGGACAGTAGACACTCAAGTTACCCAAATAAATGTTCAAAAACACTGTCAAAGTGAATTTTTCATAATACGTCGACTTTAAATATTTCATTTATTTTTTAAGTTCATTACAATATCTTTTTTTTTGAGAGTCTCAATACATGGGACGCGCGCCCTAACCACTGCACCACCAGCGCGCCCCAAAGTTCATTACAATATCTGAAGTATAATTCTGGGATGAAGCCTATCCAAAGATTTGAGTAATTTTTCTGAAGTGATATGGCATGTCTCATAACTTGTGAGACACCCTTGTATAAAGAAAGAAAAGAACACAATTAAACAGTTTGTGAAAAGCATCAAAAATGGGATTCCATTTTCACACACAACACAAATATGCAATAGATGGGGTGCATGCAGAGGAGAGTGAGGCATCATTTGGAAACTGAATGACAGTAGTCAGTTAAAAAAAGATATCAGAAGAATCTGGCTCATAGAAGAGGTCAGGCAACCTGCAATGTTATTACATAATGTCAAAATATGAAACAGAGCAGAGCATAATGTTCTGTTAACACATATGTCATGCTTGTTCTTTCATACATAATGACTCACTTATGAAAGGTTATGTGCAGAAATGATTTACACACATGCATAGCTCTGTATGGATTTCTTAACCTCTCGTGTTTTGCAGAGCGTGTTTTGGCCTCAGTGCTGACATGGAACACAACCTGACTGATCTTCAACAACTGCAAACAGCCAAGGAATTCAACTGTGAGTCTTTGACATATGATTATTATTATTATTATTATTATTTTTTTTTTTTAAAGATTTATTTTGGGCTTTTCGTGCCTTTAATGCAGAGATAGGACAGTGGATAGAGTTGGAAACCAGGGAGAGAGAGCGGGGAATGACATGCGGAAAGAGGCCACGGGTGAACCTGGGCCTCCTGCTTGAGATGAGAGTCTCAATACATGGGACGCGCGCCCTAACCACTGCACCACCAGCGCGCCCCTGATATATGATTATTACATAGATGTCTGCTTACATTTATTTTATTACTTTGATCGACTCTTCACAAAAATTCTCAAACTCAATGAATTTGGATGCATATGACAGTTTTCACTGAACAGTAAAAACATGCAAAGATATTTTTTTGGCCCCTTTTGCCTTTTTATTAGATAGGACAGCTGAAAAGAGACAGGAAATGTTGGGAGGAGAGAGTGGGGGATGACAAGCAGCAAAGGGCCGAGGTTTAATTCAAACCCACGCCTGATGCAATGAGGACTATTGCCTCTGTACATGTACATACAACATAAACGCTAGGCTATCCGGCGCCCTCAAGAGTGAATTTGAACCATTACCATCAAACCTGGTGATACAGGGTGTCACGTTTTAATAAAGTCAGACTGAAGTGCTCTAGTGTTTACAGGCCAATTGAATGAGCAGCTGAATCCGAGATGAAAGCATATTAAAGGCGTCTGAATACTTGTTTGGTGTTTGAAATGTTGTCTCAAATGTTTGTATCTTTGCATCTTATCTTTAGTTTTTATGTTGCAAATGGAGCCTCTGTGATGCAAGACAACTTTCAGACTTTGTCTGACAAAGTTCAATGAATGAATCAGCCAATCAATCAATGTGCCATTCCCTTTTTCAGATTTGTGTGAGCTCTACTTGAACCAGTAAATGTTGAAATAGTATGAATCACGCGTCCAAACAAACCTACGCATGATGATGATTTGTCTCAGAAACTGTATTTAAATATACAAAATGCTTACACCATTTGCAACAAATTAGTTTTTTTGGGAAGTAATGAAAGACCTGTGCTCTAAACATTTTAATACACTGAACAATTATTTTTCAGTGTAAATCTATATTCCGAGGGGTTTGCCTTGGCTTGACAAACTACAGTTCTATCCCTGTTTGACCAATAAAGCAAAGTGTAGACAGGTTGTAGGTGAGTTTGTCATCACTGCAGTGAGCTGTGTAGCAGAGGAGAGAGCAGTGTGAGGGGGGGAAGCTATTGCTCCCTGGTCACCAGCTGTTCCTGCAGTCTGTGGCACGTTGGATGTTTCCACAGAGAAGGTTATGGGAAGCTCTGTTAAGATTAAGGCTTCCTCGCAGATAATGACGATTCCTGTGTTAATCAGGGTGTTGTGGCTGATGTTTGACGAAAAGGGTGATAGGTTAAGCGGTTGTTTTCAACATGTTTTTACTCTTGTTTCCTGTATGATAACCAATTCAGCAAAACAGGAGCTTTTTTTTAGCTGCTTGCAGAACACTCCCACTGGTATTTTTTTCCTCCTACACCTTAACTACATTTGAGTAAAGAGTTTTTTTCTCACTGCAAATTGTTTTCCATGTTTCCTCCTCTGAGAATTGTTACTGCACTAAAGCAAACAACAGCAAAGGAAAACCCTGTATCATAAAGTTACAGTATCTTGATGTATGCTACAAGTTATTTCATAAATAGCTTGGTTATACATAATTATTTACACATTACTATTTTTTCCTTCTGCAGGCAGCCTCTCCATCTCTCAGCCTTCTTTCTACAATGACACTTGCCGCCAAAGGCATAATAACACACTGCATCCCCTTGAAGGAGACCAGGTGGTCCCTTCCTCCAAGAGACGGACAATGTTAGGGGGTCTCCAGAGAGAAGCCAAACCTCTTCCACCTCTGCCTGACCCTGAGGAGCTCATGTCTGATGAGGCTGCTGATAGTGAGGTGGAGTTTTTTACCAGTGACCGACGGCGTTTGTTACCCAAAAGCTGCCCTAAGGCCATGTGCAGTAGCACAAACAGAGACTTTGGCCAAGTGAATTACGCCTACCAGGAGAGATTGATGCCTGCTGGTGGTGCTGGTATTGGCTCCATGGCTTTCTCTTGGCCATGCAGAGAGGAGAGACCAACCAGAAGGGGAAGCGGGTCTGGATCGAACATCTGGTCCCTGGCTCACCAGAGAGAGGACCAGCCAGAACAAAACCGATCATCCAGGCTCCGGTTTTCCTATTCAGGCTCCGCCTCCCAACCTTTTAACAGCACAACCTGCCTGGCTGAAAAGCCACTAGTTCCCCCCCGTATCCCCATCCCACCGAAACCTGCTGCTCTCCTAAAGACTCTGATTGCCAACGAGGAAGACAAGCCTCCCAAAATCCCCCCAAGAGTCCCCTTAGTACCCCCTTGCCCTCCACGTACTCCCAGTCCGAAAAGCCTTCCAATTTATATCAATGGTGTGATGCCTGCCACACAGAGTTTTGCTGCTAACCCAAAATATGTGAGTAAGGCATTACAGAGACAGCAGAGTGAAAGGGTGCCCCCTGCAGCTCAGTCAACACCCTGCATTGTTCCCATTTTGAAGGATGGCAGACAGGCCAGTGCTACGCACTACATCCTCCTACCGCCAGGCCTCCAGGCATTTTCAGAGCGGCGAGAAAGAATCCTGAGTGAACCGTCCAGAGCAGGAAACAGTGTTTGGCAGAACAGATAGAAACCCTCGCTTCATTCCTTCACTAAAACTTAAGTAGAAAACTGTGAGTTCAATTGACTGTGTGATTCACTATTGTAATGTGTGAAAACATCCGCATTCCATGTCTAATGTCATATTGGTTATATTTCCAGGGACTGATGTATTTCAGGATCACTTGTGTTACACAGTAATGTGAGGTTATTTCAAACTGAACATTTACCGCTCAGTATTTTTTTTGTATTATTTAAATACCACCTGTAATTCAACCAGAAAAACATCACGACAGTCCACTATTTATGTAAATGTTGCTTTTATATACAGTATATTAATTATTTTTGTTTTAATTTGGTTCACTGAGTTATTGCAGATTTCTTTCATGTTGATGAAAGAAGATTGATGTTTCATCAATAATTCTTAGTTCTAAAAGTAATTTACTCACTGCTTAAAGATTCTGAGCTAATTGTATGTTTCTCAGTATAAAGCAAATAATTACTGTACGGACAAGCTGGGCTTGTACCAAACTGTTGATCATGTGTCATTTTATGACGATGCTGCTTGAAATCTCAAGAAATTAAATTTAAAAAATAATTTTAGCATTTGGAGTTATGTTTATTAACGCGCAATGTGGCTGAGGTGAGAGTGGCACACTACCACGACATGTTATGAACTACAATGAAACCTTTAACTTCTAACTCTTCCTCAGTGCTTTCACTGTTTTATTACAAAGGTACATCTGACATGCAGAATACTCATTGTTCTCATTCAGGCAGTGATTCGTTCATCTTTTATGCTTGTGTGCACAACAAGTAATTTATTCAGAGATAAAAATGTGGGGGCGGAATAAACAAATAAGAGCAGCATCACCACATAAATAGAGAGAGCATGACTGAAACCTGCAGTCAACTTAAAAGTGAATGGCAGATCTTGAGTACAAATGGAGAACAGTGGTCAGGACATCATTTGTTTTCAGATCGATTTCACATCAGTAGGTGTTTGCATACACAGAGAGGCCTTTATTTTGAAAAACCTTGTGAAAAATGACTTAAATTTCATGATGTTAGGAGATAAGGGTGTATCAATGGTCAGAAAAAAAGACTTAAGTGTTTCTTTTTGTCCATCATGTTATGTTTACTCTGTTGAAGTGTGGAGCTGCGTTTACAACCATTGTTACATCAACAAGTCAGAAGTTCTCATGAAGGTTCTGTGTCAAATGTGGCTGCTTTGTAATATCATGTTGTTTGAATCAACTGAAATCTTTGTAAAATTGTTTTTAATCTATTTATAGAAATAAATAAAATAACTTATTCATCATATTCTTGGCTGAATGTTCCTTTTGCACATGTTATATGTACCAGTCGGTAACACCGTAATCTACTTTATCCTGGTGAAAAAATGATTCTATAAACAGGAAATATTCATGTTAACATTTTGGTGAAACAGAATTGGACACTTCAAACTGAATTTCTGAGAAAAAATTTAATGGAGCAGCAACATAAGTGGATGATCAAAACTGCTTACATTTGTTTGAGCTGCAGGAAAATTTACGCACTTAAAAAAACAAAACTTCTGATGGTCATTTTTCTTCCTGAAAGATGTCAGGTGAAGTCAGAGGGACGGTGACTTTGGAGGGAGAGTCTTAACAAAAGCACAATAACCTTCTCCCTTCATAGTCACAGTTCATATGACATTTTACTTAATAGTATTTGTCAAAAAGAAAATGTAGAAACTCTGGCATTGTACCAAATCATGCTCACATGTGTTGCAAACCCGAGTCTCTCTTTTCTCAAGCCACCAAATTAATCATTACTCTTGATTAGCACAGTCTAATGACACAAATAGTCTGGAAAAAAAAACTAACATTGTTGTAGCATCTAATGTTCACATATTCAGGAATTTCCACTCCACAGAAACTCCACAATTTATTAAATTCAAGTTTCATTCTATTTTAATCAGCAAAGGGGTTAAAAAAACTTCCAATCAAAATGACAGGAAGAAAAATAAATGTTCTACTGTGAAATAATTCCTTGTGCTTGCAAAATAAGTTAAAAAATAAACACGTAAAACCTTTATTAATTCTAACTCTCTCCCCAACCCTGCTGCCCCCTCACCCCTGCAGTTCATTATGGGCCTTAGACCAGTGTTCTTCTTCAGGCACGGCTCCAGCCGTTTCATCTCCTCGGGCTGAGGACCTTCATGCAGCCTCAGGGCTGTCAGAGACGGGATTCCACGGATCACTTTATCGCCATGCCCGGTTGAGCAGTTTGACTTCTGCCAGGCGTTTGCTGATCATGGTAGCAAAGAAAAGGGCGAAGAGCACGCTACTGATCAGCATGTAGTCGTAGTCGTCTTTTAGGACATCAAATTGTTTCGAGGGGTAGACACGAGTCTGGTAGATGTCAAGACCATATGCCACCACCTGCAAGATAAAAGAGTGACTGTCAAGTTTCCATCTGCATGGACTGAAGGAGAAATGAAAACCATAGGGTTTACTGTAGATGTTTTAAAGACAGACATCCCCTTAAAAAAGCTGATCAAATTCAGATACACTGATGCAAGACAACCAAGATTTTTTTTTTTTGTCAGACATGTCAGTTTTGCAATGACAGACTCACCAGGCAGGTGGACTCCAGTCCAGAGGGGGCAGTGTGAATTCCTCGCACTCTTGACACAGTCTGGTTATAGTTGATGAACCACTCTGTTCGGATCAGCAGCTCTGGTGCATACGGTATCAGGTTCTCTTCACTGGAAATTGAGGAAAACAGGTAAAGCACAGAGGAAGGGACAAAAAAAAAGCAAAAAACAAACATAGAACTTTCAAATATTTTGAACCAAGCCTTGCAGGACTCACCGGCTTTGCTCAGAAACTATTTCTGGCCTCCGAGGATCAAGGAACATTTTGGGTAACGACAGAATGCCTCCAGAGGGCAAGCCAACTGAAATAAAGGACATCAAAATAAATGTATTCAAAAAAAGGCAAATCAATGTTGAGAAGTCGTTTTTGTACATAACTGGAAATAATAACGAGAGACACTGTAACACTGTGCAGTCCATAAGACAAAACCCTCAATGACACTCACTAAGCAGATGGCGGCTGGTGATGCCTTTTTCAGTCAGCGTCGCCTCCATTGTAGAAATGGCAGAGGGGAAAATGTAAGACTGCTGAAGAACCTGAGGGGCATGAGGCCGATCCAGTGAGCTGAACACTGTGCTGTTGTAGAGCTCCATTCCTTCATACAGTTCGATCACAGAGAACTCATTCCTGCGAGATTTGGTACTCCAGAATTCATACTGCAGAGTCAAACAGACACAGGTAGTAAGAGCCAGGGATCTCTTATTTTTATAATATGAAGAGTGACTTCATCATACAATAAATACTCACCACCACCCAGTTTTCTGAGTGCACAACATGCACGGGTCCTTTGGCCTTTCTCTGAACGGCCTCGTGGATGATACGACCGGTCACGCCATCGATCAGGAGGATTCCGATAAAGCTTCGCTCCTGATGCAAGTCAGTGCTCTCAGTCACCACCGCCAGGAGATTAGGGTTGAGATACTGTAGGACAGGAAATAAAAAAACAATCAAGTACAGTAAATAATCAAGGTTAAAAAAATGCACATTATGTCTATAAGCACCATTTAGAGAAATCCATGTTTACTAAAACAAATTAAATGAGACATTTGACAATCTTTAACATCAAACTACTGCAAGACTATTTTCCAAATATACTATTGGGGTTATACAATTTTTTTTATAGGCAATATGATTATTCGAACAACAGATTTGCCAAATTAATTAATTTCATATTATTTAGAAATATCTGAAATATGTTCAGCCTTCTAAAGTTTGGAAACTGACCATTAGGTCGGGGATGTTCCTTGAAGATGGTAAATTAGATTTTCCCCTTTTTCATTTTGGTCAATTATAACTCAACCCAGAGGTCGCAAATGGCAGTGAGCTCAATGAGGAGATGTAGGGTTTCATCGTAAAATAGGACTCTCTTCAATTAGAAAACAGTTTGAACAACAAGTTTACAAATGTGCAATACCCGATACATCAAACTATAGGAGGGGCAGGTTACTGTGTGAGAAGAAAGGATGATTTTGCTCTTGTCTATATGATCCAGTTATTCACAAAAAATGAAAAGATCATGGCTACAATTGTGACAGCATGTTTCTGCACTGTTACTATCAGGGCCCACACTGTGGTTTTGGCTGCCTTGTTCAGTCTGGCCACATGCTGACACTGACCTCAAGTATCCCAACACTTACTGAACACATGATTGGATAGATTTGGTCTCCTTGTGATGATTCCCATTGCTTCTTGAGAACCCCCTTTTATTCTGATGAATCTCCCAGAAGGAACCCATTATTTTGTGTCCAGGCTGTCATACTCATACTGTGGGGGTATAATACACATTGCCTCCTCCAGAATACCCTGACAGAGTTTGCATCGTCATTCTAAAAATGGCTGCAGGAGTTGAAAAGGAACGGTCCCATGTATCAAAACATTTGAAAAATGGAACATTTAAAAAAAAAAAGAAAAAAAAAAAAGAGAGTATTTTTTTAAACTCCATGGAGGGGAGGGGGTATGATTCAGTGGGGAAACACTGACATGTGCGTCAGTAATTCTTGGTAAGATGACTTTCAGCCTACATCAGAAAACAGGTCCAGTGACGCCGAGTTTCTGACTAGATTGGAAAAGTCAAGACAACACAGACAAAAATCCAGCACCAACAAAGGCAATACTATTAGTTCAAACTTCTAACACTCCTTCCAAACCACAGTGAGAGTAAAGATATATGGAAAGTTAACAAACCTTATAGAGGACACTTCGGTCACCCATTACTCTGCCCTGGGAGTGCACATGCTCATTAGGCCTTTTCCCTTTGACCGAGATGATCCTCTGTACCTCGGTTGGCATGACGACGTCCCAGATCAGCTCAGTTGACAAGTCCTGAATGACCCAATGCATCCAGATTAAGACTTTCATTCCAATATCATTTAATTACAATTTAATAGTAGCTCACTGATCATTCTCTTAGTATGTTAAGCAAGACTTAACAACTCAAGTCTCTAAAGACTCTTCAACTGGTCCAGAACGCTGCAGCTCGTGTACTGACCAGAACCAGGAAAAGGGACCACATTACTCCTGTCTTGGCTTCTCTGCACTGGCTCCCTATACAGTCTAGAATAGAATTCAAGATCCTTCTTCTCACTTACAAAGCTCTAAATGGCCAGGCACCATCTTATCTTAAGGAGCTACTAGTGCCGTACTGTCCCTCGAGAGCGTTGCGGTCCCGGAGTGCAGGCCTGCTGGTGGTACCTACAGTCTCTAAGTGTACTATGGGGGGTAAAGCCTTCAGTTATCGGGCTCCTCTCCTCTGGAACCGCCTTCCAGCCGGGGTCCAGGAGGCAGACACAGTCTGTATTTTTAAGAATAGACTTAAAACTTTCCTTTTTGATAAATCTTATAGTTAGGGCTGGTGCTGGTGTAGACCAGCTCTTAGTTATGCTGCTATAGGCTTAGACTACCGGGGGAACTGGCACCTTGAGCTCCTCTCTCTCTCTCTCTCTCTCTCTGTGCATATACAGTACATCATATTACTGCATGTATCTATCTGTAAATCACAGTCACTAACCACCTACTTTCCTGGGAGCTCTTGAGCTCTCTTAGGCTCCTCAAGATCGTTGGTTGACGGCCTGTCAGAACAACCCCCACCCCCACCCCCACCCCCACCCCCACGATCCTCCATGATGGATAGGCCGGGTCTTTGTAATATAGCAATAAGTAAGGTCTTTTACCTGCTTTTTGTAACATAACAATGAGTAAGGTCTTTTGTAATGTTAACAGACAAAGAGTAAGGTATTTTACCTGCTTTTTGTAAAGTATCTTGAGATAACACTTGTTATGAGTTGACGCTATACAAATAAATTGAATTGAATTGAAGACTCTGCATTAGAAGATGCTTTTAATGCTTTAATATTCCTCCAATTCCTATTGATAGAACCTCAATCTAAAGGTCAAATAAACTCTTAAAAAATAACTATTTTTCTATTAAGCATGTGTTGTGTTAAATATACCCGAGGAGCTTTTGATTCCTTTTTAATAATTGATATATAGTCAAGAGATGAAATACAACAGCAACTATCATCTAAGGCAGCAAGAGAAAGAAAAGGCTTGAATTATTTTCCTTGCAACTATTTTTGATTGTGTTTAACCATCCTCCAGTCATCTATGGCAACCAAAAACTACAGATTATTGGTGGCTAGGTTCTTGTTTGAAAACATTTCAGTCACATTGTGCAAAAGTTCAGCAGAATAAGGTTAACTTGCCGTCCGTAGCCGGTAGCCAGAAAGTCTTCCCTGACTAGAGTCAACAAGATAAAAGAATATGGAGGGAGCCATCTCCTGGAGCTGCTTTAGTACGTTCTTTGTGGAGGGAAAAGCAGACACCTGTGGAAAAAATAACAGACGGGTACAAAGACATGAATGGGGAAGGAAATACCACTACATGTGTTTTGGTACTAACAGGAGAAAGACTTCAGCATTCTCCACTGACCTTATACTGGTCATCAACAAGTAGTAAGACTTTGGCATAATCCTGGTCCATGACAGGCAGCAGGAGAGACTGAAGTATTGGCTGAGGCAGAGTGGGTGGAGTGACGTGACTCGTCTTTCCAAAGATGGGATTGAAAACATGGAGTGTGGCCAGGCCTGTATCCTAATGAAATATAAAATACACAAGAAATGTTGAAAAACAAACGCTCATATCTTCTATAGCTGCACAATATAAATCAATGTTCATCTTAAAGGTCCCATATTATACTTTTTCTGGTTTTATATGCTCTTTAGTGTGTTTTCCATGTGTCCTGTGCATGTTTAGGCACATCTATGTGCAAAAATTCAAAGTCCGCGGAAAAACGGCTTCTCTTACGTCCTCCTGTTAGCTGTAGCATTAGCTGCATGTAACGCTCGGTTCTAGCCCCCCTCGATAAAAATTTGTCAGTCCGACGTCATTGTCAGTGTGAGATCACTGATCTAAGCCCATTGGCTCGTTGTGGCAAGCCCAGCAGCTCATGTTGAAATTTCTGAGACGCGTGCTGAGCAACTGACCAATAACGACAGAGCAGATCGGCAGACCAATCAGAACAGACTTGGCCCACGTGGGGTCTAACAGTGTGGGCTCAACAGAGTGTAGCTGACAGACTCAGAGCAGAGAGGAAGCAAGGAGGAGCAGTACATGAAAACAGACACTTTTTTCAGACTTTATCTATTGTGAACGTACAAAAGTAGGTACATAGATTAAATATACGAACCCCAAAAAGGGCAGAATATGGGCTCTTTAAAAGGGATTCTTCACCCATTTACATTAATTAAGCTTTGTATAATTAGAAACCTAATAATATTTTTGAATAGTCGTGCATCCCGCCTTCATTTTCCCCTGAGAAGGGAAAGCTTTGTATTTCTTGTCTACAAAAGGAGCCTCCGATGACGCAAAAATCGTCATTTTGCGTCATCGGAGGCTGCTGTGGTTAGCGGGGTAACTACAACGCTAACTCTCCTCAACGCTCCTCATATTTTTGATCACTGAAGCTTCCTTCTGGAAGAAATCTTGGAATCAGTTGATGAAACAGTCGTATGTGTTGTAGTAAGTGTCTCTAAATAGAGGACCTTAGCTTCAGTGGGAGTGGCCTGCAGTGCTATGCACTCTGGGAGTTGTTGTCTTTCATCCACATGAGCCAAAAAGACGCTTTCTGCCTTTTCTCGGTCAAGAAGGCACCAACTTCAAAATTTATTTCACATTTCTACATATATGACCCAATGTCAATACAGATTCATGTTTTAACTGGTGAAGTATCCCTTTAAGTGCTGGTAACTGCAGGAGGAAAAAAAGTATGCTTTTGCCATGCATACAAGGCATCCCAAGAAAATAAAGAATGGCGTTTTGGAAGCTTGACGTGTAGACAAAGAGAGGAGGCTCCACATGGTCACACACCCAGACATGCACATTCACGGCACTGTTCTCTCCCACTGGCTCCGCCTTCTTACAGTAATCTTGTCTTGCCCCTGTAACACCTTTATTGCACAACATTTAAGATGTTACAGGCGCATAACTATGGCACCTTGAACTGGCAATGTGAAAATGTGATACCTTGTCTTTGATGAGCAGTGTGCACTGTGGTGGATGAGGGAAGTGTGCAGTCGTTCGTTGCACCATCAGTTTGAAGGCTGCGTTCGATGGGATGTTATCCAGGTAGTGCTTCCATAAAATACTGCCGGTTTTGCTGTCAATCCCAAAGAGCTTAATAGGAAATAATCAAAGGAAATTGGCATTTTTTAGAGAGGCTTGGTTAAGTGTGTTGATTAGTGTTCCCCTTTATTTTAGGCCTGAACTCAAATTCATGAAAACAGAAACAAAAGAGAGGGAAAGGTCTTGTACCTTCCCAGATGCAGTAACCATAACCATCATTTTCTGCAAGTTGAACTCATCTCTGGAGAGGTTCTCGATGGTCACATCATTTTTGACTTGACTGCGAGGCTTCCGTGCATCATAGAAGAGCTTCCAGAGGTGGGCGATCCAGGCCTGAAGCAAGATAAGCTGAGAGGAGAGCCTCTTCAGCACCATGGACAACAGGCCATCTAAAATGTTAAACAAACAAGACTTCATTCATTGTTCTTAATTTACATTAAACAATTCCAGCCATTGTAGAAGGAGGAGTAAAAGAAATGTTCAGAGGATATGGCGAGAGATCTTCAGATAACCTTAAGACGCCATTGGTCAAGTTTTATTAGTGAACAAAGTATTACCTTGAATGGCTGAATCCAAACGCAGCATTAAAACAGCACAAAAACAAAAGCAGGTGAAGCAAATTGCAATCAAGTGGTCACATTAAAATATCAGTTCAGGTAGCAGGATGTATGCAACCTTAATAATAAAAAACTAAAACTACACCATTTATGATTAAATACAGGTCCTTAGCAATTAAAACAGAAAAGCAACTATTCACTGATGTTCAATATAAGTTCTTCATCACTGGTATTATGAAACAACTGTTACAAAATACCCCTAAGATTTGGGAGCTGCCTTAAGTTTGTTTGACATGCAAAAGTCAGAAACAGTGTAATAAAATGAGAAGTAAAATCCTAAATCAAAAACTGAATATTAATCCATAGCTTGAAATAATCAGATAAGGGGTTAAGGATTGACATTTACCAGCCTTTTTGCCAAACTCTCCCTCCAGCTCTGCCTGCGTTCCTGTGAGAGGCAGATCCACCATTTCCATCGTCACCACATCTGCCAGGGCCTCCTCTCTTGTCCACATTACACGCCCTGGAAAATAACTCTCATTATTGATCTGTTATCATTCCTTCCACTTTCCACACCCTGTGACAGTTTGTGCTGATGCTTTCCATGAATAACATAAAACACTGTTCTCACCTCAAGCTTGAGAAAATGACATGATTAGTTCAGACTACATTTGTAACAACTGTAGCTCTGTTTCGGCTCCTTGACTATTTTTATTTTGTATTTAATTGTGCACTGTGAGCTCTTTTTTGGCTATCCTTGCTCTTGGCTGCTGTTACACTGTAAATGTCTCCGTTGTGGGATAAATAAAGATTTATCTTATCTTATTATGTGTACACAATATAAACTGGTTTCTGCTCCACATAGTGGTCAAATGTTGGCAGTGTTTCCATGATTAAAATGTGAAGAAGTACACATTATTGCAAATGATGGCTCACCAGTCCCTTTGCCCTTAAGGATGATGCATTGAATCTCAAGGTTTAACTCAGTGAAGGACAGACTCTTAAAGTGTCCTTGAGTTACTTGAAAGGCGCAATATAAATCCAAGTAATTATTATTATTAAATCAATATTTGAAGCCATATCCCATTTGACTATAAACCCTATGTGGTTCCCTACAACCCACCTCCTGCAGACACCTAACAGTAGTGTCCAGTATGTCATATGTTTAGGATTCACTCGTGTCCCAAAATCAATAAACTAACTATTGTGAAAAAGTTGAAACAAATTTTATTTTGTGGCTATTACTGGACTCAGACCATGATTTCCCTGGGACCAAATCAAATTATTGAATACCCCCCCGTTCTATAATTAAACTGAATTTTACTTTTTTAAACTAACTTAACAAAAACTGGTCCACTTTAATGGCTGTAGTTATGAAAATAGACTCTAAAGGGTTTTTAAATACCTGGCTGTTGTATGAATGTGAGTGTGTGGTCTTCTGTCTGCACCATGACCCTGTAGCCAACAGAGTCATCTTTCTTGAGGAATGCCTGTACATGCAGCTGTGACAAAGAATAACAAGTCATAAACACTTCATGTTTGAAAGTTGCTATCATGCTCATGCTTTAAGAGCACAAATCATCTTAGTGAGTCGACTGATCTGCTCTGAAAGTAATCCTGTTACACTGAGGGTAAATGTGAAGCCTTGATGTCAAACAGAGGGTAAATGAAGACTCACCTTTTCTGGTTTACCACCATTAGGAACCATATTAAAAATGAGTGTCGTGTCGAGAAGTCTGCGTCCAGTTTCTGCACTGAATAGGTTAATAATGGAAGCCTAAAGAGGGAAACAGAAATTCAGATGTTTCCATTCACACATAATGAATACCAAGAGACAACTGAGACTAACCAGACACTGATGATATTTATCAGTTTTCAGAGCACAATGGCGAACAACTGATTTTACAAAACTAAAAGAGTGATGTCACTTCAACTCACAGTTTTATTCTTGGCAGACATGACAGCAGCAACAGTCTTCTCTCCAGTGGTTGCAAATGCAACAAGCATGGCCTATGATTTCAGACAAAAATGTTATCAACATTGTCAACAAAACAGTTTTCTACATGTACAGCTGTAATATCTAAAAGGAGCAATATGTAAGACATCTACTGAATTTAAGATGACCTTAATTTATCATCAGAAATGCTATGTTGAAATACTGGCATCTCTGACAACAATGCAGCAGCCAGTATGTCCTCCTTCTAACTTTAGATTCCGGACCAGAATAGTCTGTTTGTGATTTTACCAGAAAAGGTAGAAAGTTTCAAGGCACCCCTACACAGCCGTTTTGGATGCTCCTCGGTTTGCTAGATATCAGACCAGCTATCATGGCAAACCAACAGATGTTGCAGGGATGGAAGCAGGCAAACCAATTGGTTCAGAAATAACTGATTCTACCCAATCTAAGAAGCTCCACCACCAGACACATGTTATAATTAGGATAAATATTGTTGATGCTTTGAAAAAAATGGAGCGTGGTTAGAACGCAGAAACGTTTAAAGAATGATGCAGAGCTGGCTAATAGCTAATATTTTGGATTTTAATTGTTGAGGCGTGTTTAAGAGAGAAGTGTGTGTAGCAGAATAAAACAGACATACAGGCTTGAAATCCCTCAGTGTGACTATCTGTCCATCGTTGAGCTGGAGAAGTAGGTGGTGTTCAGGCGCGAGCTGAAGGAAAAACTCGGACAGTGGCTGGCGGGCTGGGTTGGGCTGGGTGGAGACCAGTACAGGATGGAAGCCTGGGGCAACTTCAAGTCCCAGTGACTAAAAAAAACACACCATAAAAATATGATACAAAGGGTTTTTTTCCACAGAAAAAAAGAAGACATAGGTATAAAGAAAGACAATCCAGTTCTTTACCTGCAAGGGGATCTGGGTCATCTGTGACTGCACATGCAAGTCAAGCATGTACAGGGATACAGATGGAGAGTCCACACACAGTAACATCCCCTCACCAATTACTACACAGTTGGCCTGTATGTTGGACAGCCATGGGGCTTCAACTGAGATCTGGACACGGCACAAGCAGAAAGACAAAATTATTCTCTGGAACATCAGCCATAGGATAATATGTAGTACAATAACAATGCTTTATGCAAACCTGTTTGATTATCTCTCCATCGTCCAAACTGTAAGCAACAATAGCAACGTGGGAATGAGGAACGACTCCCAGTGCGTACACCTCACCATTTCCACCAGAGTACACAGCCTGGTAATCCACTGTTTCACTGTAGGGGAAAAAAGACAGACAATTATAATGTGTAATCTATAGAATGCAAACTTAGTTAATAACCTAAATAATGTGTGCCCTTATTCTCTGGACGTGTTTGCTGCTTAAGTACTTTTTTTTTTACTGTTCTATCTTGTTAAGCCCTAATTCATAATGACCTGCAGACACAATTTATTCACATGATTTGATTTTTCCAAATCTCAGAGAGTTCACTTGACTGCGTGTATAAAAAAAGATACTGAAGTTCTTGAAAATACAATCAATTCTATTCTATTCATCATTCTTATTTCACTATTTTGAACATTATTTTCCAAAATATATACCACCATTATTTCCAAAAGTTTACACCACTATTAAATACAACCTCTAGCATCTTGTAATACAAAATGCATTATCTTCTTTAGTCACCTCTCTCACTTTCAAGGCCCAACTGGTTGTGGCATATAGCTGATGTTGGGTGTCTTTGAATAAAATTTAGGTATAAATAAGCATTTAGTATTTTAGTATTTTGAGTCATTGATTGAGAAAGTAGAAATAATTGTAAAAGTACAGATTAACAAGATGTTTAATTTACTTGGAAGACCAAGTGACACCAATAATGATGTAAAGCAAAAGTATCCTTATATGTCTGCAAACATGTTTGGATACAATATCTAATTTATTATGGAGACATCTTGTTAATGAAGACAGGCTTATATTGTAAGTAATTAGACATAAATCGTGCATCATCAATGTTGGTCCAAATTTATATATATATAAAAAAACACTCACCTTTCTGGTAGATTCTCTATCCATTTCTGATGACCATTAGAAAGATAATGGAGAGAGATGGCAGTTTTCTTCAAAACAGCCACGTGTTTTGTGTTTTCTTGCTGTCCAACTAGACATGCTGACTGAAAACTAAAACGTAAAAAAAGAAGATGTTAGTGCCTGATGAAATCGAAATTCTGAACCTAAGTACTTCAAGTCAAGGAAATTATTACCTGCCAGAGTCAAGCACAACCTCCCAATTCAAACCACCAACATTTATGTCCCAGGAGCGCAGCAGGCGACCATTACCAACCACCAGCATGGCATCTAATAAACAGGAACATTTTAATCAGTTTGTTTCAGGGATCTCGACACTCTCAATGTCACTGGCAAAATTACCTTGTCCATGATGCAGAAGAGCATCAATGTTTCCCTCTGGCCCAGTTTTATCCACATGTCGCCAGACTACAAAAACACATTGAAAAAAATACAAGATTAAGAACACAGCTTGTCAAATTAGAGATAGATTTACTACTTGGATCCCCTGAACAATAAAATACTCACAGAGTTCTCCAGTCCTTGTATTGAGTGCAGCAAAAACATTATTCTCTGTTGCCACAAGAACCTTTTTGGAGGACTGCACATGTTGGTCGAAATTGGAAAAGCGTGCCTTGCCAACATATTGTTGCCTCCTACGAATAAAAAAAACAGAGAACAAACTCTCAATAAGAAAACAAACCAGCAGTTTACAATATTCGCCGGTCTAACGCTTGAATCAATTAAATAGTAGGTAATAATAATAATAATAATAATAATAATAATAATAATAATAATAATAGTGTAGATGGATAGATAGATACTCTTTATTGTCATTGTGTAAGAACACAACGGAACTTTGTTAGCAGCAATCTGTACAGCAGCGTAAAAAATAAAATTATGTTCACATATATAATATATATTTGTAGCTATAAACATGGTTATAATGTGTATGTTCTTTTACTCATTGAACCAAGTGGACGGTGACTTTCCTAGTGGCAAATTCGTTTTTTGAACAAGCCTACGCTACCTGAAACAAGGCACTACACACATTATCATGGATTAATTTTACATTTTTTTGGCCTGTTTTCTTTCACACACCCAACACACCGGGTAGCAGCTAGTGATTGTGACAGGTGTTAGCATTAGCATCTCCACATTAACATATCGCTCCTAATCGCACACATATTCGATCTTACCAATATTATTCTTACCAGTCAAATTTTCCTACTTGATCCTCAAAAACGGCGTCGACATTGATGTATAACGCGATAAATGTCAAGCACAAGACAATTAGCTTTGCCATTGCAGCAGTAGCTTTGGCTTGCTCTTCGAAGGAGGAAGGAAGTCGAAAGTCGACTCTCTACATTTTTGTGCAGTGATTGAGAGGGTCTGCCCCCTACAGGCTGTGTGTACAAACAAACAGCTTTACAAAATGTAATGCAGTAATAATAGAGAATATATTTTAAAAGTTGATTAACAAATACATCTTTTGTAATAATGAACCTAGCTTTTCATCCAAGACATACGGTCACACATTTTACTATCTTATTTCAGTCCAACGTTTTTGTCCTCTGGTTAAAATTGTTTTGCCACTTATCAATCATTAAAGGAGGAGCAATACTCTTATAATACATTGATTATAGCCCTAAGGATCTTAGGAAATAGAAGAACTTACCATTGAGCTTGATTGCTGATCTTCAATGAAGTCCTGATGAAGTCAAGAGAGCTAGGAAGTGAACCACTGTAATTCAATAAAGGAAAGATAATATATAAATCTGTTAGATTTATTATTCACATGTTGATTCATGACATAACAATAACAACTTATTGTTGTATTTCCATTTGCAAATATGACCTATGACCTAATTCATGATGACAGCTAATTGTATATGCGATAAAACCTTCCTCTAAATAGAGGAAAAACAGCGTTTGTAAATGTGTTTAGTTTGTTTGTTTGAGAGCGCCCCCTGTGATTGAAGCTCCTTTGCATCTTCTTCGAGTTGCTAGGTTTTTTAAGGGATTTCAAGATGGCGTCGAGCGGAGGAGATGGGGAACACGAATGGACAGCGGCAGTCCGACCGCTTTTATCAGCTTCGTACACCGCTTTTGAAACGAAAGAGCTACCTCAGCTTATTGGGTCTATAATCAACAGGTAACCGGTCGCATGTCAATAAATTTAGTGTATCTGTTTGCTCAAATACTGGCCGTGTCCACCCAGGAGTGCGCTGACGGCTAACATGCTAACTTAGCTTGGTTAGTTAAATTCGATAGGAAATGTTACACGCCAAGCTAACATTAGCAGCTAGCAAGCTACTTCAGCTTAATTTGCACTGGCAGCGAGTCAGTTGCTGTTGTTAGCTAATGTGCTAACTGCTGGTTCTTGACTTAGTCAAACGCTATTTAGCTTGCCATTGCTGTTGACCCATAAAACAATTGAAACAAGGCACATCCTTAGACTGATGTGTGTCGATTATTAACATGTTTTTATTGCAGTGTAAACTCAAATCAACGCCCTAGTGTAACGCTTAGAAAATTTGCTTCATCATTAGCTAGCTAACACAAACATTAGCTAGGAGGCTAACAAATGGGCCTTTAAAACGGACTGAATAACGTTACGTTAAAATGGCTTTGCCAGGATACATTTTGGCTACGTCAGCGTCAAGCTGGTCAAATTTGATAAGATTTATATGATGAACTTGTGGCGGTTGGTCTTCTTTAAGCATGACAACGGATAGTTTAAACGTTAACTGAGGTTTAAGGTTATCTTGTGTATGTCTGTGGTTGAGTTAAAGTAGGCGGGGACCTTGACTCTCAAGTTATGGTTGATGTTTGTAGTAGTACAACAGTAACTTAGTTTATTGCTACTTTGTAAAGCAGTGAATAGATGAATTGTAAAACAAATGGACATAGTCTAGCTTAACGGCTAGAAAGGTGTATCAGTCCATGCATTGCGAAATAAATTATGTAGATTGGCATGGTTATTTAAGAGTATTGCGTTTCCCCATAAAACTGGATAGAATATGGACAATCTACCAGGTCATACATCAACACAAAGCGACTATCAAGTCAGTAGTTCTGTCACGATAGCCAGGCTGTCACTGGACACTCCTGGCGACATCAGCTGATCGCTCGAGGAACTCTAGTGAAGATCTTCCTGCGTTGTTTTTAGGTTTCATTTTCTGACGAAACATTTCACCTGCTGCAAATTTGAGCAGTCACCCTGATTCATGGCCTGATAGTTTCGTTTATAAATAAAACACCCAACTGTGCTTGTATTTAATCAATGTCAATGCTTATTGTGAAAGTTCACTTTTAAGCTATAGTATCAAATGCAAAATACTTTCTCAGATATATTTAAGCGAGAATTACAAGGTTTCGGCATCCTCAACATTATGCTTGCTTATACTTTTAAGAGCAACATTAGGAATTCTAATAATTGTGTTATTCAATAAAAGGAAAAATCTCACATTAAAATTAAGCTTAAATGAAGCTTTTGAGCATCAAACAAGTAATTCTAGTTGTCTGCTGGTATATAATTTGTGCACGAGTTTGGCCAAAAAAATGCTTATTTATAACCCTTTATTATTGTGAAAGGACCGCCCGCGTTGAGGACTATAGCCTCCATATATGGGACTCAAGCACTAACCACTGCGCCACCAACGTCCCAAATAATTAATCTTTTAGTTCCTTCATGAATGTCAAATCTCACATAATGGCAGATGTTAAGTGATATCATTCACATGGAGTTTGATGATGAACATGAAAGACACAGACACACAAAAGACACAGACACACACTTCTTCACCTGAGCTGTTTTCTTGCCTACCAGAATTATGAATTAGCCAGATTTTAACATAATTCACTGTCTAAAATTTTACTGCAGAAAAATGAAAACAGTTTTTTTTATCGAGCTGATTCCATGACTTGACCCTGACTGTAATTATTATGAGCTCCTTGTCTCTTCATGCCGTAGTGTGAATGTTTTGTGTATCACATTAACAAATGAAACTTGTTTTTATCTGTTTATTTATGTTTTTTATTCTATGGCACTTCTTCAATACGTCTCATGCAACACATTACAACACTGTAACTGTGCTGAATATGATATAGGCTAAATAATATTTATACATATTATACTATAATTGGTGCTTGAGAAAGAGGGAGAGAGCATATGCATACTTACAGAAATGCAGATGTAAAACAAAAATGTCACATTTTATCATGAAGCCTTGTGAAGTTTATGAAATCTGGTTTATAATCTAGATTTTCTAATGGTCACAGTTGTCTGAAATCAATGTTCCCTCTGTCTGAAGGCTGAACACATGTTTGGAGATCAGCACAGGTGTTTATAAATTACTAAATCATTGAAAGGGACAATTCATTGATAGATAGATATTGTTATATTGTAGGGCATGCATGTAAAGCAGCGTAGCAGAAAATAAACACCAACCCTCTCACTGAAAACTTTTGACATGTTTCTCTTTCTTCACTTTTTTTCCTCTTTTGTTGTTTTCTGGTGCACTGTACAGAGTGTTTACGATACAGCACTATCACCTTATTGGCCTACAGCTCTAATTTCAATTAGAAATGACAAATTCACCAGATGCTGTATCTTGAAAACTGTGTTTTCCATTAAAAAACAAGCGTCAGCCTTTGACAAGGGTTGTTGGCGGTACGTAATTAGGTGGAGACGGCTGCCTCCAAGTTTTCAATGCTGTTTATTGCCCACCAAGGGCTGCAATAATAGAAAATGGACCCTTTTCAGAGTTATGAATATGTTTACAACTGGAGAGTGCGTTTGTAAGCAAGTTTGGATTTTCAATTTAACTTATTCTAAATATCAGAAACGGCAAACAATATTGGCTGTTCCTTAGAAAAGTACTTAACAGCAATAGGCATTTTTATGTGATAGTTTCTTTTAGAGTCTGGAGCTAATGACCCATGTTTTGTGTAAATCATGTATGATAGTATTTAATGAGATTATCCTCTTGTTTTTTGCAGTGAATCTGACATCCTTCACCATGACAAACAGTATGAGCCGTTCTACTCATCATTCGTGGCACTCTCTGCACACTACATCACCACCGTATGTGGACAAAGTATGTATTTTAATTTTCTTCTAACTGTAATTGATTTACCATTTTAACAGTAATTCACAGAAAATATTTCAATGTTACTGTTTTTTTTCCCAGTACCAAGAAATCAGCTGCTGTCGGTTGCTGCAGCATGTAAGGTATTGATAGAGTTCTCATTGCTGCGCTTGGAGAACCCAGACGAGGCATGTGCTGTATCACAGGTAAGAGAAACAAACTGCATGAGGAATTTGGATGTTCTGGGATTGCATTCAATTGTAAACATTTGATCAGTTGTAAATAAATGGACATTCATCAGCCACAACAACATTTTGCCAGGTTCTCTCTGTCAGCCACTTTGGCCTAATTTTGTTGTATTGAATTTTGCAAGTATGTTTTGTCATTTTAAATGTGTCTGATTTCAGTTTGAAAGGCCATTGTTCACTGTCTAAAGCCTACAAGCTAAACTGAGAAACCTCTTTTCCCCACCAGAAACATCTAATTCTTCTCATAAAAGGACTTTGCACTGGCTGCAGCAGACTAGATCGCACAGAAATCATTACTTTCACCGCTATGATGAAATCTGCCAAGTTGCCTCAAACTGTCAAGACCCTTTCAGATGGTGAGTGTCCCTGACAGTACAATCCAAAGTTAAAGTATACTTGCTTACAATCTCACTCTCCAGTTGTAAACATATTCATAACTCTGAGATGACATTACCCTACCAAAGGAAAATGATTCACATATTTTCATTAACTGGGACAACCAGTAATTCCACTGAGGCAGCTGAAGGAGCAATTTGGAGTCTGTGCTTATAAGTTTTATATTTTAATTAATTGTATAGATTATGGTATTGATTGCTGCAGTCATTTTCTATTATTTGTATTTGTATTCATCCAAAGCGGTACTAGCGTATTGCCTTTTGCAAAGAGAAATCTTCAAAGCTTTGTGTGTCTGTGACAATTGTGTCCTTATTCATTTTATAGTGGAAGATCAGAAGGAGTTGCCCAGTGCTGTGAACCCGGAGCTACGACAAAAAGAAGTACAAATGAACTTCTTTAATCAACTGACTTCAGTTTTTAACCCTGACCTTACCACCATCTTGGCCTCCCCATCAGCAGCACACATGCAGGCAAGTACTACAGACCTACAGCTTTTGAATTGCCCAATCCATAGCTGTCAACCATGACGGACAGATAAAGTTTCCTGTAATAATTGTTAGTTCGTCCTTATCGTTTTTAATAAAAATAAAAGGTATCTCAATATTATCTTGTGACTTAGTTTGCAAGATCCAAACTAGCTGCTCATTTATTTTTCTTCTCTTCCGATTACAGGCTGAAAGTGATTGTGATGACCAAACCACAGATCAAGCTATTCAGGCCAAAATGAAAAATGCCTTTGTATCTCAGAATGTGTCAAGCTTACAGGAACTTGGTGAGTAGTGGCTGCTTTGTTGTTCTGACATTGTTGGTTTGTTAACACTAAAACCCTTTTCACAATGCAGAAATCTGCTGAAAAACTCTGGAGATTAGTCTACCCGGAGGTTCTTTAGGCGCAAGGTTCTTTGTGTGAACGCAAACAGACACATTTTTTGCGCAGACTTTACCCGGAGTTTCTCCTGCCAGACCCCTAGTCTTTTATCCACAGAGTCAGGTCAAGTCAGAGTGAGCTGATGTCTGAACGCGGCCGCATATACTCCGGAGATTTCAACTCGAGCCAATAGAAAGAGAATGACGTTTATATACAGTGACTGTCTAAAGTGTCTGCACGCGACTACTACGATCTCCGTGCACGTAATTAAACGGCTGCATTATGTTTTCTGTTCGTCAGTATGTTGTTCTCCTCTCTTCTGTTAATGTTGTCATTCCATTGGATTACACATAGCATTGATATAAAGGCAAATGTTCTCATTATAGTTTACAGTTAATATGTTATAATATAATAAAGTTTCACCTGAATGTTTGTGAGAAACAAGATTTTGATTGTTGTTGTAGCTCAAAGTCTGATATTTTTTAAATCCAGCATTAAGTAAAACACACTAACAACTGCAGATGGATTTGCAGTTAAGATAAGATAAAGAAAAGGGGAAATCAATTATTTACACTTAATTTTCTATCAAAGATATATTTATTTTTAACAAAACCATCAGAAGTTTTCACTACTTTGACAAGAGCTTACAAAAGCACTTTTAAGTACTTTCAAAATGTACTGTCATTTTAGAGTTGAAAGTCCTCTTGGTTCAATTTTCTCTTTGCATCCTTTTATTATTATTAAAGAAATTTTTCCCACAACTTATATTCCAGGTGGGTCTGAGAAATTGTTACGAGTGTGCCTCAACCTGCCCTACTTTCTGCGTTACATCAACCGTTTCCAGGATGCTGTATCAGCCAACTCTTTCTTTATCATGCCTGCCACGGTGGCTGATGCCACTGCAGTCCGCAATGGGTAATTATTTAGTTTTATGTTAAGATGTTTTAACTCTGTTATTATTTTGAAGGGGCAACACATCTGCTAAAGTTTCTCCATGCATTTAAGATGACAAAAACATGTTTTCCCCCAAACATTCATGACTCTCTATATATAACACACATTCCCAGATTCCATTCACTGGTGATAGATGTGACCATGGCTTTGGACACACTTTCCCTCCCTGTACTGGAGCCTTTGACACCCGGGAGATTACTGGATATGACCGTGCTGGCTTTGAGTTGTCTTTATGCTGGTAGGTGACTCCTCTCAAACAGCTGTAAAGACTTTGGATGGTAGAAAGAATAAAACAAACCTTGAACATTTTGACCTCTCTAGGGGTGAGCGTAGCCACCTGCATGGCCATTCTGCAGGTAGGCAGCGGCTTGCAGCTTCGCTCTGCCTCCACTGGAACGAAAGAGGAAGACTATGAAAATGACGCAGCCACAATTGTTCAGAAATGTGTGAGTATTAAGAGTGCAACAATTCGACTTGTTTGCTCAAAACTTTGTTAAATCATCTGGGGATACATACAAACCTGTAATACCTTGCATCAAAACCACTAACTTTTATCTAACTATCATCTTTAATGACTAACTTTGCTTTTTATGTACACCAAAAAGACACAGCACATAAAAAAGTAACAAGTACATTATTTGTGTTGACAACAGTTGGAGATCTATGAGATGATTGGACAAGCCATCAGCAACTCTCGCAGAGCTGGCGGAGAGGTCAGTATCGTGTCTGAGTGCCTTTTCATAAACGTTGACTTTGCCACCTCTGTGGTTTACAGTTTCAATCGTGCTGATTATTTTAACTAATTTTTGTGCTACAGCATTATCAGAACTTCCAGCTGCTTGGGGCCTGGTGCCTTTTAAACAGCTTGTACCTGATTCTTAACCTGAGCCCAACCGCCCTGGCGGATAAAGGAAAAGAAAAAGATCCTCTGGCTGCCCTGCGTGTACGGGATATAGCTGCCCGCACCAAGGATGGCGCAGGATCACCTAAACTTGGTCCTGGCAAGGGGTAAATTCCTCTAAATTTTAAAATGTGAAGAAAAAAAAGTTTAGTGTAGCTTTTACTTTTAACTTATATCTTGATCTTCAAACTGCTCAATGAATAGCATATTTTGTATGACATGTTTTATAATTGTCTTTTAAAAAACAATAGGACACCTCAGTTTGTGTGCATTAATTACTTGTGTCCTTTTTGTGTGTGTGTGTGTGTGTGTGTGTGTGTGTGTGTGTGTGTGTGTGTGTGTGTGTGTGTGTGTGTGTGTGTGTGTGTGTGTGTGTGTGTGTGTGTGTGTGTGTGTGTGTGTGTGTGTGTGTGTGTGTGTGTGTGTGTGTGTGTGTGTGTGTGTGTGTGTGTGTGTGTGTGTGTGTGTGTGTGTGTGTGTGTGTGTGTGTGTGTGTGTGTGTGTGTGTGTGTGTGTGTTTTTCTTAAAAGACACCAAGGGTTTGGAGTTTTGTCTGTCATCTTGGCCAACCATGCCATCAAGCTTTTGACCTCGCTTTTCCAGGATCTACAAGTTGAGGCATTGCATCGGGTATATGAAGCAACAAATTCTTACCTTCTGTTATATTTTCAAAGTAAACATGTTTTATTTCAAGGCCACACTGCATAGCCCAGTGTGGTGTTTAAGAGCACCACTTGCTATTAATTTTGGGAACCATGTAAATGGGTTAAAGTAGTTAAAGCTTTGGTTTAGAGTCTTGCATATTCTCTCTTTGTTTAGCGTGCTATTGTCAGTAACATGTGCACCGAAGATAGAAAATGTGCTGAAAATGGCCTGATTACAGTGGACACCAAGAAGGCAATGATACATAATAGTTCGGTACTGCATCCTGGGTTCAATAATTGCCCGTGAATTGCTGTATTTATAGTTTTGCGTACAACAAGCTTCTATATATTATTTCCCTTCTTCCCCCCAAGTGAATATCCAGTCATTCTGAGCTAAAGTTGGGGGAAGCTGACAACTCTGTTATCAGATTACACACATTAGATTGACATGGGGAGCAGTGAGGAGAGGCAGCAGTATGAGGAAGCACCACCTTCTTTCAAGTCAGTGGTTTGGGGACGTTTAGGTTTCAGTGTTGAGTATAATGACAAGGAAGAGAAAACCAGAAACAAGATAATGACTACTACTCAAATGGAAACACTTACAGAGTTTGTCTAAGTTTACAGCAACAGACTTCAGCAGGCTGTAAAGTTACTAACATGAAGCTGCAGATTTTTACACATGCTGACATGAGCTGATACCTGCATTATGCAGACGATGGGAGAGTGAACAGAGAAAAGACGAAGCAGAAGAAAAAAAGGTTTTGGAAACAAAAAACATGTTTTTTTTTCCTTTAACCCTGGCTGTTCCTGTAAAAAAAAAATCCCCAAACTCATACACAAAGGGAGCCTTCTATTTCTTGATAGTTGTTTACTCATTCCATTTCCTCCATCCTCCACTTGCAGGGTTGGGCAAGTGATGGGCCCCCAGCAGAGCTCAACATCATGGCACAGAGCACCTCCATCCAGAGAGTCCAGAGGCTCATTGACTCCGTGCCCCTGACCAATCTACTGTTCACCCTTCTCTCCACTTCCTACAAAAAGGTGCAATAGTTGTTTTCTCACAAATTTGTAATTTACATTATCCAGGTAATGTCTGGTTTTTATTTCAAAGTTTGAATGTATCATTAGTAAAATGTAACATAGCAAAGAAGTTGATAAAGAAATGCAACAGCATATATATATATATATACAGGACAACCCATTTGATTAAAATAACAGACACACATGAGAAATGTGTAGGCTGCTGTTTTTTGTCCTCCTACTGCTTAGAGTTATAGAATCTGTATCCGTTATAGTGTAAACTTATGGAAATTAGAAATGTAAAAATGTGACCATCATTAAGGCTGTCCCTGTTTTGGTTTCCATTAGGCTTGTGTTCTCCAACGCCAGAGGAAAGGCTCAGTCAGCAGTGATGCCAGTGCCTCCACAGATTCAAACACCTACTATGAAGATGATTTCAGCAGTACAGAGGAGGATAGCAGTCAAGGTACTTTCTGGATTAAAGCATTTACTGGATTTAAGATAGAGTATGCTCTCACACAGCAGCTTTAGGTTTGTAGACATGAACATAAACTACAAGATAAAGCAAACAAAATTACATGAAGAAATACACTGCAGCAAAACTGGTAGAAGAGAAGCTTGGAAAATCAGAGTGTTTGGTGAAATACAGACTTTATACACATGTTATGGTTTGGATAAGAGTAGTACAAATAATTGAGATATATCTGATAATGAAAGGACAGTATAAAAAATCTCAAACAAATGTTAGAATGTATTTATAATGTGAATTTTAGGGATGCCTGATACATCAGTTGCCAGTATATCATAATCTCTAATTATTGATAGTTAAGATACAGGTAATGTTATTAGTCCAGCAATAACATTTTTGTGAAACCTTGTTGACTGTTATTACCCCTGGCCTTTCTATAGAAGACACAAAAATAGAATAAGGTGACAAGGACCTCTGCTGGTGAGCTGCTACCAGATGTGGTAAAACAGCAAAATCGAAGTCTGTGTAATTTAAGCAGAAGGCAGGAAAACAGTGAATGGAAATAGTCCAATAAGCTTCAGTAATGTAAAGAGCACAGCTTTATTGGAATATATTTAACTTAAACACTAAAGAGTGAAAGCTGAAAACAGATCCCGGTTTTAAGTAACAGCTACAATAATCTCTAATGTGAATCAGAGAATTTGTTGAATTGACTTAGGCTGAGACAAAACAACATGTCCTAAAATAGGCGCCTCGCTGCAGTTATTGAGTCTCTTCAGAGGACAGAAGAGAAGATGGATGACTCTACAGTTACCCAGTTTATTCTGAAAAGTCTTTCACCAATTCAACATTGTAATGTAGCTCTGCTTAACTGTTTATTAGTCTATTCAAGTTACTGTGAGAACCTTTTGGTTTTTATTGATTTTGGCAGCCCCTCTGGTCAAAACAGTTAACTTTATTGTTTGCTGATCTTGTACTGTACATATGTTAGTAGCAGGGTAGTCTTTAAATACCATTATTCCTGATGATCGCGTTAGCTTTGAAAGGTCATATAAAGACATGTTAATCAATGTACTCTTTACAGTTTTTCATTTAAGATAAATGTTTTTGTTCGTTTTAACAGCATCAAACAGATGGCAATGATCACTATCAGCAACAAATTCTATATCGGCATCCCTAAAATTTTATCTAATCAGCACAGTTCAGGAATATACACGGCGACCGTATGAATTTAGACGTGAACAGGACACACGTGTACTTAGCACTTACTAAGTAGACAGGCAATAAAATATTACAAACGCTTTGTGTAATGCCTTAAAAGGTACGCCTCAGATTTCTCTCTGACAGTGTGGATGCAGGTTCTGTAAGCAGAGTTATGTTTGTGTTTGATCTTTGAGATAGTATCAGTGCTGAGCTGTTTCAGTGAAGGAGTCAAACAGGTGTGCTGTCAGTGGATCAGTCAGTCAGGTTATGGCAGCAGGGAGAATGGTAAACACACACACACTCACACAGTAATGTTGAAGTTAAATTTTTGTCCCTTCATCACACAATGACAGTGTAGTTGACAGTGTCTACTATTTCAGCAGAGAGAAGACAGGAGAAGACAAGTGCAGCTTGTGTCTCAGGTCAGCAGTTTTCTGTCCTCAGGTCAAAGACTTGATGTCCACCTCACTGTCCTAGACTCATTTTGTTATTGTGTGTCTCACAATTTAGCCTCTGAGCTGTGGCCCAAATAGCATAGTAGAACACGACTGAGCTACTGATGTAGAGGCTTTGACAAAACAGCTTCGAAGTTGTTTAATGAAATTTACACAAGCTAAGTTAATGTTTTGTCAAAGAGGCTCATCTGTAGCTCAGTGTATTAAAGGGTAATACCAATGGTGTTGACATGTTGGTGCTCATTGCTGGTTTTAACAGCAGGTTAACATTTGCTTTAAGCTGGGTGATAAATATAAAATAAAGTGATTCTGACATTCACAGTAACAGATTAACTAGATATTGCAGCTCTTTCTATGTTGATCAAAGTTTTTCTCTGGTACTTTCAAGATCTGTCTTGTGTGACATCACCAGTCTGTGCGTTTAACCTGTCGTCTCTTTTAGGTCCTATTCAATTTCATCTTAAAAGTTGCCTTTACATTTTCCATAAACATCTGGTGTATAAGACTGACTTTTCTCACTAGTTTTTCTACTAAAAGGTACGCTTCATCCTAGATACCAGTTAACCAATATACCAGTTAAAGATTACTAGTGGTGCAACACATCTCAAATCTTATGTTTTGGAGCAGGTCACAGATTTTTGTAAAGGATCAGCAACAAAAAAAATAAAAAAATAAAATAAAAAATATATATATATATATATATATATATATATATATATATATTTTTTTTTTCTTCTACTCCTTAGCTTTATCCATAACTCAGACTGTGCCTTTAAACTGCACTAAAAATCAAAATGCCTCTTCCATTAATTTGTTCATTTACGTATGTGTGTGCGCAGTGGCTGCAAGTGCAGCTTGTGCTGTGCAATCAGATTAAACAAACAGGGCACGTGCGTATAGGAGCTATATCTTCAGTTTTGGACTGAACACAACACACCTGTGAGGGAGTTTATCTGGCAAAATTTACCGGTACAGATTACAGCGGGCTGTAACATTACTTAATTGAAGTTTCTCATTGATGGTGTGCACAGCCAATACCAGAGCTGACACCTGCATGACAAATGAAGCGAGATGAAACAGCGAAAAGTCGAAGCTGTGTTACCCCTTATTTCCACATAGTCTGAGTGTGTCGCGTTCTGCTACCAGCCACCATGGTTTTGTTCAGTCCTTCAGCGCCCACCCCAACCCACCAACCCACGGGGTCTGTTTCGGGAGCGTTAACTCAGCAAAGCACAGCCATGAGCAGCTGTATTAACGGGATCACAGGAGTACTAGAAGATCATGGGGAAATAAAAAGATCAACGTGCAAACATGTTGCTTTGTCTTTTTAAGGTTGATTTGCTTTTCGTTTGGTGCCTGTATTGACGTAATGTTGATAAAGTGATAGGATATACATTCAGGAGTCTGTATGGTGTTTTATTTTGAAATTGGCCGGCTACTTTGCTTGCTTTCCCTTGTCCGACTTCCTGTTGGAGTTGATCTGCTTTGTTTGGCCTGACGCATGCTTGCTGGGGGCTCTGTCGAGAATAGACTTAGTGCATACTGGAACAGGGCAGCACTGGCACGCTCCAGGGAGATGTGTACTGTGGACACACAAGCATTGACTAGAGAGGGAGCAATCAGCTCTGTAGTGAGCGGCGCTGATGGAACGCGCATCGCTAACCCCCAATTTCCACATAATCATACACAATAAAATATCAATACTCAACGACCTGTTTCTGAAAGTCAGACTAAACCGTCTTTCTATTTGTACAGAGGATCTTAATGGTGCATACATGCACTGCGTAAACGCAGACTTCTTTTTACCTAGACACAGGGATTTAGGGGCAGTACATTTATTTTACACCATGTTGATACATTTTCTATTGTTCTGCTGAATACATTCTGCCCACAGACATGGCCATCATGATCTCAAGTGCAGCCACCACTTCATGTGACTGAACACAATCTAATACTTGCTCCCCTTCATTGTGTATTACAAGAAGCTGCTTCTGGGACACATAGCAACAGAATCAGGCTGGCAGGAGGATTGCTTTTGAATAGCTTTTCTATTTTATTATTAAGAATGTGGTATACTATTAAGTAGGAATGTAACGATTTCAATATCTCATAATATGATCATATCATGATCACAAGAACATGGTATGATATTTATTGCGATACTTTTTTTTTTTTTTTTTTTTTCCTTTTTTATGGCGAGGTAGCTAACAACAGCAATACTATCCAGAGGTGACATTATTTCACTAAAGTGTATACATAAATCAGCCAGGGTTTTTCCTGGCACAGAATGGGCCTTTGGGGGGGGGGGGGGGGTGACTTTACGCGCTGTAGTTAACGTTCGACCCGTGTATAACAGTATAGTCTATGAGTCTGTATTACCTTATTTGACAGAAATCTGTGCATTTCATGTTAATTCTGACCATTTTATAAATAATATTATCATTATGCTTAAGTTACTGAAACCCCAATTAAATCTGGTAAAGATTTGATTTTATTGCAACAGTGAAACAGGGGAGGTGAGGGATTTTGAGGGAGAGGGGTGTAATGAGATTTGGAGAGGGGAGGTCACATCCTGCCAGTGCATTTCACCCTCTTCCTATGATGGCTGCTCTTTAAATTGTGTTTTTGGTTTTACTTACACATTTGTTTAAGTACATTTATTTGAGTTACTAAGGTATTATGTCAAATAATCACAGATTTATGTCACAGAAAATTTGCGATCATTTGATCAGATCAGGAACTTGAGAAATAATAAAAATATATTTGCTGGCTATAACGCAGCACTGTTTGACAGTATGTGTGGAGAAGTTCACAGACGTAAATGGATGAGAGGGGAGTTGACTGCTAGAAGTCAAAGATGTCGTATTTAAGTTTATGTTCTGCTTGTTCAACAGTCGTTTGATGTATTGATATTTTTAACATACGTTTAGAAAGGATTTGATTTGCAATTTGAATCGTCTTTATTTTCTGCTCGTGATTTTCCTTTGGCGCTGGGTAAAACCTCTTTGGGGGGCGCCAAAGAATTCTCTATGCAGGAAAAACCCTGTCAGCATTTATTGTGGGGATTGGATGCTGACAGTCTCTGAAAATAAACTTATCTTCTCAGTGGGATAGAAAAGCCCCTGGATGTTACAGAAACCCAGAGTTTATCACCTAAAAGCAGCAGATCTCACAAAGTGAGTGGCTTTTACAGTCACACATGTCTGAAAACAGGACCCATGTCAAAACAGTGGTATTATTCTTGAATATGATACATTCAAGCTGTGCTTGTATACAATGGGCTTAGACACACTTTGCTCTCACTTGTGCTGTCACCTGAAACATGTTTTTTTTGTATGTTGCATGCAAATGTGAATATCAACTTCAAGTGATATTCTATAATACAACACAATGATGTAATACAATATTTTACTTCAAGTTTACTGCTGGATACAAAGGGCAAACTTGCAAGGAGCCCTTTCACCATGATAAATCTACAATAAATGCCAGTCCGATAGTCTGATATTACACATCAACTGAACTCCTATACCAGAACATACACTTAGCTGATTGCTGTGCTTATAGAGTACATGCACATCAGCTGCATGTTAATATGCACTTGGAATGACTACTGTCACATAATGTTAAATGAATGCTGGAGACATGTTCAGTTATGCAGTCTTTATCAATGGCACCTCTTCTGGATGCTGGTTAAAAGTAAAAAAGCTACTTTCACACACGTACTCCATGACAGTACGTGTGGTACACACACAAAACGTGCACATCATGCATACAGAGTGTATATTCAAACATTATTGCTATGAAATAATATTTTAATGAAAATGTTTTTTCCAAAAGGCTTTCCAGCTGTTCTTTTTTTTTCCTTGTCCATGCCAGTGTCAGAGTATAAGTTCGAGCTTATTTGTTAAAGGTGCAAAATGTAACTCTGACATGTAGCGTTTAAAGTTGGTACTGTGAATCAATGTAGCCGTGTAGCATACACTGAAGCTTCAGTGTTTAGCCAGCCCTTCATTGTTCTTGAAACTCTCTGCGCTCTAACCTCTTTATTTTTTAAAAGCATCTCCAATATTTATCCTAGTCTTCCGATGTTTCTGGTCGTGGAGGCTTTTAGAAAAATTCTGAGACTTTTTAGGTCCGACTGAAGCAGTTATTTCCAATCCAGTTTGCTTGCCCTCTTTCATCACTGCAACACCTGTTGGTTTGTATCAAGATCAAAATATCAAGTTGCAGTTTTCCAAAATCATTTGGCTCTTTTTCAAAATGTGTTTAATTTTTCCCCACAATCTCTATACGTAGCAGATTGAATGGAAGTTTTTCAGTTTGGGTTTTTGCATTAGCCCGAAGCAAATTAAGTGACTTGTAATTGATGGTCAATGAAATGGATTGTTGAATGTGTTCTAATGCATGCATAGTAGCATGTAGAGAACTAACATACATGCAGATATCACTTTTCACAAAGCACATTACATTGCAAAAAAATGCTCTTTACAAATTTTTTTTTAGAAACAACCAAACTGTGAATGATTTTTCTTATGAGCCTTCGTACTACACCAAACAGTGCAGTATTGTTACTTTATGCAATAATTAGGTACACATTTAAGAATTCAGTTTGAACTGCACAGATCTGAGCACATAATGTTAATGTGAACTGGAAGTATGATACAATATATGAGAATACATTAGAAGCAGTTAAATAAAAGTAGTTGTCTTAAAAAAAAAAAAACTCATTGAAATATTCCAAAGTATTCCTCGTTAGGTGGATATTCACTATTTGGCCATCACTGTATGTTCACTATTTACTGCAGTCTTTGTCCACTGCCTGCACACTATTGTAGGTGTCAAAACTAATTTGGAAGCTTTTTACGTTTGTCTTTTGATGTCACCAAAACCACTCACCAATATCCTGTACAATATATCTTGTCAAATTTCTCTCCTACACTCTTAAACAAAATGTTAAACCAGTTTGTCTTTCTGCAGATGATGACAGTGAACCAATCTTGGGGCTTTGGTTTGAAGAGACAATTTCACCTACCAAAGACAAGGTTGCGCCCCCACCCCCTCCTCCTCCCCCACCGTTGGAGACATCTCCCAGACTGAAGAGTCCTAGCAAGCAGAATCCAAGCGAGAATGGCAACATTTTAGCTGGTCGTAAAGACCCAGAACTGGTGAGGGCTATTTTACTGTGAATATCTTCGACGTCAATAAGTTAAGAGTAAACTCAATATAGAGTAAATGTAGCTCATCTTCTAACAGCCTATGAAAGTCTTTGGTTTTGAAAGTGTGACATCCTGGCCACTCACGGTTGTTTGTTCCTTTTAGTTCCTCAGTTTAGCCTCAAGCATTCTGAACTTCATCACAACCTCAATGCTCAAGTCCAGGAACAACTTCATTCGCAACTACTTGAGCGTGTCACTAACAGAGCAACACATGGCTACATTAGCCAGCATAATCAAAGATGTGGACAAAGACGTCAAAGGTATTTCAGAAAAACGCACTGCTTATTATGCAAGTAGTAGCCCTAATGTCTTTTTGTTGGTTTGGTAGCTAATGATAATTGTACTTCACAGCCAGTTGACAGCAAAGCATGCTGTGTAGTTCAATTCATTTCTTTCTCCTCAGGCTCCTCAGATGAAGTGTTTTCTTTAGCTCTCTATCACTTCAACCACACCATGGTAACATCAGATCTTCCTTCCCCGGCACTGCAGGTAGTTGGAATTTCCCTGTTCAGCAAAAATAAAAATCACTGCTATTTCATTACCTTAGTATTATGATGGTTATTTAGAAACTCTGCATTCTATTTTATATACTAATTATTGTTTCTCTTGTCATTTCCAGAGCACTCTTCTTCAGCAGTTAGGTGTTGCTCCTTTTTCAGAGGGTCCCTGGCCTCTGTACATTCACCCTCAATCATTATCAGTCCTCTCCAGACTTCTCCTCATATGGCAGCACAAAGCCAGTGTACAGGGAGAACCAGATGTCCCTGAGTGTATGAAAGTCTGGGAACGGTATGAAAACATTTTTTTTTTTCTGCCTAATATTATTTTAATTTAATGCAGACCCTATGAAATCTTGTACACCTTTTAGTATTTTCATTGTTAATTACTAAAGCTGTTATGCCTTTGGCTGATTATATAAAGGAAAAAACAAATGGAGCTACTGTACTCAGACAATTCTCTGCTTGACTTTGATACTAGTAAAGTACCAAGTGAAAAGGAATGACCTTTCTTTTTTGTGTTTCTGAATATTTACCTGAACAGATTCCACTCACTTTTTGCATTAATTTTTAAAATCATACCCTTTGTCACCTCAGGTTTTTGGGAACACTGAAGCAGCAAACAATGCAGAGTTCTGTTAGTGGAGAAGACGATCTTAATGTGGAGCACCTCCAGCTCCTGCTTCTCCTTTTCCACAATTTGTCGGAGTGCGGTCGACGGTCAGTGCTGACCCAGGTCACCCAGGCCATCACTGAAGTAGCACAGAGCAGAGATTCCCAGCTGAAGGCAGTGCCCCTCAACCTGGCCCGCCTGTGTCTGGTTTTTGATTACCTGCTGCGCCACTACTCCAAGGCTCCCATATACCTCTTTGAACAGGTCAGTTGCTTATTTTTTAATGGTGGTTGTATTATATGTGGATTCATCTCATGATTTATCTCATCCCCTTCTGAATTGTACACATACGTATGCATGAGGCACTGTACTGACTTTACATTGAATATTATTAATAGGTGCAGTATAACCTCCTCACACCACCATCTGCTGGACCAAGTTCTGTTCAGGATGGTGGCAAACGCAGCAGTCTCCCATTATACTATGGATTCAAAGAGGTGGAGGAGAACTGGGCCAAGCACTGTTCAGCTGGTAAGGCCTATGCATGAAATGTATTTTTTATGAAATGAACCAGGTGATTGAACCAACCTTGTTTATATTTAACCACCAAAATCATTGATTGGTCGAAGTACTCAGTATGTTGAACCCCCGTTTTATGTGTTTTTTTTCCTGAATGCCAATTATTCAAAAATGATTTTCACTTACTTTGCTGAGTAGTTAAACTTAATCTTGTAAATATCAGAAAAAACAGTTATTTTTGGCATTGACGTACATCTACTTCGAACCGATTGAGAAACTTTTTGTTTCTGCTTTCTTTAACATTGCCTGAACACTGCTGACTTTTCCTTGTATCACCTGTTAGTAGTGCAAAATAAAAAAGGGACAGTTTTTTAAACAAGAGATATAATGATAAAATGTTTGTAAAATGCATAGAACCTCTACAACTCTTAAATCAGCATATTATGATGTTTATTTTGGCTTTTTTCTATTCTTTCAAGAGGATGTGGCAGTGGTGGTCTGGAGAAAATAAAATAATATTGTGTTAACATTCATTTGAACTTTTTGTAGATTCAAATGCTCAGCCCAAATTCTACTGTGTACTGTCCCCTGAGGCATCTGAAGATGATATCAGCAGACTGGACAGCAAAGTGAGACCTTTACTCCCCCATATACATAGGTTTAGTTATTGTTTTTTTGTTTTTTTTTAACTGCCTTAAGACATGAAAACTTAACATATTTTATTTTATTTTCTGATAGGTCTTTCCAAAACTGTTCAATGGAGCAGTAAAATATGATGAGCTGTATGCCTGGCTCATCTCACTTCTGGTGGCCGGCTCTGAGTTTGACACGGCAAGAAGACAGGAAAACAAGCCGGTCACTCCCTTGGTGAGAGCACATAACATGAGCAAATTATCTTCTGTGTTTACAGGGTGAACATGCCCCTTTTAAACATCGTAGACTTGATCAATCAAGTCTACGCTTCCTGTTTGTACGTCAAATTAGTAATCCATTTGTTACATTTAGAAAGCCTTAGTGTTAACCACAAGGAGAGGTTGGTTTTTAATTACAGTAATTTAGCATGAATTGCTGGCATCTAAAAGTATTCTTGACACATGGCATGTTGGTTTATCATCCATCACAGGAGGCATGCTCCCTTCAGTACTACTTCCTGGTACTGTGGAGGATCCTTGGGGTTTTACCACCCTCAAAGGCCTACATGGAGCAGCTTAAGGCTGGCCACAGCGATCCCAGTGAGAGCGACATACTGCACACTTTAAGATGGTCCTCACGTCTCCGGGTGTCTACCTACGTGAATTGGATCAAGGTCTGTTGACATGAAAGTCCAACCAAATGCTTATTGGCATGTCAAATGTCAGATGTTGTCATAAGTGTTAAATTTGGAATGATTTTATTCATCATCACTCACAAATGCTATGGTTAATTTTATATTTTCAAGAGAGGTATCTTAAAATAGATTGTGGAAATCTACATTTCAGTAGTGTTCCACTACTTGTTCTCTATCATTGGTGTTTATTTTGATGTATGACTATGCCCATGACAGGAACACTTGGTGAAACAGGGAATGAGAGCAGACCAAGCAGCCTCCCTGGTTGATACTACTGCTGCTAAGTGCAGCACCGTCAAATACGATGTGGACCTAGCAGAGGAGTACATTGCCAGACAGGTATTATAGACAACGTTGTTATTGTTGTCTGTGGAAATTGTTGGCAAAAATGTTGACGATTTGTTTCTGTTGCAGATATCAACCTTCTCCAGTGTAGACCCGAATGCCATTCTTCCACTTCATCAGTTACCCTCTTTACAAGCCATCTATACCCTGGATGCAGTCATCTCTAAAGTGCAAGTTTCCCTTGATGAGCATTTGTCCAAGGTTGCCATTGAGACCGAACCTCAAAAGTCATCTGATATTACTAAAAACCTGCTGCCTGCCACTCTGCAGCTCACTGACGTGTACACAGCTTTTACAAGGTTAGAGGGGAATCCCAAATTTGGACATCAGACAACTGTAACTTGTAATTGTGTAAAAACCTAATCATATTATTCAACTAAACCTGTGGTCAGGTCTTACCTTCTGATGAACATCCCAGAGGAAGGGGAGAACAAGCTTACAGATGCCAAGCTCCAAGGTTATGCTGCTGTAATGTCCATTGGTTCCACCCGCTGTAAGGTCAACATGCTAGGTATGCCAAAGGATTACTAAAGAGCAACATTTTAAACAGTATATTTACTTCTAACATCGTTTCTCTTCTCCTACTGTTTTGACCTGAACTGCTTTTAATATCACTTCACAGGTCATAGCATTATGCAGAACTTGCCATCAGCTGTACAGACAATTTGTGAGACTTGGAACAGTATCCACACCAATGAATTCCCTAACATTGGATCATGGGTATGTGAACACATTTGTTGCTGGTGGTTTAGTTTGACTCTCTCCCTCTCTGTGAGCTCGGACAAAGAGAGTTGGCAATCTTCTCATAATTAAGTTGTCTTGCCATTATTTTAACAATGGGCTTGTTCTAAGCCATTGACTGAGTCTGCCATAAAGGTTGATTTTTAATATGAACGTCTTTACACAGCAACCACTTCAATTTTACTAAATCAAACTGACAAGATCCACTTAAATACTCTACTGTTAACTTTGGCCAAGTTGTGTTTAGACCAACTGCCTTTTTTGTCTGTATGTTTTTCTTTTTTTCTATTGCAATGCATTTATCAGTCTGCTTATTGTCTGAATCTTAACAATTTCTTAAGAGTTCATTTTCAGAATACATTTACCATAGCAGTTCATTTTCTTCTCAGAAATATTTACCTTAAACATTAGATCAAAAATAATCAAGTCAAATCAACATCATGTTAAAAGTTATAATTTTGCCCATATATCCCAGCTTTTCTTTGCATGCCATTTAGAAATAAGTCTGGTACCTGCAATCATGAAACTAATTTTGTTTTTCTTCTCTCAGCGAAATGCATTTGCCAATGACACCATTCCATCAGAGAGCTACATCAGCGCAATCCAAGCAGCTCATCTGGGCACACTGAGTTGTCAATCCTTACCACTGGCCTCTTCTCTTAAACACATCCTACTCTCTTTGGTTCGGCTCACTGGTGACCTCATTGTGTAAGTGTCTTTCCAGTCCTATGTAGAAATCGGAATTGTTGTCATGTGTGATTAATTAAGCTTCATGTTTGCCTCCATAGCACAGAGGAGCTAAATCCTTCACAGGTTGTGCGCACTTTGTTGCCCCTTCTCCTGGAGAGCAGCACAGACAGTGTGGCTGAGATCAGCAGCACTTCACTGGAGCGCATCCTTGGACCATCAGAGTCAGACACCTTCCAAGCTCGCATCTACGAGCGTTTGGTGACTGGGTGTTACAACATCATTGCCAACCACTCAGACCCTAACAGGTATGCCATGTGTGACGCAACAATCTATAAACATGGAATAAATAGTCTATTTGATCTAAACATCAAATCAAAACACTTAATGCAAGAAATGGGTGTTTGTGCTGTTTAACCCCACTGCGAAAGTAGTCTGCTGTGTGCAGCTTTTATTCTGATTGGGCTTTTTTGCTTTTGTTTACTAGCCTATACATACTTCTGCTTCTTTAACATTTGATCTCTGATTTTGTTGTAGTGGTTTGGATGAGTCTGTCCTTGAGGAATGCCTTCAGTATCTTGAGAAGCAGCTGGAGAGCAGCCAAGTCCGCAAGGCCATGGAAGAGTTCTTTTCATTCAGGTATATGCTCAACTGGGAACACAGTGTGCATTATTCCACAATTATTACAATTGCCTCACTTATTCTGTACTCTTTTTTTCAGTGGAGAGCTCGTCCAGATTATGATGGCGACAGCCAATGAAAATCTGTCAGCAAAATTCTGCAACAGGGTGCTGAAATTTTTCACCAAACTATTCCAGCTCAGTAAGTCTACAGTTCACATTATTATTTTCTATCAAAAAATGTGTGACCTAAGTGCTGACGTATGCTTTAAAAAGACTGTTTTTTATTGTCTATTCAGACAATATGTTAACAATTTGTCTGTTTTTAACTTAATGGGGATGTGTGAGTCTGCTGCCAGAAGGGCTAGAGCTGAAATGATACAAAGTTTTCACTTCATGAATACATGAAAAGTGGTTACAAGTGCTCGTGTAAACAAAGGGTAAAAGGTACTTGAGATGTTCACCTGCATACATTTCAGATTTGAATTGAATTTCAGACACTATATGATGATCGAAAAGCTCATCCTTTGACAGATACTAACTGCTCAAAAGTGTCATCAATCAAATTGTACGTCTTCATGGCTGCTTGCTGCTGATCCTAAATCTAATGGTGATGCTCTCTTTCCTAGCGGAGAAAAGCCCAAACCCCAGCCTACTGTGTCTGTGTGGATCTCTGGCCCAGCTTGCCTGTGTTGAGCCCTCTCGGCTTCAGGCATGGCTGACGCGCATGACAGCCCCCCCACCAAAGGACTCAGAGCAGCTGGAAATAGTACAAGAAAACCGACAGCTTCTGCAGCTTCTCACAACTCACATTGTGCGTGACAACAGCCAGGTGGGAGAAGGAGTGTGCACTGTCCTCCTCAGCACACTTATTCCCATGGCAACAGACATGCTGGCCAATGGTGATGGAACAGGCTTCCCTGAGCTTATGGTCATCATGGCCACACTTGCCAGCGCGGGACAGGGGGCCGGCCACCTTCAGCTGCACAGGGCAGCCATCGACTGGCTGACCAGATGGTGAGATATTAGTTTCCCTGATTGAATTTACATCCTAGAGCTGCATGATTTGTCTAGCATTAGTGTAAGGTCATCATAGGTCACCAGAAAATATGGTTGGTGAAAGGACTCAGTAATTCCTATGGAAAGAAAAAGTACTTTATAAGAGTGACTTAACACTATCAAGCAGCATTATTTCTTCAGTTAATAATTATTTCTAAAAATGCTTGTTTTCCCTGTAGCAAAAAGTATTTAACACAGAAGAATGTTGTGGAAAAAGTGAGCGCAAACTTATCCCAAGGAAAGGTATGTATTGACAGTTTATAGAATATCCATATTGATACTTGCATATGTTTAATACTGGCCTAACATATTTCCTAAATTGTATTTTAAAAGGAAGTTATAACCTTTAGTAGTAATCAGCCCTCAAATTTTCAATGTTCATCTCTCCCTGATTTCAGCACGCCAGCATGCTGGAATGTTCATGCCACATCATCTCATATCTTGCTGATGTGATGAATGCATTGCGGCAGAGCAGCGGTCAAGGCACCTCAGCCTTGCTGATGGAGGGAGAAGAAAAGGCAATGGAAGTGGACTCAGACTGGGTTGAGGAACTTGCAGTAGAGGAGGATGATTCCCAGGCAGAGGACTCTGTGAGATGTTATCCCTTGTCTCTCTTCTTTGAGTAGTCGGAAGACTAGAAAAGCGCTATATAAGCTCAAGTCCATTTGCCATTTACCATTCTTGAAGATGATTAATACTGTATTTTGGGAAATAAAAAAAAAAACCCAATGGAATTATAGTGATACCTTAAAACATCTATAGGATAATTATAAATATCTATGATCTGTGGTTGATGTTTAATTTAAATTAAATGAAGCCTTTTTCGTTGTTTTAAGATTTACAACAAATAGCTGTTGAACTGTAAGCGATGAATCACAGCAATAAGAATGACTTAGTTCACATTATTGCTTAATACTTGTTGGATGTGCTGCCAGTGTTCCTATTTCTGTGCAGTTCAATGAAGAGTCTTAGGGACCCTATTCATATTACGGTTGGAGAGAAACTGACAATATCATGTCAACAATTTTGAAGCTCTGACCACTTGATCAATTTGAATGAAACATTATTAAGTTATGCAGCTATTTTTGTTTTTGTTTACATTACTCAGTTATTGTACTGTTGCTAAATGGAACAATCCATCCTAACATTTCTCTCATTGTTGGGTAGGATGAAGATTCTCTATGCAACAAACTCTGCACCTTCACCATCACCCAGAAGGAGTTCATGAACCAGCACTGGTAAATATAAGTCGATTGTTCTCTGTGATTGAGGTTTAATCCTGAACAAGAGAATAGGTTGTTTCCTTTGTTCATTCATGATCAAATAAGGTTTTTCTTTTTTCAAATTACAAATCTTTTATCAATAACTAGAATGCTCAACCTGAAAACAGGAACCATTTCTTAAATTTGAAGAATAGAAGGGAAAATCTTGGGCTGGAAGAATCCTACGTACTATAGATTTGAAAAGTTTGTCCGAACCTTAGTTCAACTTCACACTTCCGACATTGTGAAGGAAGAGTGTTTTTAGTCATAATTAAAATCGTTATCTGTTTACCCCTTGTGTTCTAATATATTATGTATTAACATTAACTATTGAAAACTGTAATGTCAGAATGTTTAAAAGCCTGTTTGTTGATCCAGCAGGTGATATATTCTCTCTTAAATTGATGATTAACTATTCACAGTCAAGTCCTGGCATTTTTTGTATCTTATAGGTACCACTGTCACACATGTAAGATGGTGGATGGGGTAGGTGTGTGCACAGTGTGCGCCAAGGTCTGTCACAAAGACCATGAGATCTCCTATGCCAAATATGGCTCTTTCTTCTGTGACTGCGGGGCCAAAGAGGATGGCAGCTGCCAGGTGAGACCGAATACCTCAGGTCATCATGGGAAGAGAACAACAGCGGTAACTTTGGCTTGCAAGTCATTCCCCCATTGACTTCCATCCAGTCATTTCATTTGGTCAGGGTTATAGCTAGCCCACACATGTGGCCAGGACATGAGGGAAATCATGTCTTTTGTAAATATTTTGTGCAGTGAATAGGCCAGCTTTCCTTGTTAAATATAGTTTACTTTAGGGATTTTATGAATGTGCATGATCATAAACAGACCATCAATTACATTTTACCTTCAGTTTATTGTTAGTCTTCTGTTTTTGTAAGTCTTTGTGTTTACAATGGCTCATTAAGCTTTTGTTTAAGGAAAAAAAATAGTCTTACTAACATGCAGCGAATTACAATGACAAATACAGTTAGTAATTGTTCTAGTGATGTTAAAAGTGATGATTTTGGATTGAAGACAGTTTAGATTAAGTGGGCTTCCATCAATCAATGTCCCAAACCTTCCTTTCACTTACTACTGTATATATTCCACAATGTGAAGGAGCTAGGTATGTAAAAACAAAAGCAGGTTATTATTGATAAGAAGTTAAACTAAGCATTTGCTTTCATATTAAAAGCTTTTAATCGTGCAGCTTTGAGCCATTACATTTTATTACATTTGTTCTTTTGTATCATGCCATCCACAGGCCTTGGTGAAACGCAGCCCCAGCAGCGGAATAGGCTCGACTTTGAAAGAGTCTTCTGCATTCCAGAGTGAACTGCGTATGCCTGACAGTGCTATCCGCCACCAGAATTCCTCCCCCTCTGACAAGGGCAAGGTCACCATATGTGATGGCAAACCTGGTGATGAGGACAGACCAAAGAAGAGCAGTGTGTGCAAGAGCATTGAAGGCTGCCAGGAAGAGCTGCTGGCACAAGTGGTAAGAGAAAATATCTGTCTGTCTTTTTCTGGCCTGTGTCAGAGACTGATCAAAAATATAACCTGATCACTCTTTATAAAGCAGAGTTATTTACATGCACCTTGTATAACTCAAGCGTTTGGCCCTGTTTCTACCCAACAGATGGGATCATCCACTGCAGCAGCCATACTGGAGATGCTCATGTTTCTCATGGAAGCCATCCAGACTAACTTCCAGCAGGCCTCAGCAGTGGGAAGCAGCAGCCGAGCTCAGCAAGCCCTCAATGAACTGCACACTCAGGACAAAAATGTAGAGATGACAGACCAGTTAATGGTATGAAAACTTGTAGTTCCTGAAAAGTTTCTATAAACTGAAAAGACATCTTATTTAATAAACTCTGTAATTTGCTACGCTTCTTCTAAGGTACCCACACTCGGCAGTCAGGAAGGGGCTTTTGAGAATGTGAGGATGAACTACAGTGGCGACCAGGGACAAACTATACGCCAGCTCATCAGTGCACATGTCCTGCGCCGTGTTGCCATGTGTGTCCTGTCTTCACCCCATGGCCGGCGCCAGCACCTTGCAGTTAGCCATGAAAAAGGAAAGGTGAGCTGAATCCCATTTAAATTAAATCATACAACAATATTTGACTTTGTCTAAATTGTTGAGTGTGGTATCCTGTGTTGTCTTTCATGTTAGAATTTTATTTATTTTATAATTGTTTAAACCAGTAATAACAAATGCCTATTCTTTCTTTTCATCTTTACGCCTTCAAACCAATTTTCTCTCCATCTCCCATTTTACAGATAACAGTTCTGCAGCTGTCCACGCTCCTGAAACAGGCTGACTCTAGCAAGAGGAAGCTAACACTGACCCGTCTGGCCTCTGCTCCAGTCCCTTTTACTGTGCTAAGCCTCACAGGCAACCCCTGTAATGAAGATTACCTGGCTGTGTGCGGCCTTAAGGTCAGAACACCAGCTTCTTTCAAATGAAAGCCTTTCTGTTTTGTAGGATTTCTGATTACATTTGTACAAATAAACCTATTAAACTGAAAATACTACAGAGAACTATGTAGTTCTTTTGTGAAATAGGTTCACAACTAAGTGACCCCATATCAAATGTATGGTATTTTCTCTATGATTGGCTAGTAATGTCAGAGTGATATGACGTTTCACAGTTTTTTTTTCTCTGTTCCGTATTTTTTCCACCTAGGATTGCCATGTTCTCACTTTCAGCAGCACAGGCTCTGTGTCAGACCATCTGGTGTTACACCCACAACTGGCCACTGGCAACTTCATCATCAAAGCTATTTGGTTACCAGGCTCACAAACTGAACTCGCGATCATTACTGCTGATTTTGTCAAGGTATGTATTCATATAAAAATGTAAGTTCCCTTATTTAAATTTTTGACCGATATTGTAATTTCCACTTTTGAGTAACAGATGCTAGACATTGGTTTAGAATTGCGCTGCTCTTTTGCTGATGGAAAAAAACAACGTTGGAAATATTTGTCTATTTGTCTTTCCTTTTATGCAGATTTACGACTTATCTGTGGATGCCTTGAGTCCCATGTACTACTTCCTGCTTCCAAGTTCAAAGATCCGTGATGCTACATTCCTTTTCAGTGAAGAGGGGAAGAGCATTATTGCTATCATGTCTTCGGCAGGTTACATGTATACCCAGATCATGGACGAATCCAGCAGTGCCCAACATGGCCCCTTCTATGTCACAAATGTTTTGGAGATAAACCATGAAGATTTGAAGGTAAAAGGGATGCATACTTAGACCACATAGTTAAACCTATGGACATGTGTGATGTTTTACCAAATGTTAACAATTTAATGTTTACAACTAGAAAATTCAATCAGTTTTCTTTAACACTGGATGGTGTTATATTGAGTTAAATGTGTCTTTGTGTCATTTCAGGATAGCAATGGGCAAGTTGCCGGCGGGGGAGTGTCAGTTTATTACTCGCATGTGCTGCAGATGCTTTTCTTCAGCTACAGTCAGGGAAAATCTTTTGCTGCAACAGTGAGTCGCAGCACCACTGAGGTGCAGAGGCTTTTCCCCATCAATGTGAAAGGGTAACATTTCTTGATATACGATTCATTCATTCACCTGTCACTGTAATGCAACAGTAACGGAAGTATTAAGTAACCATCTCTCTCCGGCCGTCCTGCCTTCTTTAGCTCCAATGGTAGCAGCAGTAAGATGTCGCCGGCTTTGTGCCAGTGGTCTGAGGTCATGAACCACCCAGGACTGGTGTGCTGTGTGCAGCAGACAACAGGCATTCCGCTCGTCATCATGGTCAAGCCAGACACCTTACTCATCCAAGAGATCAAAACTCTGCCAGCCAAAGCTAAGGTAAGGGATCATGACTGAACTAAACTTCCTAGTCACTAGCAGGTTAGGTGACAGTGAGAAGAACTCTTGCAACCAGAAATGGCATTGTATAAACTGGAAAAGAGAAGATAGTCAAAACAGAATTCAGGCTGGTGGCACATGTGCAAGTTCTCTCACTTTCTTTTTATTAGTGCTTATTTATGTGTTTATGCTAACCACTTATTGTATTGCTCATCGTAGCACATCTGCAATCCACAAGCAAGTCAGTAGTACTGCTTTTGGGTCTTCATTAAATAATGAGCATACTTAAATAAAAAGCTTTCACTCTAACTTGGAGGGATTTTATATATTCTCCATATGTCCAATTTCAATAAATAATTTGTTTACAAAAGTATAGTACTATTGCATATTGATTGAGAGCACTTACAATGCATTTCTTAGAGTTGAAATTAATTCATTTTCTCTTTTCCCCAGATTCAAGATATGGTGGCTATTCGACACACTGCCAGTAATGAGCAACAGCGTACAACCATGATTCTCCTCTGTGAGGATGGAAGCCTGCGAATCTACATGGCTAACGTGGACAACACTTCTTACTGGCTCCAGCCCTCACTGCAGCCCAGCTGTGGCATCAGCATCATGAAGCCTGTTCGCAAGCGCAAAGCAGCTGCTACTAGTGAGTTTAGGCTCAATAAAGTGCTGTTAATAAAAATGACTGGTGATAAAACTATTATTAAAAAAAGTGTGATTTTAAATTTCACATAATAGCTGAGTATTTGTCAACAATGCGACCACTACCCAACCCTCACCCATAACCCCAGATTTTGTTTGTTTCTGTTCTGGAGATGTCCTGGCTTTTTGACTTAGTTATCTAATTTTTAAAAGGCTGCAGCAAAAAGTCTGAAAACACATATTCCCTTTTCAGACTTCACAAGTGATACATAAGATATTTGAAGAATTGTGTTTAAAAGAGAGTGCTAATTTACAAAGTAGTGCTAAGTGCCTGGCAAAAAATTTAATTTTTCTGATTTTCACCTTCAGCCACCCGGACCTCCAGTCAGGTGACATTCCCAGTGGACTTCTTTGAACACAACCAACAGCTGACAGAGGTGGAGTTTGGAGGCAATGACTTGCTGCAGGTCTACAATGGACAGCAGATTAAACACCGTCTCAACTCGACTGGGATGTATGTGGCGAATACAAAGGTACATCAAAAAATAAAAATAATTCTGTGTTAGACAAGGTTGCTTGACTGAAGTGACTTATTCTTCCACAATGAATTACTGCTGTTAGCTATGTTTAAGCACTGGCTGTGTGACATAAGCATGTAGGAAATAAAACAGCAGAAATTGATGAGTGTTTGTGTTCAGTATTTGAACAAGTGAGTTGGTTTAACTCTAGATCTTTGTGCACTAATGTTGATAACAGTATAGTAAAGTGTAGGTCAAGAATATTCATAAGAATAATTCTGTCACAGTGTTTGTGCAAACATCTAATGCACTTTTCTTGAATCACCTTTTTTAACAATCCTAGTTCAATCTGACATTAAACTGAGTAACCTAGCTATAGTGGGTATCCAAACTACATTTATGATGGCATGTCACAATGGAGCTTTGCTGGGATGCAGCCCATCATACTTAACATTGCATTATTTGACAAATAACATAAAACCCAACACATGTTGACATGATCTTTGTTTCTCTTCCAGCCTGGGGGATTCACTGTGGAAGCAGTCAACAACAACAGCTCAATGGTTATGACGGGCATGAGGGTGCAGGTGGGCACTCAGGCCATTGAGAGAGCACCCTCCTATGTGGAGGTTTTTGGTCGCACCATGCAGATAAACCTGACCAGAGCACGCTGGTTTGACTTTCCATTCACCAGAGAGGAAGCCCTGCAGGCCGACAAGAAGCTTTGCATCTTCAGTAAGCATGAGTGTGCATGAAGACTATACATAGTATAGTAACATAGCTACTTGATGTTGATAACTGGTCCCAACTAGGAATGCAGTCATGTTTATTCACCTTTAGTTGGTCTCTTTAGTAATTCTTGTATCTGAGTTACAGGATTTAAATTTAAACAATACTCTAAAAGTACCCCATATTGTGTGGAAGAATTTGTTTTAATGTCTTGAAACGCCTTTGAATATAGCATTTCTGAATTTCCCCTAAATTACATTTAAGGGATACATACTAAACTATTCATTCATGGAATACCATATACTCCACCAAAACAGCTCAATTCAAATTGTACCTTTGTCATTGGTTTATAAAGGGTACAGTCTGGCTGTCTCTGAGCTTGTGCAGGACAGTTAAGTTTATTAATTGAGTTTAATGCAAATTATTCTATAGGTAACACCCAAGCCTTTGATGTTTCAACTGAGATAATGGTATATCATTAAATAGGATAAGTATTTTACACTGAGCTCTCTCTTTTTCATTGATCATAATGACATTTTTGCAGACCTACAAGAAACCATCCTCTGATGCATATAATCCTAATATACTCTTATATCCTTATTAAATTTAAAGTTGGAGCATCTGTTGACCCAGCTGGAGTCACCATGCTTGATTCTATCAAGATCTACGGTAAAACCAAGGAGCAGTTTGGCTGGCCCGAAGACCCACCAGAGGACTTCTCCTCTTCGTCCGTTAACAACGTCTGCAGTCCCAACCTTAACCAGGGCAATGGCAGCTCTGATGGAGACATAGCCACTCCAACAACCACCAGCGGCAGTGTATTAGAGAGGTATGAGCTATCTACTGTCCAGTTAATGATGTTAACACAAGTTGTTGGAACTTGAAAAAACACAAAGTTATGATGTTAACCACAATAATTGGCTAGTGAGACAATATGGCCATTTCTTTTACTTTTGTGTTGTGTTGTGTTGTTTGTATCTCTTATCGGACTCACCTTCCTATTCCGGACGATTAGCGATTGCTAGACATTCTATATCTGTTTTTTCTCTGGGGGTGTAAAAGACCTTGGCCAGCAAATTAATGAGACTTTCTGGGATTTTTTAAAATTAACATTAATAAACTAAATAAGCCAAAATCTTTATTTCACCTTTTTTTTTTACATCTAGAAATATCTTTTTTCTGGGAAATAACCATACCCTAATATCAAATAATGACATAATAAAAAAGTATATGCACTGTAAAAGATCTGATTTTTTTTTTTTTATCAATATCACCCATTCCTAGCGTATTTTCTATTTTCATCAGTCCAGTCAGGTAGCACAAGTTGTTAAGGGCGAGACTGAGGTTAAAATCTGGGGTTTGGTTGTCTATAGAGTCTTTAGTGCATGGCTATTGTGATGTCATCTTTCTTGCATGCTTCTCTTATGTTCAACTGAATCATTAATTTCACTTGTTTCTTTCTGTGATCCTCACACTTTGTTTTTGTTCTTTTTCTTTTGCTCCCAAATATACAATAAAAGTTGTGAAACTGAGTCCTTATCAACCTTGGACCGGTTAGTAACTGCCCTTTCTCTGCTTGTTTGTATGGTTTTGTGCATGTGTGCCACTTTGTGTCTATGCCTGAGACTGTGAACATGCCATGCACCATTTCCACACTTAAAAAAGAAACATTTCTTCTTGCATTCATAGTTGTCTTGGCATTTAGATTAGCACAGACTTTAACAGGTTGAGTTATGCTCTTCTCTTTTGTCTGCTATGTTGGTTTAGAGCTGAATCTACTGTAGAACCAGTGTTGATCTACAATCTTCATTACAGGTTGGTAGTCAGCTCCCTTGAGTCTTTGGAAAACTGCTTTGCAGTAGGTTCCTCCAGCGAAAAGGTAAACAGATGAAACTGTCCTTATTGCCTTTTTATAGTTTTGCATTTTAACTTAAAAATCTAGTTATAAATGTGCTTGTTTTAAAGGAGCATTGTTGACTGCTTGTCTTTAAATCTATACAGGAGAAGAATAAAGTGGCAGCGCTGGAATTGGCTACTTTACTCCTGTCCATGCCAACCCCTGCTGGTGTACAGCAGCAGACAAAGGGGCTTCTTGCTAGTTTGCACACCAGCCGAACTGCCTACCACAACCACAAGGTAAATTACTAATAACTAACTAGTATTTCAATATTGAATGATGAAGTTTGAAATGATGGATTATCAGTTTTAGGGACATAGTGTGTAGCCAGCCATGCTGAGTAGGGCCCAGCGATATTGACCTAAAAATACTGTAAATATGGCAGCAGGTAGTCAAGTAGAAACTATAAAACAAAATCTGTATAAAGAGTCCTATATTAAAGTTAAAGAGTAAGCAGCAGTCTGGCAGAGAGCGTGCAAGTTATAGGGGTCTGTGCTTCACCATGTCCACTGCAAGCTGAGAGCTCAACTACCATACTGCAGCTAGTGGGAGTGCAAACTCCACAAAGTGAAAACAGATGGAACTAAAAGAGCTACGCAGCTGCACAAAAACTGACCGTTGTAGATTTGCTGTACACAATAGAAATCGTTACACAGGAAGACAGTTTGAACTTTTTTTCTCTCTGAGAGACCTTCAAAAACAGAGTGCATCTCATATCCCTGTGCGACTTATATTCCCAATTTTACGGTACTTAAGACAAACTAAATATTGCAGTGGATTACCCGAGGATAGATGCTGAAAAACGGATCACAAACTCCTTGCTTTTGTTGTCTGGTGCATGCCAGGATATTTACATTTTAGCTGTGTGTGAAGAGAAATTGTATTAATGTTTTGTCAACATTGATTTGTTTGGAATTTATTGATAAAATTGTTGTATCCCAAGCTCTAGCGCAGATTCTTCTTGTTCATCATTTAGCAACAGTTAGTCCATTAAATGGTTAAATTGGACAAACCAAGAAGTACAAAATAATATTACAGAGTTCTAAGCTGAAGTACCTTTCAGTGTTAAATGATGTACTCATCGTCTACATCATGAATTAAGAACTAATGTATCTATTACCTTTTCCTTCTCATCAGGACCAGTCTTTGCTGAGTAATGCAGTACAGTGTCTGAATAGCTGCAGCCGAGAAGGGAGGGAGCTTGACCCTGATGTCTTTCAGAGGCTGGTGATCACAGCTCGCTCCATTGCTATCATGAGACCCAACAACTTGGTGCATTTCACTGAAACAAAGTCTTTACAACATGAAGCCGGTAAGAGGCCAACAGGAACAAATGTGATCAAAGACTAAGGCATATCAAAAGATATGTTAATGATTTCTATGGTTGCACTGCATGTATGCGTGTATTACTGATGATATCAAAATATTTTTAGAAAAAAACTATTTGGTGGAATGGCTGTTTATGGCCAATTATTTTCAACTAAAAGTGAGATAACGTAAAAGCTTGAGAGGACTCATTCGGATTTTCTCTTCTAAAACCAGAAATGACAGAAGACGGGCAAAAACACATGGATAGTGAGAGCTGTAACTTCATCACACAGCTGATGAATAACTTTTGGAAACTCCACGCCCTTAAACCAAAAAATGCTTTCCTTGCTCCTGCCTGCTTGCCTGGTAAGTTTGAAATTTGGGACCCCTTTACTTTGCAAGTGAAGTAACTGTATGTGAAAAATGTGTAGTTTACATAAAAGCATCAGTGTTGAGTGCATGACTGTTTGCTGGCTAGCATTTAAAGAGTCCATATTATGTCCTTTTTGGGGTTCGTATATTTAATCTATGTACCTACTTTTGTACGTTCATAATAGCTAAAGTCTGAAAAAAGTGTCTGTTTTCATGTACTGCTCCTCCTTGCTCCCTCTCTGCTCTGAGTCTGTCAGCTACACTCTGTTGAGCCCACACTGTTAGACCCCACGTGGGCCAAGTCTGTTCTGATTGGTCTGCCAATCTACTCTGTCGTTATTGGGCAGTTGCTCAGAACGTGTCTCGGAAATTTCAACATGAGCTGTAGGGTTTGCCACAACGAGCCAATGGACTTAAATTCAGTGACGTCGGACTGACAAATTTTTATCGAGGGGGGCTAGAACCGAGCATTACGTGCAGCTAATGCTAAAGCTAACAGGAGGAGGTAGGAGAAGCCGCGTTTCCGCGGACTTGGAATTTTTGCACATAGATGTGCCTAAACATGCACAGGACACTTGGAAAACACACTAAACAGCATATAAAACCAGAAAAAGCATAATATGGGACCTTTAAATATTATGTTGAACATTTAACAACCATGTATACTGTTGAAAAGCATTCATAGTGTAATATGGTTTTTTTTTTCTCCATTTAAGGTCTAACTCATGTGGAAGCAACAGTAAATGCTTTGGTGGACATTATCCATGCATACTGCACATGTGAACTGGATTACATCAATGTAGCCTCCAAAATCTACATGCAAATGTTGCTGTGCCCTGTAAGTGAAATGCTCCTATTGATCAGTTGACTTCCAGTGTATCTTGAGAATAATACTTGAAATATAAGATCTATCACTAACGGATAAGGCAGATTAAAACATATTTATTGATGATGTTTGGCATCGCTATTCTCAGTGTAAAATGTTCATAACCTTTTTTAATCATTGGCAAATTAGTCATTTTGTAGCACTAGATTTATAACCAGGATTTCTTGGAGTCAGGACAATACTGTTGTGAAGAGTAACAGGTAACCGTTCTTTGTTTCAACCAATTGCAGGACACATCTGTAAGCTTTGCATGTAAGCAAGCTCTGATCAGAGTGCTTCGACCAAGAAGCAAACGCAGACATGTGACCCTTCCATCTCCCCCACGCTCCAACACTCCCATGGGTACGTTTTAACTCGTATGCAGTTACAGTTTCACTGGTTTTGAGCATGCAAAGCTTTTTGTCTATAGAGAGCATTAAAACCTATGTTGAGGTGCCAATTAAACACCTGGATTCAGTCCCCTTAATACTAATGGGTTGGTTTTCTGTATTAGGAGACAAGGATGACGATGATGACGACGATGCAGATGACAAAATGCAGTCATCAGTGCTGACTGGAGGAGAGGAGGGGAGACAGGGGAGACAGGAGAGTCAGGAGCAGAATGAAGTGGACCATGGTGATTTTGAGATGGTGGTAAGCAAAGAGGAGCAATAAGTCTGTTGGCTTACATTGTGAGAGGAAATTGACATATTAAGAGAATGCCTTCCATATACTTGTGTAAACTATAAAAATTATAATTAATAGAGAAGATTTTTCTTAATTTCCGGCATAAGATTTGAACTTAAAATATACATTTTAGCTACAAACTTCTTTTCCTTTAATATGCAAGTGGAAGACACAGCTTTGTGTTTGATTTTGTCTTCTCAGTCAGAGTCTATGGTCCTGGACACATCAGAGAATGTCAACAATGGAAACCCATCTCCCCTGGAGGCCCTGCTAGCCGGGGCTGAGGGTTTCCCTCCCATGCTTGACATTCCCCCTGATGCAGATGATGAAACAATGGTTGAACTGGCCATTGCTCTTAGCCTTCAGCAAGATCAACAAGGTAAATAGCCCAAAGTCTAAAATACAAATCAATATTTCTGAGGTAACCAAGACTGCCTGGAATCAAACTAAATTTGGGCACTGTATATATACAGTATATATGTGTGATAACAAAAACGTTATCCACTGTACATAAGAGTTTCAACCTCAAAATAGACATATGTACTGCAAGGAAGAAAAAAGATGACAATTCTGGGGTATGATTACATCAGGGGTCATTTTAACAGAATACATTTGAATACTTTGATTTAATTTTTTTAACAATGATGGAAAAATCTCAAGGCTTTCTGTCCATTGACAGATTAGAATACTAAAGACCTGATTCAAAGAAGGATTGCGTGACTTTGTCTGCTGCTAAATCTGTGGGAATGGGACAAAAAGACACCAGCTAATTCCCAAATCGTACACAAAGGGTCAAATGCTCCCCAAAAACATCACTGCTTTGCACATTTTTTTAATCTTTCTTTTATGCAGATACTTGGGGTGAAAACACCGTCTCCCAGTAGCTATACACAGTTAGAATGAAAAATGTCACCCTCTGCGGAGAGTTTGTGCACTTTACAATATATACAAGGGATGCTACGCTACTACCTTAAACTGATCATGGCCGTAATTCCTCCTCTGTATTACTTAGCCTGCTTGGTTACATTGCTTCACAGACCAGACTGTCAGCTCCACTTTTTAACAGCTTTTCCCCTTCATAAGGTCATAATCATGCATTTAAAGAAAGTAGTAGTATATTGTTAAGTAAATTAACCTTGCAGAGTACTGGTTTGATTGAAAATACTTCTCAATTAAAGACAGCAAGTGACCAGCAGAGTATGGAAGCCCAACTCTTGGCAAATTGTTCGTTGCCTGTGCGTCCATACAGTATGTGGTGGTAGCAGCTCAGTCGGTAGGGACTTAGGTTGGTAAACAGAGGGTTGCCGGGTCAAGTTCCAATGCGGACCATAATTTGTAAGTTGGTCTGGTAGCTGGAGAGGTGCTAAGGCACTTCCCGAGCACTGCCGAAATGCCATTGAGAAAGGTGTGCTTCCTACGTAGTAGCCCCACTCTGACATCTCTCCACTAATGCATGTCCACTGGTCCTGTTTGTGCATGTGGGTGATTGTGAATAAGAGATGTGAAAAATTAAATGTAGATGGCGGGTATAAACAAATTGTGAAGGAAAACTTTCTTATCTTTTAGTTGTTGGCCTTTAATGGCTGACCAAATCTTTTTCTGTTGTGCCTAACTCTGCCTAATAATTTGTATCAGTGCAACTAATGTACATCACATATTATTGACATTCAGGCAGTAGCAGCAGTGCTCTTGGCCTTCAGAGCCTTGGCCTTTCTGGCCAGGCCCCGAGCTCCTCTTCACTAGATGCTGGAACTCTTTCAGACACCACAGCATCAGGTAACATGAATACCACAGTTCATAGTGTTGGATCAGTAAAAAGCTAGAGTGTTATATCTGCAAGATGGCCTATCCTCTTTACAATCTGTCATGTTAAAAATGAAAATGAAAGCTAAGTGTTTTGAATGTTCTACATGTTTTTTTGTTTGATATACAACAAGTGTAAACATGTATCCTGGCCAGATGACTGCGGTGTATTTACTGTTACAGCTATTGCTATGATTTCAGCACCAGCATCAGATGATGAGGGCAGCACAGCTGCCACTGACGGCTCAACACTGCGGACCTCCCCAGCTGAGCACGGAGGCAGTGTTGGCTCAGAGAGTGGAGGTTCTGCAATTGACTCTGTTGCAGGGGAACATAGTGGTGGGTTATTTCAGATAAAACTCCTGTGACCCTGACCATAATGAATATGTATTTCCTATGTTTTATATATCCCAACTTTTATTTCCCCATACTTCAGTTTGAATGTATTAACTAAAGTTATGTGTGTCCAGTGTCAGGACGCAGTAGTGCTTATGGTGATACAACAGTAGAGGGCCACCCTGCTGGTCCAGGCAGTGTTAGTTCCAGCACTGGAGCTATCAGCACCACCACAGCCCAGCAAGAAGGTGAAGGCTCAGAGGGAGAAGGAGAGACTGAGGGAGACATCCACACAAGCAACAGGTCAGACAATTGAAATGCAAATCAAGATAATACATTAAGTAAGAAGCTTCATGTTCATTTTTGCTGACAGCAAACTACTTAATAGGACACTGTATCTTTACCATCCTTTGCCACTACTATGACCGTGTCGAGGGAATAAGTTTAGACATTTTGTTTCTTTGGGCTGCAGTTAAGAGTTTGTCATGAAGAATATCAGTTTGGGCATCATATGTGTGTTTCCTTTTATTTGTGTTTCTTGTTAGGCTTCACATGGTTCGTCTCATGTTACTTGAGCGCTTGCTTCAGCACCTTTCTCAGCTCCACAATGTAGGTGGAGTCCAAGCCATCCCTTACATGCAGGTCATCCTCATGTTGACCTCTGACCTGGATGGGGAGGATGAAAAGGATAAGGGTGCCTTGGATGACCTGCTAGCACAGCTCATTGCTGAGCTTGGCATGCACAAGAAGGTAACCACCGTCTCCCTATGATGAAACAAGCTTTGTATATTATTCTCTCTTACAAACTCCACTTTATCCCTTTTGTAGGACGTGTCTAAGAAGAACGAACGAAGCTCTATCAATGAAGTTCACCTCGTCATCATGAGACTGCTCAGTGTCTTCATGTCTAGAACCAAGTCTGGCTCCAAATCCTCCTCTGAGGTACATCCGCTCTCTTGTCTTTGTGACCTCTTTACTGATTACAGTAATGGAAATTTGTTAAATTTTGCAAGCAAGTTACAACAGCTCGTGATGAGCCATATTCAATTAAACCCCTAACCCATTTTTAGACGTCATAGTTAGTTTCAAAGCAACCACAAAATAACCTTTGAAGGTAACTGCATTGCTCACATGAATCTTTCTGTGACTGAATGTCTTGATAAACAGTTTTGTACTTTGTTGTTGGTGCTACAAAATAGCTACGCTTGTACATTGTTCTACATGTAATATGCTCACTCTTTTTTTGTTCTAGTCATCTTCACTTATTTCGAATGCCACAGCAACGGCCCTTCTCAGCCTGGGTGCTATTGACTACTGTCTGCATGTGCTCAAATCGCTCCTGGAGTTTTGGAAGAGCCAACAGGGTGAAGAGGAGCCTGTGGCTGCCAGCCAGCTCCTCCGCCCACACACAGCCTCCTCCCCCCCTGACATGAGTCCTTTCTTCCTTCGCCAATATGTCAAGGTATCACATAGCAGGGGAAAAACATGTTTGTCATTATAAGTGTAAAAGAGTGAATTTTGTAAAATTAATTTTAATGTTGACTTGTTCAGGGACATGCTGCTGATGTGTTTGAAGCCTACTCCCAGCTTTTGACGGAAATGGTGCTCAGGCTGCCGTATCAGATCAAGAAAATAGCTGATACCAACCCACGTATCCCACCACCAATCTTTGACCATTCCTGGTTTTACTATCTGTCTGAGGTAATTATTAAATGTTATACTTAAGCAGTTTTATTTTTAAAACCTCTGTGTCTCTACACAAGAGATACTAACAACCACTCAATTTTGTCTTCCTTTTCCCTCCAGTATCTGATGATTCAACAGACACCATTTGTTAGGAGGCAGGTCAGGAAGCTGTTGCTTTTTATCTGTGGATCAAAGGAAAAGTACCGTCAGCTGCGGGATCTGCACACTCTGGACTCTCATGTGCGTAGCATCAAGAAGCTGCTGGAGGAGCAGGGCATCTTCCTCCGAGCTGGAGTGGTCACAGCCACGTCTGGATCTGCCTTGCAGTATGACACACTCATCAATCTGGTGGGTGTTCCCTGAACACAGTACTTTCACATTTGGGAATATGTTTAAGCCCCCCCTATTTTCTCAATTGTGCTGCTTTTTTTGCTTTGTTATTTACTTGTATATTTTTGCGCAGATGGAACATCTGAAAGCTTGTGCTGAAATTGCCACTCAGAGGACTATCAATTGGCAGAAGTTCTGCATGAAGGATGACTGTAAGTTGTTTGATAGCAACTTGTGGAACTAGAAACAAAAATGCTTTAAAGGTTTGCAATGTTAACATTGTGTCTTTTTTCCCTCTGCTTATCTGTTTCCCTTTTTTCCAGCTGTTTTGTACTTCCTGCTACAGGTCAGCTTCCTAGTGGATGAGGGTGTTTCCCCAGTACTTCTGCAACTACTGTCCTGTGCCCTGTGTGGCAGTAAGGTCCTGTCCAGCTCCTCCTCCTCGTCTTCATCAGTATCAGGAGGGGGCTCCGGTAGTGCTGGACAGACAGGAGCTTCCCAGTCCTCACAGAGCAAGTCCTCCAGTAAGAAGAGCAAAAAGGAGGACAAAGAGAAAGACAAAGAGGGTGAGGCAATTGTTAACTGTAATAAACACAACGTTAATTTGGTGTCGAAACTTTATTCACCTCCCGGTGGACACACACAACAGCCAGCAGCCAGTCTTGCCGCACATACATGACACACTGCGTGTGCCGCCCCAGTTCAAGGTTCACATTGAAAAACATGTTTAACGTAAGTAACATGGTAAGAGAGAAATACAAGTTAACAGCAATGACACAGACTTTCTCAGCATACAAGATCTTGTTTATATAACACACATTCAGTTTCCAAAATATTGTGAAGAGGATATGTGTCATTTAAACTGGACAGTTGGTGCTATTTTTGTTGATTGGGTTTTACCTTTGCACACTGACAACAGGTGATGGAGTTGGCAGCCAGGAGGATCAGCTTTGTATGGCTCTGGTCGGTCAGCTTAACAAGTTTGCAGACAAAGAGACCCTCATCCAGTTCTTGCGCTGCTTCCTGTTGGAGTCAAACTTATCTGCTGTCCGCTGGCAAGCCCATTGCTTGGCACTTCATATCTACAGGTACTGTGGGCATCTATAACATTCAGAAATTCACAGACAGTTAAGTCAAAAACTAAAATCAAAGTGAGTCTAGTTAACACCATGTGTCTTTTGTTCATGACTTCTTATTACCATTTATATGCTGATAACCCACGAAACAAATTTGAAAGTCACTGACCAATTAATAAACAATGTAATGACTGTTGGGATAAAAACTAAAAATAGACTAAATTTTTTTTTTAAAACTGCATTCTTTCCCTGTGGCTGACATATTTCTCTCTTTGTAGGAACTCCAGTAAATCTCAGCAGGAGCTGCTGCTGGAACTGACTTGGGCAATCTGGCCTGAGCTTCCTGCATATGGTCGCAAAGCTGCCCAGTTTGTTGACCTGCTTGGATACTTCTCACTCAAAACCCCTCAGACAGAGAAAAAGGTTTGTTTGGCCTCATGGGCTATAAATTCACTAGTTTTTATTGGAACAATTTTTTTTTTTTTGTAGTACTTTTCTGGCCATAGTCCCTCCTTTTAGTCACAATAATTGCTTTTGCATTCATCTGAAATGATAATTGTCTTTGCTCTTTTACCTTCTATTTAGGATAATTTGACACAGATAATTTGTCCTGGCCAGGACAGCAGCATGAATGTTTCACACAGAAAACAAAAGACAGACGATAAATTACATCAATCAACTACCGAATTATGAATTGATGACTTTCAGGGGTGCAAACTTGTCACCTTTTGGCGAAATTTTTGGATCCCAAATAGGTCATTTGTGTGATTCATTTCGATCTGCAATAAAAATATTTGGAGGGGGGTGGGGGGGTCTACTGCAAACGTCGAGTCGTTTCATACTGATTGCAGTCAGAGCGGTCTGATTGCTCATGACGGCACGAAGAAAGTACTTCCGGCCCCTGTAGCCAATCATTGCAACGCGGTCGGCATTGTTACAAAATCTTGGAGGTGCACGGCTGGGCACTAGGATCCTCCGCAGACCATTCTTGCGCCGACCGCGATTGCGCAATATCGCCGTGCTGACCACAACAAGCATGAAACCTGATTCAATGAGTCGCAATGTGCAGCACATGGCTAATTTAAATAACGTTATTTTTCCGTGAAAACACTGTGGAAAGATTCGAAGTCTGGCTAGCAAGCCAGGCTTTCTGTTAAACATACTGTCTGATCATATTAACTGTTTGGTAGCCATAGGTAAAGATGTTGAGAGAAATGCATGCTAGCTGAAGGTAACTTCATACAGCTTTCTGGTTCATTATTATCTCAGGCAACATTAAAGTGACAGCTGGTCAACAAATGTAATACGGTAGGCCAGAGGGAATATCACCTTAATGAAAATCAGCAGGAGCAAAACATCAGGTTAATATATTGATAATGTTACATATATATGATAGAAAAGATGGGAAAATATTGTCATCCTTGATGACTGTATTATGATATTCTCTCAGACTCTGCCCTGAGAGCTACTTGCATAGTGACTGCCCTTCACATCAGCCCTTAGTGGAACATGGTAAGCACAGTTCTGCAAATTCATCCCATTTATAAAATGGGACTGAAGGTTGGGAGCACAGGTTTTTCATGTTTCACTGAAGCGTTATCAAAAAGTTAGAACAGAACATAGATATAGACAAGCAAATGTGTTTTTCTTATTGTTTGCGCTGCTTCTTTAGTCGGTCTGATTGCTAAAATCATCTGTAAATTAACATTTTAAAGCTAATATTTAAAAAAAATAATAATAATCTTCCCGGGGGGAGCATGCACCCGGACCCCCCTAGGTGGTTTGGATCCATATCACCTTTTTCATCCCTGATCAGTTTGCACCTCTGGACTTTAAAGTATTTCGGAATTTGAAACTAATATTCCTCAATCTCTTTGTATCGTTATCATTGATATGGCTACCTTCTTCTGAATGATGAATTGTCCTTATAAATATTTTTTATTATTATTTTCCTTGTCTGTTCCAGCTGAAGGAGTATTCTCAAAAGGCTGTGGAAATCCTGAGGGCCCAAAACCACATTCTGACTAACCACCCCAACTCCAACATCTACAAGTATGTTTACCCAAGCATGCTTTTTTTTTTCTAGCAATGAAAATGTAATGTTCACTCATTGACATTTTCTACATGTAATATTGTAATGTTTCTTTCCTACAGCACTCTGTCAGGATTGGTGGAGTTTGATGGTTTTTTTCTCGAGAGTGACCCCTGCTTGGTTTGCAACAATCCAGAAGTTCCTTTCTCAGTATGTACAATACAACTTCACCCATTTGACACAGTTACCAGCCTCAAAGTACACAAGCAGTTCAGCGAAAATAAGTTTTACACACTTGTTGGTTTGTGTGGTTGTTACAGTGCTTACGGTTGGTTAGAGGCTGGGTCATGAGTTTTATAGTTTTTAGTTGTAGTGATCAGATGTGACCAATTGTATATCCATGCCATTTCTATAAAGCAATCCATTATAATATGACTGTTCAGTCACAACACAGACAAGTTTAGATGACACAGTCTGTTTCTGATATAAATATTGTCTTGAATGTCCTCCATTTGTTTTCCAGAATATAAAGCTGTCATCAATCAAAGTGGACACTCGCTATACCACCACACAGCAGGTTGTCAAGCTCATTGGCAGCCACACAATAAGCAAAGTCACAGTGAAGATTGGTGACCTCAAACGCACAAAAATGGTCCGCACCATCAACCTCTACTACAACAACAGGACTGTACAGGCTATTGTGGAGCTGAAGAACAAGTATGTTTCAACAAAGAACCTTTTTTTAATTAATAAGGTGTTCGTACATTTGTTTCAAATGAATGATCTTTCAGGATAAAACGTTTTCACCATGGCCAGATTGCTGCATGAACATAGTTTCTACCGTGGTTTAAACTCAAACTGTTGACTTGACATTCTGTATTTTTTGTTGTTTTTTAGACCTGCTCGTTGGCACAAAGCCAAAAAAGTCCAGCTGACCCCAGGACAGACAGAAGTAAAGATTGACCTCCCTCTGCCAATCGTCGCATCAAACCTGATGATTGAGTTCTCAGATTTTTACGAGAACTATCAGGCCTCCACCGAGACCCTGCAGTGTCCGCGCTGCAGTGCCTCTGTGCCAGCCAATCCTGGGGTCTGTGGCAACTGTGGTGAGAATGTGTATCAGTGCCACAAGTGCAGGTTAGTAGCAGGTTTCCTCTGCTAGTCTAGAAATATTGGGGAGCAGTATGGAAATAATATGAAGTGTATTGTATTTTATCTGTATGGCTTTTTACTATTAGGTCAATCAACTACGATGAAAAAGATCCCTTCCTGTGCAATGCCTGCGGTTTCTGCAAATACGCCAGATTTGACTTCATGCTGTATGCTAAACCATGCTGTGCTGTGGATCCCATTGAGAATGAAGAAGACAGGAAAAAGGTAAGCAGTAGCTGTTTCAGGAAATAAAACAAAGAATGAGTGTCATTTTAGAAAGTCTTACATGGCAAAAAAAGTCAGAAATGTTTTGTCCCAAATTAATTTTTGAGTCTTGATTCTCCACCTTTACTTTGCGTATTTTTTAAATATTTAATATACGTTTTTTTGCTGCAGGCTGTGACCAACATCAACACGCTACTGGACAAAGCTGACCGAGTTTACCACCAGCTCATGGGCCACCGGCCACAGTTGGAAAGCCTGTTGTCCAAAGTGAATGAAGCTGCACCCGAGAAACCACAGGTTTGTCACAAGAGGGGCATAAACAGTTCTTTTTAGTGTGATAGTAGATGTGGGTTATCAATTAATTTGTAGAAAATCTATTTTTTTCCATAGTTGTTAGAGGAACATATTTTCAATACGTAGTTATTGAGATCAAATATTTTCCAAAGTAATTTTGAAAGATATTGGCACCTGACAATCATCATGGGCATGACACTTCACATGTACACTGCTCAAAAAAATAAAGGGAACACTTAAACAACACAATGTAACTCCAAGTCAATCACACTTCTGTGAAATCAAACTGTCCACTTACGAAGCAACACTGATTGACAATCAATTTCACATGCTGTTGTGCAAATGGAATAGACAACAGGTGGAAATTATAGGCAATTAGCAAGACACCCCCAATAAAGGAGTGGTTCTGCAGGTGGTGACGACAGACCACTTCTCAGTTCCTATGCTTTCTGGCTGATATTTTGGTCACTTTTGAATGCTGGCGGTGCTTTCACTCTAGTGGTAGCATGAGACGGAGTCTACAACCCACACAAGTGGCTCAGGTAGTGCAGCTCATCCAGGATGGCACATCAATGCGAGCTGTGGCAAGAAGGTTTGCCGTGTCTGTCAGCGTAGTGTCCAGAGCATGGAGGTGCTACCAGGAGACAGGTCAGTACATCAGGAGACGTGGAGGAGGCCGTAGGAGGGCAACAACCCAGCAGCAGGACCGCTACCTCCGCCTTTGTGCAAGGAGGAACAGGAGGAGCACTGCCAGAGCCCTGCAAAATGACCTCCAGCAGGCCACAAATGTGCATGTGTCTGCTCAAACGGTCAGAAACAGACTCCATGAGGGTGGTATGAGGGCCCGACGTCCACAGGTGGGGGTTGTGCTTACAGCCCAACACCGTGCAGGACGTTTGGCATTTGCCAGAGAACACCAAGATTGGCAAATTCGCCACTGGCGCCCTGTGCTCTTCACAGATGAAAGCAGGTTCACACTGAGCACATGTGACAGAGTCTGGAGACGCCGTGGAGAACGTTCTGCTGCCTGCAACATCCTCCAGCATGACCGGTTGGGCAGTGGGTCAGTAATGGTGTGGGGTGGCATTTCTTTTGGGGGCCGCACAGCCCTCCATGTGCTTGCCAGAGGTAGTCTGACTGCCATTAGGTACCAAGATGAGATCTTGTGAGACCATATGCTGGTGCGGTTGGCCCTGGGTTCCTCCTAATGCAAGACAATGCTAGACCTCATGTGGCTGGAGTGTGTCAGCAGTTCCTGCAAGACGAAGGCATTGATGCTATGGACTGGCCCGCCTATTCCCCAGACCTGAATCCAATTGAGCACATCTGGGACATCATGTCTCGCTCCATCCACCAACGCCACGTTGCACCACAGACTGTCCAGGAGTTGGCGGATGCTTTAGTCCAGGTCTGGGAGGAGATCCCTCAGGAGACCATCCGCCACCTCATCAGGAGCATGCCCAGGCGTTGTAGGGAGGTTATACAGGCACGTGGAGGCCACACACACTACTGAGCCTCATTTTGACTTGTTTTAAGGACATTACATCAAAGTTGGATCAGCCTGTAGTGTGTTTTTCCACTTTAATTTTGAGTGTGACTCCAAATCCAGACCTCCATGGGTTAATAAATTTGATTTCCATTGATAATTTTTGTGTGATTTTGTTGTCAGCACATTCAACTATGTGAAGAACAAAGTATTTAATAAGAATATTTCATTCATTCAGATCTAGGATGTGTTATTTTAGTGTTCCCTTTATTTTTTTGAGCAGTGTACTCCTAAATCCTTCAAGCGACACTGCCATTTGTATGACCTTCACTCATTATTGTCGGTGTAATGTTTTAGTTTGTTACTATGTTCTTGTTTTCCCAGAAATGTTTTTTTCAATCTGCCTTATTTCTACAATTTTATTTCATGGTACTGTTTCCTCTTGTCCTGTTTCATCCTCAGGACGACACTGGAGCAGGTGCTGGACTTGGCACATCCTCTGCTAATGTGAACAGATACATTCAGCAGCTGGCTCAAGAGTACAGTGGAGACTGCAAGACATCCTACGATGAACTCTCCAAGATTATCCAGGTTAAAGAAGAAAACCACTTACGTCAAGTTAACACTACCACTTGTTTCGTTCCCTTCTCAAATTTATCTCTGGCCTATTCTTTTTGTTTGCAGAAAGTACTTGCATCTCGTAAAGAGCTCCTGGAGTATGATCTGCAGCAGAGAGAAGCTGCCACAAAGTCATCTCGCAGTAGCAGCACTCACCAGCCCACCTTCACTGCCAGTCAGTACCGCGCCCTCTCAGTGCTAGGCTGCGGCCACACCTCCTCAAACAAGTGCTATGGCTGTGCCTCAGCTGTCACAGGCCATTGTATCACACTGCTCCGGGCCCTTGCCACAAACCCAGCTCTTCGGCAGATCCTAGTTCTCCAAGGTCTTATTCGTGAGCTGTTTGAGTATAACCTGCGGCGAGGTACAGCAGCTATGAGGGAGGAGGTGCGACAGCTTGTCTGTCTCCTCACCAGGTATGTCCCTTGTCCATCTTCTAGCTAAGTAGAAGACCTGAGTAAGGCTAATAGATGCCCTGACTACCTTTGCAAAGTACAGCACACAAAGAAGCTATATATTTATATATCTCTCCCTTGTAACCTTTTACTGTACAACACATTGTTTTTATCACTTTTGACATTTAATCAATCACCACTGCAATACACATTGCATAACATATGATGCACGCAATTATCATTCTTTTTCTTACTTCCCCTTATATTTTCCTGTTACAGAGATCATCCAGAGGCCACCCAACAGATGAATGACCTCATTATCGCCAAGGTGTCGGCTGCCCTCAAAGGACACTGGGCCAATCCTGACCTGGTATGTATTCCATTATGTCCTACTAGAAGATGATTTTAATATTCCAAACAAGCATTGTGATTCTGCTATTGAAAAAAAAGTGATTTTTGGAAAAATCATCATTTTGTTGAAGGGATTTTAATTTTGATATGAATGTGCTGTCCTCGGTTTACAGGTTAGCAATCTGCAGTACGAAATGCTTTTACTGACTGACTCCATTTCAAAAGAGGGAGGATGCTGGGAGTTGCGGTTGCGATGTGGTAAGCCCAATTTGTCAAACTTATCAATGGTGTATTTATTTGAGGCTGGAGTCTAAGCCTGTGGTGAGAAGTTTAATTAGTAGTAGCTAATGCCCTTGTTTGAGTGACTTTTTCAAATTCTTGGCTTTAGTGGTAAATAGGCTGAGTTCATCTTGTAGGATATGTTGTGATGGACTTTTAGTTATGAATAATGACTGACTAACAAACATTCAGTCTGACAATTTCTCCATGGAAATCACACCCTTTCTTAGCTTCTGATGAAGCTTTAAAGAACGCCTGGAACCAGTTACAATATGTTTTTATTAAGATACTTCACACCCTTTATTGTTTGAGTAATTACAATTTTGGTCTTTGTCTAACTTCATTGTGTTGATTTTTTTTTTTGTCAATGTAGCCCTCAGTTTGTTCCTCATGTCGGTGAATATAAAGACGCCTGTTGTTGTGGAGAACATCACTCTTATGTGCCTGAGAATCCTGCAAAAGCTGATCAAGCCTCCTGCTCCCACTAGCAAGAAAAATAAGGTAAATATGCTCTAACACTACTATGAGTTTACTGATCTTTTCTGGCTCTCATTTGATTTTTACAGGACTACAGGTAGTCAGATTGAATGATTCAAATTACACCCCCTATAAAACTGAAAATGATATCTTCTGTGTCGGTCAGGGAACATGTTGTAATCAAATGGTTACTAACACAGTATTGTGTTTGTTTTTGGTTAAAGGATGCTGCTGTTGAGTCTTTGACCACCGTTAGGCCCTACAGTAATGAAATCCATGCCCAGGCCCAACTCTGGCTCAAGAAGGACCCCAAAGCATCTTATGAGGCCTGGAAAAAGTGTCTCCCAGCAAGAGGTAAATACTACGACGCAAGGGGGTCACATGGATATGTTTTTTGTATTTTGCACATATTTGTTATTGTTATTTTGGGCACTTATTTGATCAGTTGCGCACACATTTTAGTAACTTGCACACAAGTCTTTCGTTTAAATTTGTTTGTTTAATTTAATGCCCATGCAATAAACAAAATTGGTGTTCTAAATAGTATATTATATTAAAATACCTTGACTGAACAAACAATTAATAAGTCAAACATTGTCTGCTTTTAGTAAAATGATGCTAAAGGAAATCTCGTGATGAGCTTTTTATGGTTGAGTTTTCTTGATACTAATAGGTCAGGAGTCTGGGACGAAGCCTCAAGGGAAGGTTGAGTTACGAAGGCAGTACCTGCTGGAAAAGTACGTGTGGAAGTGGAAGCAGTTCATGAGGTCCAGGAAAGGGGAAGGCCTCTTTCCTCGCCTGCTCAAACTGAGCCACAACAACTGGCTGCGACAGGTACCAATTCTTTTTATTTATTCTACAACATGTTGCAAATGTTTTTGTTGCTCAGCATATCTTTCATTAGAAATAAACAGTAATATTTTAAAGACTGAAGGATTATAATTTTTTCTTTAATCTTATTTTTTTGAAGTGTTTTGAAGCATTGTATTAAAATTAATTGTTGACTGAAACTACTTGTTTATTGCAGGTCCTATTCACCCCTGCCACTCAGGCAGCCAGACAGGCGGCTTGTACTATTGTGGAGGCACTGACCACAATCCCCAGCCGCAAGCAACAAGTCCTGGACCTTCTCACGAGGTATGAATATTTTAAGGATCAGTATGTCAGAGATCACGTCATTTGTATAAGGGATATTTATTAACTTTCATTAGAGCACTGTAGAACTAGGACTTGAAGATGGTAGATTTGTTCAAACAAAAACCTGAAATGATTTCGGAGAAATTAGAATTAAACTGACCGAACCATTTCATACAAATTATAGGCTTCTTGGCTTTATTTGAGGTTTCCAAATATCTTTTTAAATGAATATTGTATAATACTTGAAGCCAAAGTGTAGACCTGGGCTGCTGCGATATAACTCTTAATATATGTGTGTGTGTGTGTGTTTGTGTGTCTGTCAGTTATCTGGATGAGTTGAGTGTAGCTGGAGAGTGTGCAGTGGAGTACCTGGGTCTGTACCAGAAGTTGATCAAGCCAACACACTGGAAGGTTTACCTAGCAGCTCGTGGAGTCCTGCCATACATTGGCAACCTGATCACCAAGGTAATGTTCCTAAAATTCAAACTGATTTCATTTGATTATTATTGATAATTTAACCACTTCATGGGCCATAGATGTCTCGCTTTTTAAACGTTTCTTTAAGTGCATGGTGTTTGGTATCAATATTGGCAACAACAAAGGCAGTAGATGTTTTAAAATGTCAGTATTGTTCAAAATGTCAATAATTGTAAATCACCTGGGTATTTCAATTCTGTTATATTTCCTGTTTAGGAAATAGCCAACCTTCTGGCTCTGGAGGAGGCCACACTGAGCACAGACTTACAGCAAGGCTATGCACTTAAAAGCCTGACAGGTATTATTTATTATGTAAAACATCAAAACTAAAATATGCATACCAGTCATTTTTTACACCACAGGTTAACATGAGGCTTATTTCTGAATGTTGTTTTGATTGTCTTTGTTGAGCTCTAAAATGATTTGTATGTGTTTGGTGTCGCTGCAGGATTGCTCTCTTCATTTGTGGAGGTGGAGTCCATTAAGCGGCATTTCAAAAGCAGACTAGTTGGCACAGTGCTCAACGGCTACCTGTGTCTGAGGAAACTGGTCGTCCAGCGCACCAAGCTCATCGATGAGACTCAAGACATGCTGCTTGAGATGCTTGAGGACATGACAACAGGTTTGCAAGTTCCAACAGACAAGACATCTAACCATTTTTCCAAGTTTATGTATTTCAGTCATAATAAGCAAGAGATTCAAATTGTTTAAACTGCTGTTGTGTATCTCAATGAAATAGGTAAAGAGTATATAATAATTCTGTTTCTGTTTTCTGCATACGAAAAATCAACATTGTTAACTTGTTGTGCTGATAATAGGTACTGAGTCTGAAACCAAAGCCTTCATGGCAGTGTGCATAGAGACTGCAAAGCGGTACAACCTGGATGACTACAGGACACCAGTGTTCATTTTTGAGAGGCTGTGCAGCATCATCTATCCTGTGAGTTATCTTAACGTTGGTTGATATTAAGAAAATGCCTAACTATAATGGTAAATAAATGGTTAAAAAACAGCTGTAAATCTTATGAGGAGCTTGTCTCATCTTTGTGTTTAGGAGGAGAACGAGGTTACAGAGTTCTTTGTCACTCTGGAAAAGGATCCTCAGCAGGAGGACTTCTTACAGGGCCGCATGCCAGGAAACCCCTACAGCAGCAATGAGCCTGGTATTGGCCCTCTCATGAGGGACATCAAGAACAAAATCTGCCAAGACTGTGACCTGGTGGCACTTCTTGAGGATGACAGTGGCATGGAGGTAAAACAAATCTGTCTCTATACATATATATATTCTATGCACTTTTTTTAAAACTTCAGTTCCCTGCATTTTAAGTACGTATTTTCTTGTTTTGGAGCTAGTTTTTACCAAGTGTTCACTACTACCTTTAAATTCTTAAAAGAATACTCAAGTTGATGTCACTTTGTTTTTCTTCAGCTTCTGGTGAACAACAAAATCATCAGCTTGGATCTGTCTGTGGCAGAGGTTTACAAAAAGGTCTGGTGCCCTACAAATGAGGTGAGAGTTGTAATAATTTCACAGTGATTCCATCTTTTTGAAGATCATTTTTAATAGTTTATATTGTTTTTAAATGTGCACTCCAAGTATTCAGCTAAAAACCACTAAAGCATGGATCCTAACGCTTGTTTTTCTCAAGGGTGAGCCTATGAGAATCATCTATCGAATGAGAGGTCTGCTGGGAGATGCCACTGAAGAGTTCATAGAGTCACTTGACTCAACCACAGGTTAGATCTACTGTGAAATTACATTATGTTATTACTCTGAGTCATGCATGGCTTGCGCACATATGTCTGAATCTATTGGTTTACAGAATCCATTAGCCTGAAGGACATGTGGCATCCCATGTGCCTTTATTCAAGTCCCTCGTGATAAAGTTGTGGGAAATACTTGTTTGGGATTATCCAAAATGATCAGAAAAACATGATCTGATATTGTTGCAGATGAGGAGGAAGATGATGAGGAGGTGTACAAGATGGCAGGGGTCATGGCACAGTGTGGAGGACTGGAGTGTATGCTCAACCGGCTGTCTGGAATCAAAGACTTCAAACAAGGACGACATCTACTAACTGTAAGCAGACATTTCCTTCAGAATGTTTTTAACGTTGCATGGTAATTCTCATTCTCTTGCTTAAAAGCCTGCTAAAACGTGAATCTTTTAATACTGTGAATAAATGAACTGACTTAGCTTTCAGATGTCTTATCAACTGTGATCTGTCTCACTCCCAGGTTTTGCTGAAGTTGTTCAGTTATTGTGTGAAGGTGAAGATCAATAGGCAGCAGCTGGTTAAACCAGAGATGAACACACTCAACGTTATGCTGGGCACTCTAAACCTGGTGAGTGTCATGTTGACACACGACGTAGTAGTTAAATAGGCTGTTATCAAACAGTTGATTGGTTTCCTTGTTGGTGTTTCAGGAAACACAGTTTAATCTTGGTCCCTTTTTCTTCAGGCTTTAGTGGCTGAACAGGAGAGTAAGGACAGTGGTGGAGCCTCCATAGCAGAGCAAGTTCTAAGCATCATGGAGATAATTCTGGATGAAGCCAATGCTGAGATCTCAGAGGATAAGGTAAGAATTTAAATATTCTGAAAATAAACAATAACAAAATAAAATGCTAACAAAAAATCAGAAGCATTTCATTCTTGTAACTCCTGGATCTAAACGTGGGCTGGTTTGTCATTTGCAGGGCAACTTGCTGCTGACAGGAGACAAAGATCAGCTGGTCATGTTGTTAGACCAGATCAACACTCCATTTGTGCGCTCCAACCCAAGCGTGCTACAAGGTCTGCTGCGCATCATCCCATACCTGTCCTTTGGTGAACTAGAGAAGATGAGGATCTTAGTAGAACGCTTCAAACCATGTTGCAGCTTTGACAAGTGAGCGTTGCTCCGCTTTCCCCAAATAAGCACATATACTGTTTTAAAAATGGATAATGTCCTGGTCTTTTAATAAAGAACAAAAGACAACCTGTGCCTTTTCAGGGACTGTTGAGGTATTACAGTTTGTGACGAAGAAGAACTGACCCCTGCCTTTGTGTTCTAAGGTATGACGAGGAGCATAGTGCAGATGACAAAGTGTTCTTGGATTGCTTCTGCAAAATTGCTGCTGGAATCAAAAATAACAGCAATGGCCATCAGCTGAAGGACCTTATTCTCCAGAAAGGAATCACACAGAGTGCACTGGACTACATGAAGAAACATATCCCAAATGCCAAAAAGTAAGTCTTCTCTCAGCATAGCACAGTCCAAAGAAGGTCTGATAAAACAGTAGAAATTAATTAATTTGTTTGAACTTTGTCAAAAGTCTGGATGCAGATGTCTGGAAAAAGTTTCTCTCCAGGCCGGCTCTACCCTTCATTCTCAGATTGCTCCGTGGTTTGGCTACCCAGCATCCCCCCACACAGGTACTAAATATTTTGCCCCATTATGTCCAACAATGAAGTATTGATTACTTTAGAACATTTTCATGTATAAAGGATAACGTTCAAGAAACACCATACAAATATATGTCCCAGCTTGCAGACACAGCTCTGCAACCTTGCATGTGTTACGAGCTAGCACTGGCTACACATAGGGCTAGTTTTGTTGTGTGTGTGTGTGTGTGTGTGTATATATATATACACAACAAAACTAGCCCTAACCTGGAGAGTGACAGAGAAGTCAAGAGATGACGGGTACAGAAAGAACTGATTCTCATACAGGGAAAACATAAGGTTAGGTCAGCTCACCTACACGCGGGTCTGCTGGGGCATCAGCGGCCTGATCGCACTGGACGGTTTTTAGAGCAACGAGCCCAAGCTTCGTGTATGAGTTCAGGTTTGTTTGTTGTAGTTGGATCACAAGATACGGCTGGTTTCAATAACAAGTTCATGGGAGTGGGTCATCTGTTAGGTCCGACAGCTTCCAAGTTGGCGTTCATACGGGTCCTCCGTCAGCTGCCACTTCACCTGTCGTATGACATTATTTAAAGCGACAGAGCACCGCTCTGAGCGCACCTCAGGAATGGTGCGTTCAAGACTATTGGACAAACCAGTAAAGACAGCTTAAACCCATTCTCTATTCTCCCCATGAAAACCAGTCCAAAGTAATTAACAAAACAGACAGATAAGGATGAAGAACCTTACTGATTTCTAACACATGACTGTATGTCTTCTCATACTGTGTTCAGGTACTGATAGGCACAGATTCCATTACCAACTTGCACAAGCTAGAGCAAGTCTCCAGTGATGAAGGCATTGGCACTCTGGCAGAAAACCTTCTGGAGGCGCTAAGGGAACACAGTGATGTCAACCTGAAGATTGATGCAGCCCGTAGAGAAACCAGAGCTGAGAAGAAGCGTATGGCTATGGCCATGAGACAGAAGGCCCTGGGAACACTGGGCATGACGGTACTCTTCTCCTCTTGTATCTACCTTTTTTCTCAGTTTTATTTTCTTTATCCATTTAAATCCATAGCCCAATGTGATAATTGTGATTTTTATATTTGTGCCTTTTCAGACCAATGAGAAGGGTCAAGTGGTGACCAAGACCTCACTGTTGAAGCAAATGGAAGAGCTCATTGAGGAGCCGGGCTTGACCTGCTGTATCTGTAGAGAAGGTTACAAGTTTCAGGTACAAAACTCAACAAAGATTATGGGTGGAAAACACTATACCTTAGTTTATGGTCAGTATAGGAGATGATGTATACTGGTATCTTTCTGCAACTATAATTCCTCCTGTGCATAGCCATAACAGCAGCCTAGTGAAAATCTGATGAGTAAAACAGTAGCACAAACAGTTGTTGAATATATTCTAGACTTTATACTAAATCATTGTATGTTATGAAAAAGGTATATTTTTTTCTCTCATTATAAATGTATTTATAACTTATAAACTGCTTTAAAACAAAATGTAGGGGATTTAAAATAAAGTGTTATTTAAGAAGTCATTTACATCCTCCAACTCCCAGACCAGTTGCACATTTTAATTGATTGTTGCATATATAAGGATATACCTTTTTTTTAAACTTTCAAAACCCCTGAGAACCCTCAATGTGGTGTATCGAATTAACATTTCTGTCATGTTTTACTTTTTTTTTTTTCACAGCCAACCAAAGTCCTGGGTATTTACACTTTCACAAAGCGTGTGGCCTTGGAGGACTTTGAAAACAAGCCTCGCAAGCAGCAGGGCTACAGCACTGTGTCGCACTTTAACATAGTCCACTATGACTGTCATCTGGCAGCTGTCAGGTAGCAGCTCAGACTTTCATCTTCAAAGTACCCTTTTAAATATTTTCCAGTGTAATCATACATTAAATCAAATCCAATCAAACATTCTTTCTTTTTTCCTGGGGCAGGCTGGCTCGTGGACGAGAGGAGTGGGAGAGTGCTGCTCTCCAGAATGCTAACACAAAGTGCAATGGGCTGCTTCCTGTCTGGGGGCCACATGTGCCAGAATCAGCTTTTGCTACATGCTTAGCAAGGTAAACAAAATGCATCAGTACACATGCAACAAAAATGTATTTAATTTAGTCCACAGTACATCATTCCTAACTGATTTATGTCTTCCCAACAGGCACAACACATATCTGCAGGAGTGCACAGGCCAGCGGGAACCTACGTACCAACTCAACATCCATGACACCAAACTTCTGTTTCTCCGCTTTGCTACTGAACAATCGTTCAGTGTGGACACTGGAGGAGGAGGGCGAGAGAGCAATATCCACCTCATCCCCTACATCATCCACACTGTCCTCTATGTCCTCAACACGTACGTACTGTTGATGTATTAATGAAATTCACCTCCAGGATGAAAGACAAAACCATACGCTGACCAGCATTCACCTGGTATAAGCTCTTGTATGTCTGATGTTCATCTCATTATGCTTTGTAAAATATCTCACTGACTCTGCAGTACAAGGGCTACATCCCGGGAGGAGAAGAACTTGCAGAGTTTCCAGGAGCAGCCATGTGAGAAATGGGTTGAGGGCTCGTATGATGTTGAAGGACCGCACTATTTCACCATTTTGGCCATGCACATCATGCCACCAGAACGCTGGAGGACCTCACGACTATACTTCCTACGAAGACTCCTGGTCACTGCACACACCCGGAAGGTCTCGGCAGTCTGCACCAACAAGTAGGGAACTTGAGCTTTGTTTTATTTTTTGTGCTTCTTTGTTTTACAACTGACCTAGGGGTGACGCCCCAGTCTAACATACCAGGGAAGTCAATTAAAAAATGGGTAGAATTCGATGACCACTTTCACCCATTCTTTATTAGCTCCCAGTAGTATTTGTAAAAGGTGTCTATAGCAGAGGCTAACATTATTTTACTGACATGACCTCAAAGTGTCATGCAACCTCTGGTTGATAGTTTTATTTTAAAATACTTAAAAACCACATGCCTAGTTTCTATAAATGTTTAAAGTTCTAGATCTTAGTCAAGAAAATATACTGACTGCATTATGACATTTCATATCAAACTTGGAATACATTTAATTTAAAAACAAGTTCCGGCTGTGATCCTCTTCGTTTTTTTTCTTTCTAGACTCACAGATAAAACACCAAAGGAATATGCAGTCTATCGCTCGCCTCTTCTCTTCTGGGGCCTGGTGGATTTTGTCTACGACATGTTCAGGGTGAGTAAGGATTTCAGAACTTCTCTGATGTCACAAAAATCTTTGAGCTATCAACCAGCATTTCCTATTGAGAATATGTGATGTTTGCTGTGGTATGCTTTGGAGCTGTCACATGAATCAGTAATGTTCGAGCACATCCACTTTCAGACAAAGGCTTGCAAAGCATAACCAAAATATGAGTGTCATTTTATTAAACTGTGATTACAGTCAGGAGAAGCTTTAGACCTCTTTGTTTCATGTCAGCTGGACTTATTGTGGCTTTTACCTGTATATAATAAAACATTACTTTTCAGTTTGAGGACTGCAATGGGTTGACTGTCTCTTTTCTTACCTTTGGACATACAGAAAGTACCGACCAGCAACACAGAGGGGGGCTGGTCCTTCTCGCTGGCAGAATATGTCCGTCACAACGACATGCCCATCTACGAGGCCTCAGAGCGTGTGCTCAGGGCCTTCCAGGATGAGCTCATGCCTGCCGAGTCCTTGTCAGAGTTCTTTGATGTCGTAGGTCAGTATATAAACCAGAGGAACTTTTTAGAGGCTCAGTTTTGAAAATTGAAAGATGCCCAAACACTGATAGAACTGGGATTTTCTCTGATGCCGCTGTACTTCATTAAATTTGTAGTGTCAACAGGGGACATGAAATTCTTGCTGTAATTTCTAAACTATAATGTGACATAATTGTTCACGTGTAACTTGATTTTATGTTTCTCTTCTAGGTCTTCTCTCTGAAATCACAGACCCAGACCTCTTCCTGCAAGAATTGTTGAACTCTTTGCCCTAAGGGCCACTCCTCATTCCAGACCCCTCTCAACACCACAGCCCTGCAAATAATGTCTGGACACCTACCAACTAAAAAAGAAAAAGATCTTCTCTTTTCACACATTGACACACATACTGAGTATACACCATGCTTCTTAACTCACTTTCTTCCCCTATATGGCATCTTCAAATTATCTAAGCAGAAACTAAGTGTAGTCTTAAAAAAAAAATCATCCGCTTATGGCAACATTTCTGTAACATTAGACAAGGCTGTAATAAGAGGCGGGGAACACATTAAAACAGAATTTACACTTTGCCCCTTGGTTGTCACCTCCTTCATCTACAATGAGGACAAATTAAACCAGAGTGTAAATCTTGTACGACTGCCAACAAACCTGAAGCTTGATCTTTCTTCTGTCTGTAGAGGATATCACAGATGTCGCAGAATGGCAGTCTAAGGAAGTCCAATGATTCATGTCAATAAAAGACATTTGACGTACTGATGGGAATATGCTGTGAATTCTGTTTTAGTGTGTAAATCTATTTGATCGTCAAACCCACCCACCATCCCACCACCCTCTTAAATTGGGGTGCAAGTTGAGGTTACTAAAAATGTTTTGGGATTTGACCCACCATGTGTTAAGAGTGACATTTGGTTTTATCCTGTTTTCCTTTTTGTTTCATTGGTTTAAGTTTTTGGTCGGGGCTTGGTCAATGAAAGAAGTTTCACTGTCCTATTGTTTTGAGCTAACCTGTCTTCTGGGCTTTTGCTGTTTGGTCTTTATGTAGGTTCTAACTGGAATTTGAGTGAACAGAAAAAAAGGTTTTTGGTTTAGTGTGTATGTGATTTATTTTATCAGTCTCAGAAGCAGAATGGAGATGAAATGAATACAAGTTTGTTTTATTCTTTTTTTTTTTCAATAAAGCTTTGCTTTCATGACAAAGTGAACTTTGATTTGTGAAATATTCCATATGTTGCAGTGAAATATCAGACCTGTCTAAATTGAAAATAAAACAGACCTACACTATATCCTCAAGAACTTTTTCTTTGCGTACGTTTTTTTCGTCTAAGTATTTTCTTAATATCTCTGCAACGCAATCCCAAATGTCATTTTGGTTTCCACAAAATCACTGGTAACACTGTTGTGTCAATCCCAAGAACAGATTTCAGGTGAACAAGAACCCCTTACCGTTCCCAGTGACGAATTACATTTTTCAAACTTACATATTGTTTAAAAGGTTCCTTGTTCATCCAGTTAAATGTTCCTTCACCCGATCCTGCTGCTACAATGTTACCCTGTTGCTTAATGTCTGCTTTTACAATTTAGCCTCTGATTAATAAAGCTGTAATAATTACAAATCTGATCCAGGGTTACCTCTTCTGTTCCAGCTGCTGTTAACACTCTTAGAAAAGGAAGCATCACTTTCTATCTTCAGTAGTTCCTCACATTTGTTTTCCAGATGACCAAAGATTTTTTTTTTGATTTTGACATGCAAAGAATCGATAAGTCTCAGAAAAGAAAAGTTATCTGATATCCATCTTTCGGTTTCAGCTTCACAGCCCTGATAATGAGTGGGCTTGACGGGGTCAATAAAATGTTTTCTCTCCTTAATTATGTACTACTCTGATTTCTAGCTTCACCAGAAGTGAGGATGAGTCGACAAATGATGTGAAATCTGTTGTAGAAATGTGTCACTTAACTGTGTCTTTCTACATGTATGACTAAATTGAATTAATATCAATTACCTTTTTTTTTTTTTCTTTTTTTTACTCTTTTCTGTACACTCTTGCTTATTAAAGTATGGGCATTGAACAAGTCAAGGGCAATTACGGTCCTTTAGAGGATACAGCTGAAGAGCCGCTGCATTCTGCTGTACTTCAAATATTGTAGTTCTAAAACAAATGTCATCTGTTTTTTTTTTTTGAATGGAAGAGACGGAGCTTACTGTGGATACCACCTGAGGATGAGTGGCCACTAGAGGGTGATGTTCACCAAGACAATTAGATATGAAAAAGAAAACCCCTACTTTCTTAAACTGTGTTGCACATGTATGCAGCAACCATAATATGAACAATCAAACTGAACCTTTTATAAAAATTAAAACTAACTCCAAAATTATCAAGTTTAAACCGGTGGCGCTGCCCTGCTTGCGACCCGGACTCAAGTGTGTGGAAGCAGCTGAATGTTCGGCAGCACTTTGAGTCCAAGACAAATTTCCCCAAAGGGACAATAAAGTGTATCATATTGTATCATAAATACAAATGTTAGGTAATCACAATGTCACTTTATTTTTTACTTGTATATTGCACATTTTATTTCAACAACACATTTTATGCATGACATAAAAAATAACATCTCTCACAATGTCTGAAAAACATTAACAAAATAAAGTATGCATTAGCATACATATCTATCCTTTAAAGAAAGGAATATGGCTTTTAGTTTAACAGAACCTTGACAGTTTGGTCTTCATGTGACCTCCTTCAAGGACTGCAATGACTTAAGGCAGAGAATGCACATTTCAAGGCCCGTTTGTGGACCAATAAGATCACAGTGTACATGGTATAAACCCCCATATTTAAGGCATTTTACATCAAATTCAAACCCCAAAACTGTGAAGAAAAAAACCCCACATTTTTGTTATCTAGTTATTTTTCCATTAGGAAATACTTTTCAATAGAAGTTCTTGACACAATGCTGCCATGCTCAGTTCTCTGCAGCTTGTAAGACCAACCCAAGCACTGTCCCAAAAGGTTCATCCCGCTTTATGTTGTCTTTGTGTCCACTTGTTATTGACAGCACAGCGGTGCAACATCCTCAGCAGGTGAGGGGAACAACCTCATGGCATCTCTGGAGGATTTGTTGTAGCCATTGTGGAAAATGAAAGCCTTCTTTACTGTAAAGAAGGACACAGTCTTGTCCCAGACGTCAGAGCTGGATGCCCCAGTGTGGAGTTGGCTCTCCAGTGCTGAGCGGAGCCTCACTGCTCTGTCTGTGCACTTCCTCTCAAAAGTCATCATCTTGCACATGCTGAGCAGAAAGAATAAAGAAACATCAGATAAAGACTAGATACACAAGTGAGACCCATTTCTCCCTCTAAAACAAGTGGTACCAAACCTTATGCACACACTTGTTTATCTGTTTCCACCCAAACTCAAAGTATGTGAATGGAGTTTTGATCTTTTGTGCTAATAATGACCAAAGATTTTCAACCTTTCTAACCGTCCCATCTTCCCTGCCATTAATTTACATTTTAAGACTTTATACAGAAGAATATTCCCCTGGAGATAAAAAAATGTGTGATTTAGGTATGGAAAATTAACCAGGGACAGAGATCTCCAAAATTATGCAAATGAAACAAAATTTAGCTTCACAACAGAGAAATGACCGAATGTTTTTAGCTCATTCACGTGAACTGACCCTTTAACTTCTGTCAATGTTTCTATCACTATCTCGAATACTGTTAATTGTGATCAAATTTCTACACCAGCAGCAATGCAATAACACAGGCCCTCAAAACACACAAAAATAAAAACAGCAAAACATAGTGAGTCAAATCTACTTCTACAGAAGAGTTTTGTCCAGTGGAGCTTACGTTGTGTGCTGATCTCTCATGGTGAATATGCAGTCGGACGGGGTCCAGTCAGTCCAGGCCTGTTTCATGTACAAGAAGTTTTCAGGGTTATGATTCTACCCATGAAGACCTCCCTTCTTTATATACTTATGCCAACTTTCCCATCGATTTAATGTGATGCTGGTTCTCACAGTGTTTGACCAATCACAATGCAGCGTTATGACAATAGGATGTGAATGAATTAGTTGAATTCATAGGGTACAATGGCCCCAATCCAAACAAACAGGTGGGAGGGGCCCTTCACTTGCCTCTTGTCTCTCATCAGCTGATGTGCCACATCCAGAGAGAAATCCTTTTTTTTTTGTTTTAACTGGGATTGATCTGTGGTGGGAACATGAAGGGAAAAGGTCTGCCAGTGGTCATCTATTATTGTTTTATCCGCTTTAACAACATGGTGGATAGCAATGATACATCCAATGCTGCAAATGGCATCAGACCTGAGCTCCCACCTTTCTTCATGTAAACAGAATCTGTTGTGCCCTTAAAAGATCTGCAAAAAAGAAAAACATTCTAACCTTGATCAGAAATCACAACATCACAGTGTCTATTGTTATTATCTGTATTAATTATATTATAATAATCAACTTTTTACAGCTTCTTAATTTGATACCACTTGTGGTTTTAAGATGTTTTCATTTACAAAATTTGAAAACAAACTCTATTAGACTATTTCCAAAGTTTTCTACCCCACACACACACATGCGCGCACACACACACACACACACAAACACATTCTTTCTTTTCTTCTTTAACTTTCTGTCTCTATTTCAGCCTCTCCAGTTCTCACGGTGAGCGTCTCCCATGCTTGATTGGCTGACAATAGCGTACGATCTGTCCAGATGGTGTGCCTGGAAGCCCTGTTGACAGTGCTGTGTGTGTGTGTGTGTGTGTGTGTGTGTGTGTGTGTGTGTGTGTGTGTGTGTGTGTGTGTGTGTGTGTGTGTGTGTGTGTGTGTGTGTGTGTGCGTGCGTGTGTGTGTGGCTGTTAGCAGGGGGGGTTGGTCACTTAATCTTTGTTCGATGGGGCACACTTCCTTTGTGCAGCCGGCCTCAGTGTCATTAACATTGAAGTGTGGGAAGCCTGGGACCACAGCGGCTCCCACGTTCCACACAGGCAGGAAGGGAGCGTGTGACTGAGACGTGGCCAGCGGCAGCCAGGTCAGCCAGCTGTGTGAGTGTGTAAGAGAGTGTGTGAGTGGGAGGGAAAGTGGATGAGAGTGTGGCTGTCTGTATGAGAATGTGTGTGTGTGTGTGTGTGTGTGTGTGTGTGTGTGTGTGTGTGTGTGTGTGTGTGTGTGTGTGTGTGTTGGGGGGGAGAGAGTTGCCTGATGTGTGAACATGTGCTGGGAGTGTGGAGACTGTAAGGATGTTTACAACGGAGGTGGTTTTCCTCTATTACACCATTTATCTTTACATCAAAGTGGTCAGACTGAACTTGTCAATTGATCCATTTTTCACAACATATATCCAGTGTTAGTATATTGTACATCAGAGACTCAAAACAGGCTCTTAAACAGGGTCATCTCATATGGCACAAAACTATTGGAAATAAAAAAACCCTTACTTTTACTGATACCTTAATATTAAAGATAAAACACCTGAAAATATCTCTATAAATGATGTATTTGTCTCTCTTATAAATAGACAGGATACAATGAAAATCAGGTGTGTAATTTATTGTACACATATAAAACCAACCTTCTTTTAACGGTTGACTTTAGTATGATTTGACCACATCTGATGGTCCTCAGGGTCTCATTGGCAAATTAAGCAAACAACCTGACAAGTGTCATCATTCTGAGAATCTGTCTGACACAGGTGGACGACAATGTTGTCCTTCTGGACAAAAAAAACCCAACAACATGTTTATTCAAGGCTGAAGCATGGTATTCGGTCTGTAAACTATAAAGGACTAGCACACCTGACCATCATTTCTACAAAGACGCTGAATAAGATGCAGGTTTTCATGAATGTTGATTAACAGTCTATAGGCAGGGTGGGCCAAAATCCCACTTTGTTTCAACACGCTGATTAGATTTGAGTCCCGAAACTTTGATAAAAGTCTTCTTTATTCACCTTGGAGATGTCTCAACTGTTGCACAGCTCCATGAGCTGCCATGTCAAACCGGTGGAAGTGGCTGCATGTTGGCTCTTTCTAATGCTTGGCCCTCTGTAACACCCACGTGTGCCTGGTGGCTGAGGCACTTTGTGCTCAATTACGAGGCGGTGGAGATGACATGAGACAGCGGTGTGCTTCTCTCTGGGGTCACCACTTTCCCATATCAACACAAGCACAGGGTCAGTCTCCCAGCTACAGCCCCCTCCTCTCTCCCCACCACCCCACCCTGGGCTCTTTTCTCTCTCAGTCTATTCCTCCACCTGCTCTCCGGAGACACACTCATTGTCCCTATGGCTATAAACACTTCATTGAGCATGTGGCAGCCCTGCGTTCCTCAAAGCCCTTCCCAGCTCTCCCATTGGCCCAGAGACTGTGAGAAACTCCAACAAGCCCAAGACCCACACATTCATATGGAGATTTGGGTGTATAAATACTGGGCAGAGGCAGAGGAGAAGGCAGCTCAGATTCAACTGGCTCTTCAGAACAAGCAAGAACACTCTCTACAGCTCTACAGCCATGGCACCCAATGTCTTTGGACAAGCAAGCTATACTAAGGAACACCTGACTCCTGCTCATAAGGTAAATTTGATTTCCAAATGCATTAAAATCAGTTTTTTAACTGTGTTCATAAATTTAAAAAAAAAGGTTGGAATTTTTTCTAAATGATTTCCCTTTTCATTTCTTCAGCTGAGAAAGCCAATGGTGGAAAAACTGCGAAGAGATCGCATCAATACCAGCATCGAGCAGCTGAAATCCCTGCTGGGTCCTGAGTTCCTCAGGCAGCAGCCTGACTCCAAGCAAGAGAAAGCAGATATCTTGGAGATGGCTGTGTCTTATCTGAGATGCTGGCAGAAGCAGCATCAGCAGACCAGCGCTACCCCTGGCCTGATGAAGGCCAGCGATGGTTACTCCCGCTGCGTTCAGGAGGCCGTCAGCTTCCTGTCCCACTGCGATGTCCAGACTCAGGCCCACAGAAGGCTGCTGGGCCACTTCCAGGGTCTGCAAGTGTCCAGCATGGCCTCCACCCCTTCCCCTCCAGGCTCTCCACTACATCGGGTCAGCTCCAGCAAGGACCAGAGCCAGGCTGGTGGTGCTCTGTGGAGGCCGTGGTAGGAAGGAGGCAGAGTCCCCTTCACACAGAGAGAAAGAGAACTGCGTCTGTGAATGTCATGGACAGAAAGTTAAAGACTCATTGGAGTCTGTTTTCTTTTGCTTCGGCAGAAGTTTCAGTTGTTTACCTTTTATAAGTAAGGTGAAATGGGCACAATGTGCTAGTATTCCTTTGGAAGAAGTGAAATGATTCAGGTTTAACTGAACATGTACACGATGTGTATACACTCTATTATACTTTATTATTAAGAGATTTTACTCTGTGAATCAGTTTACTGTTCCCCTGGGGGAAAAACAATCCTACATTTTTGTTTGTCTTGCAAACATCATTGAATTGCTTTGTAAAAAACCCCATTGGGTTGAAACTATTGAAGTGTCTGAGACACTGTCTGACAACAACTGTGAATGATGATGATACTGTGTATCACTGTTTGATGACTCATCAGCTTGGAGTTGATGAACTTACAACCTCCTATGAATGGATCCCATGGATCTACTTGTGCTGTAAATCTTATTATGATTTTACTCAACCAATACTAAATGTATACATTATTTGGATACATTATGTGTGAAGTGTTACTCTTGAAATTGTTAACTGTTCCGTTTTGATGTAATAGATGTTTTTCATCTTCAAATGAATACCTTTCGTAAAGGTGTTTTCTATTGAGCCCAATGTTTCTAATAGAATCTGTTGAATTGCTTCCTTGAGAAGTGTTTCTTGAACTTGAAAAAATAAATCAAAAGCTTCTAATGAAGTTTTGCAAACACATACAAAAGTTGTGTTGTACTCTCTTTAAAAGACTCAAGGAGTGAGTGTTAGAGATAGAACATAAATTCATTTATAGAAACTGAAGTTTATGTGAATGACTAAATGAATAGAAGAGCAGGTAGATTGTGTTTCACTCAAAGTTTGGAAAAAGTTTAATCATGGACTACACACATTTTTTCACACACCAGTGTTTGTCTGCACAGCATTCAACCAACAACATCTTTATTGTTGTGCTTGGCTCAAGGGAATAACACCATAGAAATAAGGGATGATAAAACATAATTCTAGCCATGGAGTTGAGTTAGTTAGAGCTAATTATAACTTGAAGATTCTACACAGTTTGCATTACACATGTTGAAGAATTATTATTACTAAGAGTTGAAGTACGCCATAATAAGTCAGGCCAGAGGCTATATTTAATTGTTTTAGTGTTAACAGTGGGAGCTGAACAGTGTTTCATATCAAAACTGTATTTTATATCATGGATATAGAGGTGGGTTTTAACATGCACTGATTTCTTTGCAGTATGAATTATTAAATAATCCTCTGCACATACGTTTATAACACCTGTTGAAAATATAATCATGCTATTAAGAAAGATTATTTTTTTAATGAACTGCCAATTTTTGTGCATCATGCTTTTGTTTCCCAGTATTTCCCACAGCATTCATTAAAGTTGCATCCTATCTGACCTTGTTGGTGCTAAGGTGCTCCAAAAGAATTTGAAAACTGGGGCATGAGGACACCCTTACATGTCACATGTCCCACTTCTGTTGTGGTGGTGGTGGCATGCTGTCTAGTGCTTGAATTATGTCTCAAGTGCCACAAAAGTCTTTCACAACTATCTGTGTGTGTGGAAGTTGTGGAGAATGTGGCATGCCTGGGACTTTCTCAGGGTCTAGTTGGCCAGACCAGATGGTCTGGCTGAAGCTGCATCCCCCTCCCCCTTCAACAAGAGATCAAACACCGTAGCTAATGTGATGTGTAACAAGACACACTTCTATTGTTCACATCTTGGGGCCAGTGAATAGGCACGGAGTGTGGGAAACGGGAAATGCCACACTCACAGAGAGATGGCTGACGGGAGGCCGCTCTGTGCCGCCACAGGTCTAAGCGATGGCCGAGACTTTATGGCAGGAATTCAGAGCTCCCAGGCTGCTGGTGGGAGGGGAGCTCATCTTCACACACACTTGTAGACAAAGACCCCCAGCAGCCTTGTAGTGCACACTTACTTTCAGTGGAGGCACAAATTCACACTCACATGATGACAATAAAATCGATGGAGAGTAAAGATAATAAAGGCAGGCATGGATGTGCCTTGAAAAATTGACAGTTTCTTTGGTTTCCAATGCTTTGTTATTTATTAAAAGAGAGCTTAAGATATGAACTAAAACATGAGTAGGGTTTCAGTATCTGCCAGAGTAGCTCTTGTTACTTTAAAAAGTTGTGATGGAAGCAGGGGCATGGGTTTGGAGGAAAATGGGGACTGAGTAATGTATGTCCAAATGTGAGAAGGGCCCAGCAAGAATAAAAATGGATTAGTTGCAGATGTGGTGAAGAGATCGCCTTTGTACAGGTTTCAGAATTTTGTTCAACATCCTGGATGCAGGTGCCTCGAGAGAAATTCAAAGCAGCGAATGACACCAAAGTATCATAAGGTTACACATGTACACAATGTAGCCTACATATTGCACTTTATAGTCCTGTGATGAAGTGATACAAACTGACATTATTTTTGTAATAGTTTTTGAGAATTTTATCAACTTGGATAGGATCATAGGATCATATCACTAATGTGAAAATGTGAGGTCGATGCTACTGTGCTGCATCTTTAATTTCAGTGGATTTCTAATGATTTCATAACTTGATATTACCTATCAGGCATCACATTTTTGATTTATGCATGTGTAATTTAGTTACAGTATAAGGTATATTTCATTTAAAAATGACGTTTCTGTGTACATTTCACTGCTTGTAGTAACATTACTTTTATCTTGACTGTTGCAAACTCAACATAGAAATCTTGCCGTTGCTATTGAAACCTTCCTATGTTGTCTACCTTCACTTACTGAAAACTTGAGTATTTTTTTCAGCTTTGTAAATTGGAGCCTGAATGCTCAAATTAAAAGGGTCAACAAAGACTAAAGTCAGACAAACCACTCTTTGCCAGGCAGACTGCAGTGAAGCCAGTTGACTTGATTTTTCCCGGATGGACTGGGACACAGAGTTTCTGTTTGTCCTGCAACAACAGATCAATTAACATTCCCAGCGGAGCATTAAGGAGTGGCATGTCTTTTGTAGCTCATTTACCCTGATGTTTGGGACTGGTGGGAAACTAGGGAGACGGGACTACTCACACTGCACCCACAAGGCCGGCTTCACATCTGGGCCAGTGATGGAGGCCCACGCAGAGGCACACTGCCAGTCCACTCATAATAACATTAACTTGATACTAATTCGACAGAGTTAATTGATATCAGGGCCTGGAGAGTCTCAGGGGAATTAAAACAAGAGCTCATGATAAAAGTTTGACTGGAACTTTTTTCAGCAGAAATCATTGACATATAGGCTATAAGTGACAAAAAACCTTAATGTAGGCCCTATTCTGGTTCTCCATGTATCTTAAATATGCCATCCAGTATGTGAGAAATAAAAATAGAATTATCATTTGTTGATTTAAAGAGAAAGTTTATTTTCTAAATGTCAATGCAGCTGTCAAAATAGCTGGCAATTCATGTAAAGGCAATGATGACATTTTGCTATAACTCTACAGGTACACTTATAATGTTTTGGAATTAATGTGTGAGCATTTTTGATTAGAGGAATACCAAGAAGACAGGCTCAGAGAAACTCACAGTTAAATATCACACCCATGGGGTTTTCGGCTCGCGCCAGAACGTGCGCCACACTTGCCAGATTTTACAGCCCGGAAGTGTGTCAGCAGCAGAAACCTTTGATAGGTGTGTATGTCTAAACAGTGTTGTTTTATAGCCTGGTCACACTTCATTACTGCGGAAAAACATGATGCTGCATGTGGCAGGGAAGCAACAGCCAGTTGACGTCATTCGCTGACTTTGATGACTAGTTTACCTGGCAACTTCTCAAGATCAGAATCAGCTTTATTGGCCAGGTACGCTTACACACACACACACACACTCACACGCACGCATGCACGCACACACACACATACACACACACACACACACACACACACACACACACACATACACACACATTTGACTTTGGTGAACAGTGCTCGCTATGTAGAAAGTACAACATTGAATATAAACAAACACAATATAAGCAAATACTACAAGACTTTTCAACTACAGTTTGCTCTCCCTATTTTAACATTTGTTTTGTCTAGTGTGAAGAGCCTTTGCCCAAAATATAGAGCACTGACAAGTGTCCAAATGCTCCTGTCCATGCACCAAAATGCCTTCTGCAGGAAGGGGACTCTCTTTGAAGAGAAAATAAAAGCTTAAGCTGTTCAGCTTATAGTGTTTTATTGCAGTGAAGCATTTGGCCTTAATTGCAGTTACCCCCTTTGAAGACGCTGTCTTTGTCTGTATCATTACCTGCTTCTCCTTTTTTTACATACCTTTTTTCTGACTTGGATAAATTCTCAGATGGACGCTTGATAAATTGTTAATTACCTCTTGCTTATCTTGGGAAACATGCCTCACACAGTGACACAGATACTCTTTGAGTTATTGACATGTCTCCCATTGTTGTGCTGGGAGTCCCACTGGTCAGAGTGTGGGAACCCCAGCCCTGCCTCAGCCACATGGCTTTGTTATGCTAATTGCTCAGTATAAAATGAGGAGCAGCTCCCCTGGAGACATCAGATCTCACACCACTGTCCAGAAGAAACAGCTCACTTTATCTGCACAGACATGGCTCCCTGTACTACCAACTACTCCTCCATTCACCATATCAGGATATCTGAGAGAGAAAATATCAAAGTGAGTACCGGAGGGGATTTCAATTATTTCTATCAGCTTCAAATGACTTGTTATTGTTGATTTGAATGGTTTTCTTACCCACATTTCTTCTCTTCTCCAGTTGAGAAAACCTGCTGTGGAGAAAATGCGCAGAGACCGCATCAACAGCTGCATTGAGGAACTCAAGATCATCCTGGAGAAACAATTCCACCAGCAGGAGCCCAACTCTAAGCTGGAGAAAGCAGACATCCTGGAGATGACTGTGAGCTTCCTGAGGCAGCAGCTGCAGCCAGGCCTCTGTCAGAGTGACTTCAACCAGGGATACTCTTACTGCTGGAGCAACTCTACGCACTTCCTCGCTGCTGGATCCAACACAGAGGCCCTTGTCAGTCCTTTACAGGGCCAACAGCAGCTCCATAAGACCCAGAGAACCAGCGTCTCCTCCCCAGTCTGCTCCCCACTCAGGCCTACCATCCTGAAGGACAGCAGCAGCAGAGGCCCCATGTGGAGGCCTTGGTAGAGACTCTGACAGAAACTTTTAGACCTGAGGGGACGTGAACTCTCCCTCACTGTGTAGGAAAGATATTTCCAGCCCTTCTATTAATGGTGGCGCTCATTGTTGTCTCATCACATTGATGGACAAGTAGTAAAAGCAAAGCTCTCACTTATTTGACGTTTGTCCTGCTTTGACTTTAATTCACATTTGATTTTTGCTTTCATTCTTGTTTAAACTGGTGGATTCTGAGTGTATATGGTTTGATCAAATCTTGTGAAATGACAGTTTACTCCAGTGGAGTTTATCTTTAGAGTGCTTGATGTAACAGTATATATGTATATTTGTGGTACTGAGTTATACTGACAGACAGCTGCCGTTGAGAATATTTCTCTGTTTTGACTTATCTAGGCCAAATTTTATGGACCAGTATTATGTGTATAAGTGTGTGTGTATGCGTGCGAGTGTGTGCGTGTCTGTGTGTAACAAGTTTTAATGAAATGTTGCTATAATTTTGCATATCACATTTAGGCTCTTAAAACTCATGTGTGACTACTTCTTGTATGACAATTAAAAATAAAAGCATACAATCATTTTAAAAAGCTGATTCAAGGTTTTTATTTCATGGAACGAGTCAAAGATATAGAGTCAGCAGCTTTTTAATAGACTTATACAAAAGTAATGCTACTCCATCATCACATATGGGCCTCCATATGTGGTGGTGAATGTGGCTCTGTCCTCTGTCTATATTTTGATGTTTTGTTTTGGTTGACACGGGATGTTTCTGGGTGGGGAGCTGGGGGGCAGGGGGAGTTTCCCGCAGCCATTGACAGTGTGCAAGTGAGTTAAGGAGTGGATACAACACAATATATGTGGTGGGCGGGGACAAAAAGGGAGAAACAAAATAATTGTGAGCCAAAACACCAAGCGGATAAAGCTCGTTCTAAAACAAAGGTAAACCTTGTGTTGGCTTTGCTTGAGGAGGTTGCCATCTTCCTGTTGAACAGGCAGGTGACAAACACAGCCAGTTAGCTTGTGCTTGCATGTGGTAGCGTGTAGTTTAGGTACAAGCATTAAATTGACACATAATGTTCTAAAGCTAGAAAACTAAAGCAGAATGTTGAGAGGTCCTGCATATGAATTATGTTTTTAAGTAAAACCAAAAGCTACACATTCTGGATGTTATGGTTTGGTGTGTAAAACAAGGAGAGGTGGACCCAAGTGCAGAATAAAATAAAAGTATTTAATAATCAAACAAAACTTACTTAACAAAATCCTACAGGAGAAAACAAGGAGACGCAAGGAGGCAACTGGCAACTGGCAACTGGCAACTGGCAACTGGCAACTGGCAAAACAACATACAACATACACTGACACAGAGGGGACGAAACACAGAGACTAAATAGACATAGGGGTAATCAGACACAGGTGAGACTAATGACACAGGTGAAGACAATGAGGGCACACTGGGAAACACACAGAGGCAGGAATAAACACATGAAACACTGAGGAGAACAACAAACTAAATCATGAAACACTAAAGACACACAGAACTCAAGAATGTAACAAAACACACTAGAACATAAAGAAACACTAGGATACGAGGTCACAAAATAACACATGAAACACTAAAGACTAAACTAGAAAACACACAAGGGAAACAACACCATCAGAAAAGAATGAGAACTAAAAACAACAACAAAATCTAAACTTTGAAAATAAGAAACCAAATCATGACACTGGAAGAGTATGGCTTTTATTTGCATTTACAAAGGTACTCCTATACTTCTGCAAGAGACATCAAATGGCTTACATTTTAAAAAGTACACCACAGTGCATACTATAGATCCTGATGTGGTGAACACAGGAGTAGCAGGTGGAAGTAAGTTTGTGTTGATGTTTCATCAGAGTTAAACTGTAAGGACTGATGTCTCTAGAGGAGCAGTTCATGTAATAACAAGACATTATCATAACAAAATGACTCAGGCAGGGCTGTTTGGAACAATGGTAAAGAAGTCAATAATTCAACGAGCATATTGAGATGTTCCCAAAACATCCAAATATCTCAAACTATCAGACTGAGAAAGATGTGCTGTCAGTCATTATCAGGAGCTGTTACTTATCTCACATATTGGACACAGGAGAACAATATCCAGCCATGTGCTCCCAGGGAGTTATTTAATGGTTTAAATGCATTGATGGCATTCAGGGAAAAGGAATTAGGTGTAAGCACATTATTATGTCCAATAGACAATCTATTGGACATAATATCAGAGTTATATGGATACAATGGATCATTTATTTGTTTGCACATTTTACTAGAAGTCTGTACACATCATAGGATATCCTCTCATCTTCTTAAAACACTGTTACCGATGAAGTTTGTTCCCAATTAAGTCATCTCATCTGCAACATCTTTCTGCATCTAGAGTGCTCAAGAAAGTTATTTAGAATGTGACTTGTTGAAACTACATCAACTCAGATTGTTGATAACAGAGACTTTCACTGGTATGAAGCAGCAGTACATGGGTAGTGTTACATTTATGGTTTGAAAAGGGATTGTAGGGAATCTTGGAACAAATTCAACCACTGCTGAGTCCAGCTGTGTCAGACCAATAGAAAGCTGGTTCAGGTTTTTGACCTCCAGGTGAAGCCCACTTGTTCTAAATAAAGTTTGCTGATGGATACCAATTCTTCCAATATGCACTGGATCAAAAAGCTGGTCAAATAAAACTCCTGAGATCTCCCCCACGGCAGCGCACTCTGGTCCTGGGTGTGCTGACAATAAAACCCCTGCTTGTTCACCCATGGCACACTTCTATTGTTGACTGAGGGTATTAAGCCTTGAGTGGACACAGAGACTGTGGGAAAACCAAGCCCGGGCTCTACTCACACATCTACTGGTCAATAGCGCTGACCTCCCAACCACAAAAGCCTTTTCATCTCTCCTGTCAAACAACAGCCAACAGCATGTGTTTGTGTGTGTGTGTGTGTGTGTGTGTGTGTGCGTGCGTGCGTGCGTGCGTGCGTGTGTATATGTGTGCTTGCAAATTGACATTCAATGAGATTTTTCAACATGCTGAAACCTTTTGTCTGTGACCAGATGCCAGATTTTGGGAATATGATTATTCACTTTTTTATTGTGGACCTGAGCGAATATTTTAAAATGTAACATGTAACAAGTAACTTAATGAAATTCAATACAACCCATATATGTTTGAGTTTCACAATTAGTAGATATTTTCAGTTTCTAATACTCTGGAAACAACTGAAACTTTCCTAAAATATAAAACCACTCCAACATGCTCTTTTTTCTCATTTAATAAATATATTCACTCAAATAAATGCAACAGCAATACCGTCACAGTCACAACCTACTACAGCAAGGTGTTGATTTTCTTTATGCCTTGGAAAGGAGTAGTAGACCAGTGGCAGCTTTAAAATAAGCTTTATATTCAGACTCTGATGAGACGTACAACTTACTTGTCAATAACCTGAAGTGCAAAAAAAATAGTTTTAACTAAATAAAATTATGAAACATTAAATTAGGTGTAGATAGGATGTAAATTCTTGTATTTCAAAGGACTTTAAAAAGAGAAGTTCAGTCGGTCTTTTTTTAAACAGACATTTGGCATGTTGAAAAAGAGGGAAACTTGTGAAAATAAAAACTATAATAAATTGAATTGGCATAATGTTGTAAGTTCCGTTTATGGGACAGTCTAATGATCCGGACTACAGAAGTGCAGCTCCACTGATCTCTCTACTAATCTAATACTAATACAACTGTATAGAACTCATCCGACTTTTCACTTAGCTTCTACATATATATTAAATTCAAACTCAATCAGTTTTGCTCCCGTTATTTCAACTTGCAGGCCTTTATCATTGCTTTTTGTCATCTGGATATGTAGAGGCTTCATTGTTTACTCATAGTGTACATTTGAATACAGTTCTGGAAATGGGCAGTTGTGTTCATCTGTGGCTTTAGGACAATAATATAAATTTTCGGCAGGAAGTAGCCCCCAAAGAAGGCCAGGACACTGAAGAGTACTGCAAACACCTGTGCAGCAATGGTGAAAGGGCCTCTGCTAATGAGGTAGACAGTGAAGAAGCTCATCCAGGAGATCATGTACACCATGAGGCAGAAGGTGACACACTTTGCCTCGTTGTAGTTAGCTGGCAGGTCTTTGCCCATGTAGCTGAAAAAGAAGCAGAGGGTGCTGAGCAGAGAAACATAAGCAAGCTCAAGGCCTGCACCAGGTGAGAGGGTGTTACTGCACTCTAACACGATGCTGTCCTCGTAGAAGTCAAGGTCCTGGTCAGGCACAGGTGGGTTTATAGACACCCGGAGAACTGAAATGAACAAGACAATGACGGACACCAGGAATATGGTGAACTCTGGCCCATGTTTTTTGGCCCACTTGTCGTAGGCTGGTGGCAACCTGGATGCAAATTTGAAAATGCAGACGACCTGGAGGGAGCGCACAGTTATGGCGGCCAGGCACACAGTAAAGCTGACGTTGAATAGCGGCTGCTTGAGGATGCAGGCCAAAGGAGATGGCGGGCCAAAGTGACACAAAGAGCTCATGGCAGCAGCGGTCAGAGCTGCCAGCATCAGGAGGCAGGTGCGACCTCCGGCAGACTTGGCCACTGGAGTGTTCAGGTTGAGCAGAAGGATTATTGCAGAGCTGGAGGTCATCAGAAGGCAGGAGGCCAGAAAGAAGAGGAGTGCGATGGAGAGAGGATTGTCCCAAGCGAGCAGCAGGACTGTCCTGTTCAGACATTGCTCACTTTGCGGGAGAGACCACTGTTGCCACAGACACTCTTGGCAGTTGGTGGGGTCTAAGAAAATAAAAAACAGCATGTATTGAAAACAAAGAATTTAAAACTGGAACGGCTTTCTTGCTTAATAGATTTGAGTTAATCTTTAAAACTGAGAATCAAACAGGAAAGACACTACATGTTTTCAAACAGCGGTTTGCATCCTTTTGGAGCATGCCTCAGGATTAAAATACAAGTACTCAGCGCCACCTACTGGTCAACATTACACACAACAGCTAGACAATTGTGCAGTAGAAGAGATTGATCATTTTGCTCATCTAGAATTTCAGTAGCTCCAGTAATAGAAAATTAAAAAGAACAGAAATTTAAAGGACATTAAATTACTATAGACACTTGCTTTGTTTGAGTGGGACATCTTTCTGCTCATCTTTGATGCACTTAGGATGTATATTCTTGTTGATATCTTTCATTTAGTCTCACATGGAGAAATATTCAATTTTAAAAACACAATATGTCTATCTTTTCTTTTATACTCTCAGTGTTTGAATATTTCCTCGTGATTTTTCTGTGTCTTTATCTTACCACTTGTATTGAGGAAAGTGGCAGCCGGGCAGGCCTGGCAGTCAAAGCAGCATGTGTGTTGTCCTGTCTGCAGTTTCTTATGGCCTTGTGGGCAAGGTGGAGAACAGATAGACAGTGGCACCTTGATACACGAGATCATACAGGCAAATACAGAAATTACTAAAAAGGTCCATACTTATACTTTTATAATTATCCAATGGGGTCAGAGAGTGAATCTGTAATGTCTAATTTTGTTCCATAAATAAGTTAGATATCACTAAAACTTTAAGATTATAACATTATAAACGACATTTCCTGTTGCATTGCTGAACATGATGTGTAAATTTCTATTAGTTTTATTTCAAAATACAAGAGAATGATATGAACAGTGTATTTTATGCTGGGGATTTCTTTTTCAGGATTCACTGAAATCATGGCTTTCACAACTTTATTTATCCAATAAGACTTTTTTCTCTCTTATAACTGCTTCATATTTGCACTTTATAACATGTCGAAAAAAAGTTTAGAGTTTTTGTGGTTTGCAGAATAGTCCAATAGGTCTTACCTCTCTAGAATTGGCCATGTTATGCCATTCAATTTCATCACCGTCAACTGTGAGCAAAATTGGATCTGGGCTGAAGGAGCCCACCTTTCTGACAGACCATTCTGCCCCCCTCCAAACCCACAAAATGATGTCATATCCTGTCGGTGGGTCACCATTGATGTCGAAGTAAACAGAGGTGTTGTCCAGAGAGAATCGCACCTGTTTGAGCCACCAGAGGAGCTGAGGTGATGAGGAAAAAGGAAACATCAGTGCAGAACAAAACAGTGGTTTTGAGAGATTTTACATTGAAGAACAAAGAAACTCTAAAAATAAAAAAACAAGTTTACATCTGCTCACCTCCCATGGATCAACTCTCCTCATTTGGCATGCTCCCGAATCACAACCAAGTGCTTTGTGCAGAGCATGAGCCACAGCATACACTGCCTTGTACACATTGAAGGAGGAGGTAATGTCATACCTGTCCAGAGGAAACTTGTTCCTGGCTAGGCTGTACAGGTCTGTGCTTTGAAGACACTCGTTGCCTGAGCTCATTGTAACATTGACTTCCTCTGTGTCACTTTGTAGCATTGAAGCTTCAGCTAGCTTTCTCTCAAACTCCTCAAAACCAGATATGGCTGAATATATGACTGATATACCAAGCACAGTGCCAATGGTGTGAATCCCGGGTATCCCTGATATTTGTGAAGATGTTGACCAGTCCTCTGTGCCAATCCAAACCTTATCTGTCACATTCCGCTCGACGATGTAGGGAATTAAGCCTTTTAGTTTAGACTTGCTGGAGAAGACCACAATGGTGTTGACTTTGGTTGTCAGTATGCCGGTCACTATGTTCCTCATGTTCTGGATTGTGTCAGCGCTGAACGTGGGGATGACTCCTTGGTAGGCGATGCAGATGCCGTGGAGTGGCGCTAGCTCGGACAAGCTCTGCATTCCTTCCAGGCCATAGGCGTTGTCGCTGCCTAAGAGAGCAACCCACGTCCAATTGAATTTAACTAGAAGCTGGATCATAGCTGCCACCTGGTTCTTGTCACTAGGAATGGTGCGAAGAAAGGCTGGGTAGAGGAACTTGTTGCTCAGCATTTCATTTGATGCTTCATAAGATATCTAAAATAGAACAAGAGCATTAAAGGAGTCATTTTGTCTTTTATGTATGCCTATCATGTCATGTGGAATATTTTATAACTTTAAGGCAATGATAAAAGCTTACTTGTGGTATAAGATAAGCTCCTAGTACAGCAGCAGGGGTGAACGATTTGCTGCTACTGTCCGGCCCAACCACAGCCACTGGCCTTTGACTGCTGTTGTACATTGATTCATTGTCTTTTTCTTGCCCAGATGAGGAGGTAATGTTATAGTGCTTCTGCAACAAATCCAGTGTGGCCAGGAGACCCGCTGATACAGAGCAGATGTCGTAAATCTGGTAACCCAGCTTCAGTCCTGGTAAAAGAGACTGTGCTGTGCTGCTGTTGTTGATTTCTTCCACCGCAAATCTCATGGCCTGCAACAGGTGAAATCCGTGTTTGTTTTGGGTACCTCTAGAAAAGGCAAGTCAATTAATTAATTAATATCAAGTAAAAACTGTGGATGATCAAACACAAAACAGTATCTATACTGGTTGTATTGTAGTTGGATGTTTACTTTTCCTCCCTCACCCATTACATTGACCCAAAGCAGGCAGACCATCACTCGGTCCCTTTGTGTCGTGGAGAGGAAAGAGTCCAGCGATAGAGAAGTCCCCTTGCAGTTGCATGCCCTTTCCTTTGGATATGTAATCCAGTTCCCCGTCAGATAATTGCAGTATCAGCCAACTCAAAGAGAGAAACACAGCCCCAAACATGTCCTCACTTTACCTCCACCTTGTCCACAACTCTTCACAAGCTGAGTTTGGTTTGCAAAACGGATCAGGGCCTGTTTTTAAAAGGGTGGATGGATGGATGGAGGGAGGGGGGGAGATGATGAGAGGACCACTTTTGCATCTTTCCGGGGAGTGTTGGTTGAGTGAGGTATATTTGCATGTTTGTTTTGTGTGTGTGACTGTGGACTTTCCATCCAATTAAATAAATTGCATAAATGTTATAAACCATGAAAAAGGAAACCATGACATAAAACGGTAACATGACAAACACAAAGCCATACACTGGTTGAATAAACCTACCAAAACAGTGTAATAGATTCATTGTAAAAACGTATTGCTGATATGTATACAATTTCAAAGATAAGGCCCCTGAGGCCACAGTGTCATTCCTTTGTTGAGATTGTATTTGTGTTTTTTTTATTCATTTTATGCTTAGTTTAGCTTTGAGTAAAATTTTGAGGTATCTTTTTCATCCTATAATATTTCCAGTCTATGGGTATTTCATGTGACTGAAACGGTCACATACAAATTCATATATCTACATTTGGACAATCAGCTTTCTCCATCAAAAGGCTCAACACATTACCACCTGAAAGAAAATTCATTCCAGATTCAAGACATTTTACAAAAAGAGTAAATGCTGGCTTAAAGCAAATCTGAGCTATACCCATCTTTAATCATTATTTCTTTAATTGAAGATTGGTTTATAGAGTTTTTTATTGACATATTGTTTTATATAAATTTTAATTTATCCTCATATTTTATGTGGTTTTATGATGTTGATGTTGTTTATTTCATACTCTGTTTACCCAAAGCAATGCCTATACTCTTTGTTCAGCACATCAGTTTCATGCTTTGTGTTGAATCTACATTAAACTGCATCGTCCCTATTGAATAAAATACACTGAAATTCGTTTTCACTTTATGTTGCACCTTTATTCTAGCACATCATGCTTATTACTCATTGAACCTTTTTTCTGTTTATTACGGATAACAGATTTCAAATATTAAAACAAAATAGAAATAGACTGATTAATTATGCCATGTTACGTAATGTGTCAATCATTGATGAAAGGTTTTTTTTTTTTTTTTTTGCCTTTATAGATAGGACAGTGGATAGAATCAGAATACTGGAAAAGAGAGAGTGAGCCACATACGGGAAAAGAGCCTCAGGTCGGATTCAAACCTGTGCCGCCGCCAGGACCACAGCTGTGTACATGGGGCACGCACCATACCCATTAGGCTACCGGTGCCCATGATCATGATATTTATTAATAGATTCTTAATAGGCTTTTACATGTATCATATTTGTTTTTATTCAGAGTGTTACTTTCAGAACTACCTGCAGTCAATGCATCTCTAAGAATGAGGTTAATTACATAAACTTTTGTATTCTAAATTTTCCTTATTGCAGTTTTTGAGTTCTTACTTACGCATGAAACTCAAAACTCTAAGAAACAAAATGCCAGCCAAGATTTCTACAATAATACCCACATCGTCAGCTTCATACTTTTCGCAGAAGACTACACTAAGTGTTTTGCAAAACACCATATTTAATTGAAGTGTGTATGCATTCATGGAAAACTATAATCAGCATTCACCTGAACTTGAATGCACATGAGATGACACATAAAACAGTTTACAGCTTGAGCTAAACGCTTTATTTTCCACTTACACTTGGTTATGTAATGTACAAGTAGAGTATTCGGTGGTAAAATCAGACTTGACCAAATACTTCTTGGCCAGTTAGCCTTTTCCACAAAAGACATTTTTTAAGGTGGGAAATTACAGATAGACTTAATTAATATATATTTAAAAAAGCCTGCATCCTACTGATCTTTTATTGAGTACATTTTAACCTTTTGTTTTATCTCATGGTATGGTAACCTTTCAGTGCACATCAAGACTCATCTTTCCAGTATTGTTAACAAAGCCAGTAAAATAATTGGCACTCAGCAGCTTTCCTTAACAGATATCAGGAACAGACAAATTGTGAGGAAAGCAAAGTCGATCTTGTCCTGCTCTGACCATCATCTGTTGGAGGAATCTGTTCTTCTCCCCTCTGGTCGGAGGTACAGGCTTCAACAGATATAAACTTATCAACTACCAGTTCCATCAGGTTGTGTTGCACTGTCCTGTGTATTTTTATCTGTTGTGTTTTTTTGTCCACTGCTGTAAATCAAATGTACCTTCCAGGGACAATAAAGGTCTGAACTGCACTGAACTGAAGTGAACCAGTTTGAAATTGTACGCTCGCTGTTTTACAAGTAACTTCTTTGTTAAAATGCCTGTCATGAGAAAGACTTCTACAGGTGTGGCTGAATTTGCATTTTGGTTGATATTTGAGGCTCATTTCGTTAAACCCACCTGTTCAAGCAACATACAATTTGCCTGATAGTTACCAACATCCAGGTCCCAAACCCAATGTTTTGACAGCAATATTGTGCATTTTGTCAACCGCAGAATTATGGAGGCAAATGGACATGTAAATCTTCATGCCTGTACAAACACAAAGCTTTGAGCATAACATACTAATACTTTTTTCAACAGAAGATATATTACTTTATAAATTTCAATGATTTATATTCAAACATGCAGATCAGGCAGATGATTTAGCATTATATTGTAATGCAGTCATCGTCAGCTTTATGATTCACACTTGTGCTTTTACCACTATTGGGTTTCTGAGTATACTTTGAAAAAATAAATCTTTTGATCTCTAAACATATTAAATGTTTGCAAATGCGTAGCAATATGCTTCTCAGATATTAGAATAGAATAGAATAGATGTTTATTGCCATTTGCACAGGTACAGGACAGTACAGGTACATTGGAATTTTTGTACGTTTCTCTCTGAGTCAACTTCTACAAAAAGTTAAAATTATATATAAAATAGAATAGCATTATAAGAAAGTACAAATAAAAAAATAAAATAATAAGTTGTAGTAACAGCTAAGTAAATTAAAATAAACTGTACAGAAGCTATACACTGTATTAAAGCAAATATATAATACAAAAAATAACAAAGGGGAACACTGTACAATGAAATGAAAATATTTTTCACATTATATAATTACACTGTTTTTTGTTTTTAAGATAATATTGCACACTTGTATTGCACTGTGAGGTGGTCAGCTGTTCATTTAGTCTGTGAGGTGTGGGGTGAAGTACTTCCTTCCCATCTTAATGTCCTGTGCTACAAGTCTCACAGCAGCAGGGAAAAAGCTGTTGTGGTATTATGTTACAGACTAACTCTTTAGGGCTTCGCTAAAATGCCGTTTTAAATACAGATGTGTAGTTTAAAAAAATGTATTTCTCAAGCTGTATTATGATTTTAAATTCCTATTCCCTGCTGTGTTGATACCCAAAAAACTAAAACAGGTTTATCTTAAGCCAATTTACAGATTACATTTGATATGCCTACATGTCTATAATTTTCTTTGGTTTTACTATTGTTTTAATCTTTATTAATTTTGTTAGCCCTTTACTCCGATGACAGACAAACAGAAAATCCAATAACAGTCATCAGTCTGCGTCTACTTTACTTTAAAATAAAGGAATTTCTAAGCAAAGAGCATGACTGACGGTGTGATTATTGTATATTGTATATGTTTTTATGGGGTGGGGGATTGAAACTATTTTCATCTACCAAAGGGGGGACCAGCTGAGACAGTCTTGGAACCACTGGTGTATCACACAGAGATGCGGATTGGTGGAGCAATGCCTTTACGCTCCTGATCTGCTGTCGGAGGTAGTAACAGAGGCAAAAGTATCCTGTCAGTTTGAGGGCAGGATACAAAGGCTACACCTACAACTAGCATGCAATGTTTAAAACTTGGTCGCAGAATGTTTGGGTGAAATTGTGACACTCCTCATCCACCATTGCAGGTATTAACCAAACTGTATGAAAAATGGACACCACCCATTGGTTACTGAAGGGGTGTTTTGAAGCCCAACGGTGGTGGTCACCATATTGAAAATGAGGTCCCAGCCTAACTCAACCTAGTAACAGGCACTGAGGAGGAGCTGAAGCGCGCCTTAATCCTCCTTCAAACAGTTACAACATGCACACTTGCATTCATACCAGCCACATCCCTAATTATGCATAACTTATGTATCCTTTGGTGCCTTGCTCAAGGGCAACTAGGCGGTACTCAGGAAGTGCTCTGGCACCTCTCCAGCTACCAGACCAACTTCCATATTATGGTTCGCATCGAGACATGATTCGGCGACCCTCCGGTTCCCAACCTAAGTCCCTACAGACTGAACTACTGCTGCCCCCATACAATAATAACTAAGGTCTTTTACCTGCTCTTTTTGTAAAGGGTCTTGGGATAACATTGATAACATGATAGCGACTTTGCGACACTATTTGGACATAAGTATCCCGCCTTCAACTTTCAATCTGTAAGTACCTACAGTCACAGCAGATGGCTGCTCAATGTGTGCCTGGTTTTGCTCAAGGTCTCTGCCTGTGAAAAAGAAGTCTTTCCTTGCCAGAGTACTTGTTAAATTTTGCCAAGCGTAGTTGTTTTAGCTGGGTCTCTGTAAATAATATAACAAAAAGTGCATATACCTGCTCTTTTTGGTAAAGTGTATTGAGATAACGTGTAATGAATTGGTGCTGTACAAATAAAGATTGATTGATTGATTCACTGATTCATACATCTGTACCTTTGGGTCATTTTAAAACAGATTTTTTGCCTTTACATGCAACTGTTTTAAACGGTGTTGTTGCCACCCTTTGTATTAGTATGTTTGTGTCATTTGTTCTGTATCCATCAATGATTCTTTGAGTTTTTAATAAGGGTTAAATGACTGATTGACGGATTAATTTAAAAGAGGATGAACAAAAAAGTTTTAGCTTAATATTTCTAATCAAGCAGCTGTATGAATGTGTTTCCGATAGGCCGATTACACGCTTTGCTTGACTCACCATCAAGATATATCTCTTCATCAATGTTATTTTTCATTTAATTGTCAAATAGATTTAAATAAAGTAAAAAAAATAATTTCTCATGAGGTAAAAGTGGCAATTGTAAATATGTCTTGACTAAACAATGGGTGGAATCATATTTACATTAGGAGGACTTAAAACAAAATGCTTTCCTCTATGTATTTGGACTTTATCCACAAGGAATATGTTTACCAAAAAAACACAAGTGAGTTAACATCACACTAAAATTAGGTGAATGTGTTTTCCAACATGTGACAGAGATGTTATTGAAAATACTCCACTAGCCTATTTGTGTCCAACATTCTGGATTAGGACTAAATATAAAACTAGATGAGAGATAATTTCTTGACAAGTTGCTGAGGTAGTATTGAAGGCCAGCATTCAAAAATAGCCTTGAATGCAAGGCTGGGATTTGTTGTTTATATCTTCATCCCTGGATGAAGAGGAAGATGATGCCTGGCTTTGTTTGCGTCACTACTGTGCGACGCACATGTCGAGGTGAAAGTGCAAGCTGCCATTTTTTAGAAGGCATCTTTCTGAGTAGGTTGTAGACAAGCAAATATCAAGTTTGAGCTTCACCGTCAGGCATTAGCAGATGCGTTTTATTTGTCTGCGTATTTCGGAAATATGGTACGACTGTAACAGAAGCTTTTTAAAAAAAAACTTATAATCGTAATCGATTACTTCGAGCTTAAGCCTAGCTTAGGGCTGCAGGTTCTGCAGATGGCTACTTAGCTTTGCTAGTTAATGTTAGCCTTGGCTATAAACAACACCAAAGACTGTGAAGAAACCACAGCCGAAAACGAGCTCATGCTTTGCAGGTTTGTTCAGTAGATTTTTCTCAAAAGATCAGGAAGAAGAAGAAAGGATTTCACATTAGAAAACACTTCCGGAGGAGGCAGTTTGATGCTACATGTAGCGACGCTACTTCACTTTTGATGAGCGTGCGACTTTTTCCAAACTAGGTTGGAGCAGTTCTGTTCAGAGTCAGTTCTGTTCAGAGTCAGTTCTGTTCAGAGTCAGTTCTGTTCAGAGACAGTTCTGTTCAGAGTCAGTTCTGTTCAGAGACAGTTCTGTTCAGAGTCAGTTCTGTTCAGAGACAGTTCTGTTCAGAGACAGTTCTGTTTAGGGTCAGTTCTGTTTAGGGTCAGTTCGGTTTAGGGTCAGTTCTGTTTAGCGTCAGTTCTGTTTAGAGACAGTTCTGTTTAGAGACAGTTCTGTTTAGGGTCAGTTCGGTTTAGGGTCAGTTCTGTTTAGCGTCAGTTCTGTTTAGAGACAGTTCTGTTTAGGGTCAGTTCGGTTTAGGGTCAGTTCTGTTTAGGGTCAGTTCAGTTTAGTGTCAGTATACTGGCATGTCGTCCTTCTCGGAGTCTGCCCTGGAAAAGAAGCTGACAGAGCTGAGCAGCTCGCAGCAGAGTGTCCAGACTCTGTCCCTGTGGATCATCCACCACCGCAAACACTCAGCCCTCATCGTCAAAGTGTGGCACAGAGAGCTGAAGAAATGTAAGACCTGCTACTGCAAAGCCTTTTATATGTGTGCTGATCTTTGACCAGCTGTTACTTACTTTATTCATTCGATTATACAACTGTCTAACTTGTAATACTGTTTCTGAATTACCGTAAAGTGTTATTAGACAAGTTTTATAGTGTGCCAGCTCTATATGCTAAATTTATCCAAGATAAACAATGCTTGTTTTGTCTGAACAAGGTTAAAAACCCTTATTAACAATGATGGGAAACTGACTTAGCATATTAAATCCCAACATGTAAGAACTACCTATGGGAATATAATAGATTTAAATAGTTTTTAAAGAAAACTGTGATCAAAGGTATTTTTGTTGAAGCTCCTAAAGAAAGGAGGCAACAACAAACTGTCCAAAACTTTGAAGTGTGACATGCCTTAGTTTTTATTATTGGTACACTAAATGTTTAAAAAAGCATTGACTATGAGGTTTGAACATTTACATCAGAGAGTAAGTTCAACACTAATCCATTCATACACCGCCACTGAAGCAGCAGGAGCAATGCGGGGTTAAGAGTCTTGCCCATGGACACATTGGACATGTTGCTCGGCTGGGGATCGAACCCTCGACCTTCCGGTTGAGAGGTGAAACATAGTGGGAAATGAGTATCTGAAGCAGAATAAAGTGGTATCTTGAGCAGTGCATTGACCATCACAGAATGATGATATTGTGACATTTTTTTCGGTATGAATATTTCAATATGACTTTTCTGTCCTCCAGCCAAAACCAGCAGGAAGCTGACGTTTCTGTATCTGGCAAACGATGTCATCCAGAACAGCAAGAAGAAAGGACCCGAGTTTGCAAAAGACTTTGAGACTGTTCTCGTTGATGCCTGCTCCCATGTTGCCAGGTGAATGTTACGTGATTATATGTGTGTAGTAGGTGCTCTGTGTGCATTTTTAAATGTGTGCGTGTGTTGGTTTGTGGCACACACAACCACTCATAAACATTAGCTATTGCTATGATAGCTGAATTTTCAAGTTATGTTTTTATGAAACTGAAAAGAAACACCAGAAGTTCTTAAAAAGGTGGCTGTATCAAAACTATCATGATAAAAAATGAGTTGAAATTTCTTTCATCCACCCAAATCAGAACCTGAAAATAAATATTGACTTATTTGTCCTTAGGCTTGTCTTCCTCTCTCAAATTAAATTTTGAGAGAACATACTGTATATAGCCCTATAAGAAGAAAAAACTTCAGAATAAACATGCAATATGCAGTTATGAAATAATCCAAACTGTTCTTATGGAAATGTTTTTCAGCTGTTGGTCACTGATTTTATTTTTGCATTCCTCTCTTCTTCCGCTATACTTTTCTGTTGATCCTAGGGAGGCTGAAGAGAGCTGTAAAAAGCCAATGGAAAGACTGCTGAACATCTGGAAGGAGAGGAGCCTCTATAGAGCAGACTTCATTCAGCAGCTCAAACTGGCCATAGAAGACTCCAACAGTCCCAGGCCTTCAGGTGAGATCACCTCAGGCTACACAAGAGATCAGGGCCAGCTTCACTTAAAATGATACAGATACTTTATGTATACATGAGTCGAACATTAACATTCAGTTTATTAATTTAATTAACCCAGTAAGGACTTATGAATCAATCCACTCACTCACTCATATTTTAAATCCATCCATATGGCACATAAAACGTTGTCAGTTCAGATAACTGAGCTTTCGACAGGTCAAAGGTGTAATTAAGGGTTGATCAGCCCTCTAAGCTAATTTTTTGTCAGTTCCCCTCTCCTTCTACAAAATAGAAAAATATAATTTTTTTAAGAATAATTTAAAATTGGAATAAAGAAACATGAAAAGATATATTTAAAAAAATCTGCTAATCTATTAAAATCATCATTTTGTGAAGAGGTTGTTTTGAATGCTTATGCCTCATCTTAATTAGTGACATTGATAAAATGTTGATTTCTAAACCTGGCCTCATAGAAGAGAAGAAGCCTGTGAAACGAAGCTATCAGAAGGTCCAGGAAGAGGAAGATGATGAAGATGATGACTACAGAAGCCACAGCTCTCCTCACACCACAGACATCTCGGCAACGCAACTGGTAAGAGAAACACAATGAAGTTGATATCACTTTATTTTCTTCACCGATGTCCTTTCTCCTTGCTCTTGTTCCTCTCCCTTCTTCTCTACCTTGCTCACACAAACTCAATGTTTGCTCTCCATGCTGAATGATTTCCACACTCCTCCTCGGCACCTGTTAACTATCCTCCTCTGTTCATCCTGTTTCAGACGGAGGAGCTTGTGAAGGCCCTGCAGGACTTGGAGAACGCTGCGTCAGGAGATGCAGCAGTTCGTCAGAAGATTGCCTCCCTGCCACAGGAAGTCCAAGACGTTTCCTTGCTCGAGAAAATCACTGGTAAGGTCTGAGTTCTAAGCTTGATCAGAAGTAAATGTAATCCATAGTTAGATTTCATTTTTTCTGGTAATGCAAGCAGATAAAAGCACGTTGATGATATGATGTAAGCAAACATGTATAAAACTTTTGAACTTGTGTATATTTGCTACAGTCTACCTGTATCATTTATTTGATCAGTTTTATAGCAACATTTTGTACATGATTGAGTCCAAGCTTAAGTAATTATAACAATTTCATTTGCAAAAAAACCTTAAGCACAAGTTATAAAATGATACATGTTGACCAATGTAGGGCAAAGAAGACAACTCAAAGTGCATGCATATAAGCAATGATGCTCAAAGAATATAAAAAAAACAAATGTAATATCATTTGAGCATCCGACTTTGATGCCCGATCTAGACAAGGATGCAGCAGACAAGCTGTCGAAGACTGTGGATGAAGCCTGTTTGCTGTTGGCTGAATACAATGGTCGACTCGCCGCAGAGCTGGAGGACCGTAGGCAGCTGGCTCGCATGCTCACTGAATACATCGGCAGCCAGCGAGAGGCGCTGTCGGAGAGAGAGAAGAAACTTGAGGCAAGGCACTGCACACACAAAAATAACAAACGATAAACAGTGAACCAGATACTTCTCATCACAGTCTGAACCTGTTTCCGTTCTCATGAACAACATGTGTTAAGTCACTTTTTCTGATACCATTATTTGCTGAAATAATTAGATAAGATAAATATGTTTTCAAAATATACTTAAAATTTCAAAAACATAAAGCATATCATAGATTATTAAGTGGATGATGAAATCAAAATAAACAATGCCTTATTAGAAGAATGATCAGTGAAGTAACAGATTAAGCCAAGTACAGTGTTGTTGACATTAAATACAGTTGTGTTGTCTGTTCAGACTCACACCCAGGTGAGCTCCAGGTATGACTATGCTGATACTATTTACTCAACATATTACAACAGATATCATGAATGTAAGATTTAATATGATAGTCACAAGTCAGAACATCGAGTGATTATAATACTACACATTGTAAACAACCATCACAAGTCTTGTCTTGCATCAAAAAGGCAAAATACTCCTGTACTTCATGTATGTTGGTTCGTTTTCAAGAACCTTTTTATCAACTGGCACAAATCAAAAGGTGTATCAATTACTGTGGTTGACCTGACCTTAATCAAGTTAGGTAGGGAAATGTGTGAATAGGGAAAAGGTCCAGATACATGTGACGAGGAAAAATGATGCATACTCCCACATCTATCACAGGTTTCTGGATCACCTTTTACCAACTCTGCGTTTTGTAGTTTGATCAGTTTTCTTTTAAAACAAGATATGATTGTTTTATCATAAATCTCGATTTATTACAACTTATCTGAACATCTGAGGTCTTGTGTGTCCTGCCTATATATGTTTTAAGCTGTAAGAACTTACTTTGATTGGTGTGATAAGATCAAATAGATTTAGGCAAAACAACACAAATAAATAACTCATGGCGGCGGCAGTAGCTCAGTCCGTAGGGACTTGGGTTGGGAATCAGAGGGTCTCAAACCAAAGTAAGGAAGTTGATCAGGTAGGTGGACAGGTGCAAGGGCACTTCCCAAAGCACTGCCGAGGTGCCCATTGAGCAAGACACAGAACCCCCAACTGCTCTATTGTGTCCTTACGTAGCAGTGTGTAGAAGCCCCACTCTGACATCACTCCACTAATGCTGTCCACAGGTCCTGTTTGTGCATGTGTGTGAGCAGCATGTCACTTGACCAGAATTGACCTCAGGGATTAATAAAGTATTTAAAAAAAAAAAAAAAAATCTAATTGTGATGCAATCAAATATTTTATTTTCCATATGTATCTCAAACATGTCAGTAAGGTGAAGTCAAAGACATTTTGAAGGACAACTGTAATGTATAAATAAGTAATCTTTCATATTGGTTCTGTGTCATCTTTTTCTCTGCAGGAGTATAAACAGAAATTGGCAAGGGTTACCATGGTGAGGAAAGAGCTGAAGTCCCACATCCAGAGCCTCCCTGACCTGTCCCTCCTGCCCAACGTGACCGGGGGTCTGGCACCACTCCCCTCTGCTGGAGACTTGTTCTCCACCGACTGAGACGTCTATGACCAGGCAAAGTACACCCCTGTGCTCCCCCCACCACGCACCAAAATCAGCAACATGTTTGATTCTCAAAAATACTGTTAGCTGTGTTTCCAGCTAGAGGACACGTGGTCAAACCTGCAGGACAAGAGGGAAGAAGTGACATTCAAAGAAACGTGTGGCGAATCAAAACACTCTGCAGAGGAGAACAGAGACTCTGTCAGCTTGGATTTTTCCAGCAATTGCTCAATTGACAAGGATTCCACTCCACCAGCTGGGAAAGATTTAGTTTCCTGTTTGCTTTCCTTTTTAAATCCTGAAAATGTCAGTTTTCATGGAAGATCAGTGGGGTTAAAGAAACCTAACTATGACAGAGGTAAATGTTGGTTTTCAGAACATGTCAATCTTTGTGTATTTTTGTGTGGTATGTTTGGATTTAACAAGCAAAGATGGCTTTCAATTAGGCTTTTTTTATGGACTCATAGTCTGAAAAGTGGCTTGGGTGTGCCAGTACATTTCACTAACACTTCATAAAAAAAGGTCATTAAAGAGGTTTTGTTGAACATTAGCACCCCCTAGTTTAAAGTCCATAGGCCTTGGTTTTCTTGTTCTTGTAGACTAACTTGTTTCATGTTTTTATTTAGACAAATTTCCTTAAAAAAAACATATGACTAATTATTTTTCTTACATGTGTGTACCAGACAAGGTTTGAGTTTTCCAAAGTAAATCCTGGAAGTTTTAGGACATTTAAAAAAAAAAAAAAAAAAAGTTTATTTTCCAATAAACTGCCTGGTCTTGAAGCAACTATAAGGAGCTTTCATTTTGTGTGGATTGTTGTGGACAACTACAATATGCCATAAGAAGATCTAGATCCAGCTTATGGTCCATTTATTTGGCAAAAAAAAAGGATGTAACTTTTTCAGATTTTTTAAACATGCAGAACCCATAGCAATGAGGCAATACAGCCGTTTGCCGCTACTATTTTTCAACAACAGTTCACCTTGTTGTAGTTAGGTCCATACACCTAGGTTAACTTACAAGTAACTGATTGTGTTGCTCAGTAGTTGTAATTTTTAAATGCGATTTAAAATGTTAGGACCCTTGTAATGTTAGGTCTCTAAAAATAGTAGCAATCCAACAACAAGATATAGCTAAGAAGCTAGGCCATCATCAATCGTATTGGTCACTTTTATACCCGTGAAATGTCAAGTGTGACCTTTATGTATTGTGCACATGTGTGTCAAGGAGAACGAGGGCCAAGATTGAATCCTTCAAAATCCCTGAATTCTCCATCAGTTGAACGGCAGTCGTAGGTTGCTTCAAAGTTTGGCCCCCGCTCTGTCATTATCCCTTTTAACTTTTCCTTTTTTTTCTTTTTCTCTTAGCTGATCCTGCCCTAGTATTGGGTATAAAAATAAAAAACAAAGTTAAAAAACAAAAATGTGTCTTCTGCTTCCTTTTGTTTAACCTCTAAAGTCACACTTATTGCAGACTTTTCCAAAATGTACAAATAGGCCCATATGATCATAGATGGATTATGAGATATTGGGGCCCTGGGCACGTGGTCTCTACTAGCTGTTTTAAGTGGTAAAAGGATTGTATTTTTATGTAGGTTATGAAGATATATTATAACTGAATCCAGACTGTTCCACCACCTGTAAAAAACTTGTAGATGCTTTGAATCGTAAGTTGCCAAAAAAGGTCTTAATGTCTAAACCTTATATTTAGAAAATCCATGGTCTTTAAACAGGAAAACTAAAGAAATGTGTAAAAAAAACATTTATAGTCATTGTAGCATGAAAATGAATATATACTGCATATTGATAACTTAACACTATAAAGGAAAATACATCACTTAATAAATGTTGGTTATTAGTTCTTGGGTCTCATCTTTTAACCGTGACATATATAGTTAATAAATAAATAACTGTCCTGATTATTTTGAAGAAAAGACAGTCTAAACTGAAAGTCCAAGCACTCTGATGCAGTATAAAAACCTCTATAATACAGGGTTGTGTCTACACATACAACTAAACTGAGTCTTTGTCAAGTTATCTGAGTAGAAACATGATTTTATTTTTTGAATATTTTTTTTTTCATTTTTTATCCTCGTTGCCATAATTCACTGGAAACAATCATCGGTCAGCCTGCTCAGCAATATGCATCTATTATTTATTCTGTTTCTGGTCGAATTTGACCCTGTAGACGGCAAAAGAGGCTGATCTATGTGCTAATCTAACTGGATATTCACCATAATGATTTTATAAGATCAGCATTGTGAATCTATTGGTCAGCAGCTGCACAGGATGTAGCAGCATCTTTAAGTTAGTCATTGTTTGAGAAATCAGCCCGTGAAGCAACTTGAATATAATCGACTGTATTAAAACTTTATCTACTCATACTAATTAACATTCTAGGAAAAAAAAATCTTCGGTAACTGATGACAAACTTAATCATTCTTTTCTATAGAATGTTTATTTTAGAATTTTGGCTGCTGGTTGTGACACATCCTTATGACTTCATAATGGTCCATTTTAGAACCCTTCAGTGGCTTGAGAGGGTACTCATATCTACAGATACTTCTGGGTAGTCAGCAGAGAAACCTCCTGGCATATTAAGAGAGCAAGTTATCAGACCAAAGAGTAAAGATGAGTGAAAATACGCTAAACTCCAGCTCAGTGTTTAATGAGCTCCGGTTAGGGCAGGAACTTTGTGATGCCGTTATCAGAGTGGACAATGTTGAATTTCCTGTGCACAAGGTCATCCTCTGCAACTGCAGCCCATACTTCAGGTAAACTGAGTTTTCAGGGATTAATGAGGGATTTCCAATGTTTGAATAAGAAAAAAAACAAGCTCAGAGGATGTAACAAACTGCAATGAAACCAAATGTTGATGAGTGACACTTACTGGAGAGCTAGTGAAATCAAAATGTAGATGTAACTTTTTCAAATGATTTCATGATCTTCTTGAAAGCTTCAAAGGTTCAACATGAACTTAAATGTTTGAAGACAAATTGTTTAACGATTATAAAATGAATAACATTTTCAAATTACAAAGATCTTACCGGATTTCTGGGTAATGACAATTTAAAAATATGTAGATTGGTGAAGTGGCCGGTTGCAGTTACTGTACAATGTATTTCCTTTTGTTTTCTGTTTGGCATTGCATTTTAAGTCAGCAACATCTGCAATAAGGGCTTTAGATTTATTGTTCAGTTGTTTTATAAAGTGTGAATACTACGGGAATATATCAACCACTTTATTTCAAATGTCTTTCTTTGCCTCCTTTCTGGCCCACAGAGCTCTTTTTACTCACTGGTCCACCCCAGACAGTCGGGTCTTTGACATTCCCAACATTTCATCTGACATGATGAAGCTCATCGTTGAGTTTGCCTACACCGGCTGTGTTTATGTGACACAAGAGAACATCCGAGAGCTGTTCATAGCAGCAGACCAGTTTAATGTGAGGGGAATCATTCAGGCCTGCAGTGACCAACTGGAGAATCAGCTTACCCCAGAAAACTGCATCGGCATCTGGTGGTTTGCAGATATCTACTACAACCCCGAGCTGAAACACAAGGCCTCCGTCTTCATTCTGAATCACTTTGAGGAGGTTGCTGCATCGTCAGAAGAGTTCCTGCAGATCTCTGCACAGGAACTGGCTCAGATTATTGAGAATGATCATCTCAATGTGAAGAAGGAGAAGGTGGTGTTTGAGTCCATCATTCACTGGATCACCCACGCACCTGAGGAACGCAGAGGATACATCTTTCTGCTTCTGTCAAAGGTAAGGGAAGAATGAGTTATGTCCCATCTGTCACAATAATTACTGTTGAATTTTTATTCTTTTTTTAAAACTCTGATCTTTTTTAAAATCTTGTACAATATATATTTGATGACTGATCTTATTAGCAATAATGAAGTATCAGTTAGGTCCCTTCTCTGACTATTTGATTACATCATTTGTTACAGGTCAGGCTGGCTTTGATAAAAGGACAATACATCTTAGAACGTGTAACTACCAACGAACTAGTGAAAGCAAGTGAAGAGTGTCAAGCAATTCTCAACAAGACCATGGAGACCATTCTTGACCAGGGGACAAGGAGCTTCATTGACTTGATTTCCAGTAACCCTTTGGCCCAGCCACGACTGCCGTCTTCCATCATGTTGGCTGTTGGAGGATGGAGCGCTGGAGGCCCCACTAATGATATCCAGGCGTATGATATCCGCGCTGACTGCTGGGCCAAAATACCCAACGATTCTGATGACCCCAGGGCCTACCATGGTGCAGTCTTCCTCAATGGATCACTTTACTGTGTAGGTGGCTTTGATGGAGTTGTGCATTTCAGCACAATGACCAGGTTTGACCTGATCACACGCACCTGGCAAGAGGTCGCACCAATGCACTCAAAGCGCTGCTATGTCAGCGTAACAGTGCTGGACGGGTGCATTTACGCCATTGGAGGTTATGATGGACTTGATCGTCTGGAAACTGCAGAGCGCTATGAGCCCCGTACCAACCAGTGGACTTTAATTGCATCCATGCATGATCAGAGAAGTGATGCCAGCTGCACAACCCTTAATGGCAAGGTTGGTGGAACTCAAATACTCTTGGAATAACTGAGATAGCTCTGTGGTAGATGCTGCATACTTGTAGTTTGACTTTTTGATCATTTGAGCTTAGCTTAAGTACAACACAAAGTTGATAAAACTTAACCTAATAAGTCAAGTTCATTTTTTAGATTTTGCTGTCAGTAAGTGATCACATGCCAACATTCAAAGTCAAAAATAATGTTCTAAAAACGTATGACCATCTTTTTCTTCTCGGCTGTACTGAGAGGAGTGATTACTTATTACATCTTACTCACTTATTTCATCACTTTCTTATTGAACCAGGTGTACGTTTGTGGTGGCTTTAATGGGTCCGAGTGCCTGTCATCAGCTGAATATTACAACCCAGAGACCGACCAGTGGACACTGATAGCCCCCATGGGATTCAGGCGCAGTGGAGTTGGGGTCATCGCATATGCAAACCACATTTTTGCAGTAAGAATATATTCTTGATACTTACATAACACATGACACTCTGCAGCACAAAGACACAAAAGATGTAAGCAGTAGTGTGAAATTCCCCAGGAAAATTGTTAGATAAATATAAATATTGCCTTAAAACAACAACAATTAACAGTTTTACTTTAATAATGTTCTACTTTTTATCATAAATACTCCAAAACTAATTTAGAGGTCATGGCCCTTCTTTACAAGGATCCTGAGTATAACATGAGATTGAAAAAAAAAAACAATTTAAAGATAAATCAATACTGATGTCTTCTCTTACAGGTTGGTGGTTTTAATGGAACCAGCCGTCTGGAAACTGCTGAGGCCTATAACTCCCTCACCAGCACCTGGCACTCTCTGCCCTCCATGCTGAAACCTCGCAGTAACTTCGGCATCGAAGTGATTGATGACCACATTTTTGTGGTTGGGGGCTTCAACGGCTTCATCACTATCAGTGATGTTGAAAACTATGACTTTGAAAAGGGTCAGTGGTCTAACATCTGTGATATGGAGATCTCCTGCAGTGCTCTGAGCTGCTGCATGGTGCACGGAATCCCCAACATGGAGGATTATGCTGCTCCTCGTTTCTCCCTTCAGTTCTCCGATGAGGAGATCGATGAAGTGGAGTAAAAAAGATCCACCTGACATGAGCTGCACTGTGCTGTAAATAAATGTTTCAATGCATGAAAATACTGTTATCGTTTCCAGTGATTAAAAGGTTTTCAGTTTGTGACAGCTTTGTCAGATTTGTGTAAAGGGACTGTTTTCAAACCTTTGTGACCTTTGACCCTACAGTTGAACACAGGGTATAAAAACTTACAAAGAACAGAAAAGAAGAGAAATTTACAGTCTTTATTTTTAACAACAGTTTTAACCTTCAAGACTTCAAGTGTGTGTTTTTCTTCTTTTTTACTTGTTGGCTAATAAAGTCCACTGAGTACTCAATATTTAAGACAAACTATGCCACCAAACTAAAACTGTGATAAGTAAACATGTAAGTGATAAATTCATTAACATGGGCCACACTGGTGGTCCTGGGGTCTATGATGTCCAAATAGAAGCAATATACCTGAGTCATGTCTGGTCAGGAATCTTTGTGGCATGTCATGGCCCACTTCATTTAATAATTTCCTGTCTGATATCAACTGCACACTTTTAAATATGGTGAAATGCCTTAAAATAAAATAGATAAATCCACAAGAAAATATCAAACATGAGTACAATTCAACCAAAAAGAGGTTTTGTTTTTGTAAAACAAAAGTAAGAGAAACTATGAGGCACTGAAACATCAAAAACAAGGAGAGATTTTTTGAGAAAGAAGATTTGGATGATCTGTCCAAAGGTAAAGTAATTTAAAGTTTGTAAAATCATCGAGTTAAATTCTTTTTGTGGCCTTACATCCAATGGAAGTCTATAGAGGATACAACTTTCAGTATGGGGCATCAGGGTCAAAGTTAGAGCCAGATCATTTAAAATCTTTCAATGTGAGCTTTCATGAAACATCCCACTTTATACATTTTACTATCAAATACCCACAAATAAAAAAACATTGCTGGATTTTTCAGAAAGGATAGACAATGATAGACAATTTAAGTCAAAAACAAAAGAGGATGGCTCATCCAGAAATATCTTTTTTGTACATGGGAGTGAATAATATTCATATATTAACATCTCATAGTCCACAGGACTCTGAGTTTAATCCCCAGCAGACTGATTGTTACACATCAGTTTGTATGAGATCAGTTTGTGGTCTTTTTGACAAGTTTGTGGATGGAGACATTTCCCTTTCATAATAAAATAATAGTTTCATACTTGTTGGATGGAGCTATGTAAAAAAAAGCAGGATTAACAGAAGCACATCCCAAGACAACAAATAACACCAAGGCTCAACATTTTCATTAAAACATTTTATTTTTTTTGTTAGGAAATAATTTGTTTTGATCACAAATAAAGAAAAGTCTCCAACAAAAAGAAACCAATGCTTCCATAACAAATCTACTGTTCTGTGATCATTCAAGTAATTAATAAGATCATACAAATATATTATGTTATTGATTTAAATTGTGGGGCTTATTGTAGCTTTGCACAGAGCAACAATAGGCCTTACTGTAATTCATAGACTGCACATTCTGCTTAGTAAACATGTTTCATTAATTATGAAAATACTTAACTGTAAATAGTGAAATAGTACATGATGTTCTAGTAAAATATATTAATATTGAATAGAAATCTAAATGCATTTAAAAATAAATCCTCAAGTCTCTAATCACACCTGTGGTTCAGTTAATCAACAAAATAACTGTAGTAGTAACTGTTAATGAAGAGTTATTTAATGGCTTATTCCTTCACCACAACATTGATGGAGCTCTTGATGTTGTGCAGTTTGATGCTATCAAAGTTTACCAGCAGCACGCTGGAGCCAGCAGTGGTGGGTTTAAACTCAATGCTGGCCTTGGCTTCCTGTTTGATGCTCACAGCTCCAATTCTGAAAAAAGAAATATATATATATTTATACATCAAGCATCATCTGCCTCAAAAACAAGTCTCAATCAATATGCAAAACAACGCAGAAAAACATCCAGGCTTTATATTATTAATGTTAAGGTTTTCTTTAAAGATTTACTGGATTATATCTGCAAATCAACAACCCATTTCCTATTCCTAGTGAGGAGTCATTTTTTAAATAGTAGAAATAAGAATCATTGTGTGACAGTTGAAAGGAAAAGATCTCTTTGATTTAGGCTGCTTTTGAGTTTCAGCAGGCGTACCTTTTGTAGCTACATCACAATTTGTTACAGTTAATACATTATCTTCCATAAGAAGCTAAACTGTAATGACAGTAATGAAATTATTCACACATTAGAACATAACAGTAGAAAATAGTAAGGGAGAATAGATACAATTGATATAACTGAATCCACAGTTGGGTGTTGACATACTTCTTTGTTATTGGTTTGCCGTCAGTGAGGCCAACCCCCTCCACAGTAAAGCTGCAGTCCTGCAGAGTCTCCGGTAAAGGGTTCAACAAGCTCAGCTCAGCTGTCGCAGACTGGTTCAGTTTGACATCTCCCACCAGCTGCAGATAAACAGGTTTCATCATAAAAAAGATGGTATACTGTATATTGTAAGCATATTATATAATGCCTATGAACTACTGAACCAACCTATCACAGTGTCAGTCAGGTCAATTAGATGATGAAGAAAAATCAATAAAAACATTTCTTTTGACATGGCTGTAAAGCCCCCCCCCCAAAAAAATGGGATTTACAATAAGTAGGAAAAAAAGCAAGTCAAAGACAAAAGGTTAAAAAGTCGACACAGTTTATATTACTCATGTAAGTTAGTCTCCACATTCACCTTGATCTGTATCTCTGGCTCATCTAGGACAATGGTTTTCTCAGCCTTATTGTAATTGATGGTCTTCTTGTCGATGGTGATGGCTGACAGCTGGATCAACCTGTCGGAGGTGATTACTGACCCATAACTGTCATACTTCAGTTTGAGGGACAGACGTTTCTCTGAAAAACCAAACATTGGATATTACATCTAGGTCATTAAATAATCACAGAGCAGGTTCAGCATGGTAGAAGGAGGTTTATGTGAGATTGTTAAATTCACCACTCAGATACTGTGGTGTGAAGTGTTTTTCTCAAGCTCAAACTGACCTTCTCCAGAGGGCACCTCCACTTTGTCTGAAACAAATCCACAGCTCTCGCCTTGTCGTCCGTTGTAGCCGACAGCTCGTGCAAAGAACAGGAAGGTGCACGTCCTGGTATCCATGCAGTTGTTAGTAAGGACAGCGTTCACCTCGAAGTCTGAACCCACGATCATGTTATCCGCCAGTTTGATCTTAAATGACAATAAGTTGATTTTTTAATGGAATTCACAAACTTCAAAATAAATTCTTCTCTTCAAAATAAAATTAATGCATTGAAATATTTTATATTTGAACTAGAGCTAGGTGGCTCTCTGGGCACATGATAAAATGTTACATTTAAAAAAATCCCCACTGCAAACACAAATGGGGCTTGCGCGTCATTTAGCAGTTGTACATGACAATCACATGTCTTTTGTGTTCCTGTCATACCACTGATGGGTATATTCCAACACATGACTGCAGTTCCTCTCTTTTTAAACCACAGTTTGCCTGATTGGAATTTACTAGCATACTTTTTGATCCAGTTACGTTTACATGTATATCATCTATCTTTGTGCCTCTTTGGAGCTCTACTTTCCAGCTCAGTACGTTTTAGAATAATTGAATTAACAAACACCTTAAGACGGAGCCCTGGCTCTTCTCCTCTCTGCTGTAACTTGTTGTGGTGTTGAGCCTTCTCATACACTCTCCTCTCATCCACTGAGCCTGAAAAACATCAGTCACACATAAAAACACATTTCTGATAAGTTTTATGGCCAAACAACAATGCAGTGAGACTTCAATTTATAAATTTAATAATCTTTGTGGTTTTGTGTATCATGTATGTGGACTCTGCCGTACCTTCTGGATACTTATACTGGTGTGTGATGTCATGTCGCTCATCTGAGCCCACAGCCTTGGTGCTGATGAATTTTCCAACAGACTTAGTTGATCCACTGAACTGGACAAACTCCCCAGTTGACAGTTGCACCAATTCCACAACATCTGCATTAACCTAACTCCATGCACATTATGAAATGACATCAAATCATTCTGATTAGAAAGACAATTAAGGCAATAGTCAGTAAGCAGGAAGAAAACAGGCACCAAAAGCAATTTAAGAAATCTGTAACAGCAGATATCTTTACAAATAAACACAGAATCTCTGAAAATATCAGAAAGCAGAGTGTATCAGTCTCATTAAGATGGTTTAGATCAGGCCAAAGTGCTTTGAGTAGTCAGAAGACTAGAAAAGCGCTATACAAGCTCAAGTCCATTTACCATGTAGCACACAGTGAACTGAAAGTCCATCTAAATGAAATAGAAGTACATTTCTGTATTTTATTTCTTGTAAATGTTACGCTAAATTGCCTAACAGCTCACCTCAGCAAAAATGAACGGTGCATCATACTTCTTGGTCATCTCTCCCTCCTTTATGGCCCTCAGAGAAGCCGGCCCGCAACAGAAAACACCTGACAGAAACACACATACAGAGACAGGGTTCATTTTACCAGCTTGTACACACAAAGTGACACATTTAGAACACAGGCCTATTCAAGATAAGTACTTTGAGTGATAAAATAAAGAAACATCTCATGTTTAAAAAAGAGTTGAGCTGGAAGATCATCTCCAAAGAAAGTCGATACTTTAAAAAAAATTGAATGTTGTTTTGAAATTAGTGTCTAAATACCAAAAGGAGGAGTCTTGAAAATTGTGTGAGCACCGGGTTGTATGAGACTTTTTTTAACCTAAAGTAACACTGTTGTAAAAAGGAAACAATACTTTGTAATGTGTATTTATCAAAGCAGGACATTTTAAGATTGACACATAACATATATGCAAAGTCATGTGAACATACCAACCACACATTTCCCACCATATAAACCAGACCTGAGACTACTCCCAGAAACAGAAACTAACCACTGTGGTCAAGTCTTGTGACTTCATACACAGCTCAAAATACATTACACTTTGTTTTACTATTTTGTCTTTGCTTTGTTTCTGCTTTGCCAGTTCAACAAAAGATTGTCAGTTCAAAGTCTTAAATGTAAGACCTGCATTTGGACAACAGGACTTTTCAAAAGTTTTTGGAAACAGGACGAACAACAGGACGTCAAGTTACCATCACTTGTCTCCTGCGGGGTTGGGTCACTGGTTTGCCACCCATCAAACTCTGTTCCCAAATCAGGACGAGTCATCCAGCTGTCCACCCAAACATGGAAGTTCCTGGTAAATAATAAAATAAAGTAAAATAACTAAAATCAGTGAAATAATGACTAAAAATAAAATGGAACTATTCAAATTGGTTCAGCAGAGGCCAACAAGAGACTTTCATACAGTGCATGTGTTACAACTCAATAACTTACCAAACCGAATCACCTCCAGAAATCCTTTCTCCGTTTTCATCATAAAGGTTTTCAATCACCAGGTTGGCATCCGAATCATGAGCGGATCCAAAGTTAGTAACCACTCGACATGGGATTCCCAGGGCACGGGACACTGGAGGAGGAAAGGAGAGTCACACTTCATCAAGCCTGCTATCTTCAGCGCACACTTGAGATAGCATCTGTCATCAAGGACTAGAAATAAAGACATCCAAATAATATATCACACGATGCAGATGGCTTTTAATCCTTGAGATTAAATTCTAAATTAAAAATTTAGATGGAAAAGATTGTCTAGAGGTTGTAACTTGAAAGAAGCTCTAACCTGTGCATGCAATAGCAGCAAACACCCAACATTGGCCGTAGCGGACCGGGCCACTTTCTGCCCACTTCCGCAAAATTTCCCCACTGCCAGTCCACGTTCCTGGATGAACCCCGCCAGAAAACTCTTCCCACTCTCCAACCAGCACCCCTCTGTCATCATTACTGTTGATCTGAGGGTACAGACAAAGGTTCCCGTAAGGCAACAGAGAAAAAGGGAATCAAATTCATAATCATGAGCATACTTATTATTTTCTTTTTGCATGCTTTCTAAGCGGAACAACAATTTCGAAACAATTTGTCAAGGTTTCAAGTTTTTTGATTTCCTTTTTATTTTTAACTCCAGCTCTTTTATGGTAAAAGTATTCTGAGCAATTTTGCCAAAAATAAAATAAAATTAAGCAAAAAACAAACAAACATTGAACAAGAGAAATACAAAAGAGCATTCCTCTGTGCCATCAGGTATCCTAAAGAATCATTATTTTAGCGTCAGATTTCATCAGAACTTTCATTAGCATTAGAACGATTATGCAAAATTTTACATTGTTAGAAGATCTTAAAAGTTAAATAGTGGAGCACATAGATAACCAGCCACAATGGCTGATATAGTTCAAGCTTAGTGCAACAAACATGAAATATTTGACTTTCTATGTGAAAAACATATTTCAGGGGTGGATCCTAGGAGAGTAAATGGTAAAAAATGACAGGCCACACACATATTCCCATTCACATGCACATTCAAACACTGATGTTGGAGGCTGCCATGCAAGGTGCCAACCTTATCTCATTCACACACACAGTGTGTGACACACTTATACAGTGATGGATATGCTTCAAGTGGCTATTTTAAGTTTCAGCATTTTGCCCAAAGACACTTCAACATGCAGACTGGATACATGGGAATCAGACCAGCTCTACCTTCTGAGCCATAGGAACAGAGGAAGTGTAAATAAAGACTTTGTAAAACAGGTAGCTTCAAATATATCAACAATTAAGGAGTCCATTGTGGACAGACAATGTCACCTTACATGATTAAACTAGATCTAAAGATCAGAACTATTGACAGTACACAAGTTTGTAATGGGAGAATGGTAAATGGATAAAGCACGTTTCTAGCCCTCTGACCAATCAAAGTGCTTTTACACACCCCATCTCACATTCACCCACACTTGTTAAAAACTGGTGTTAGAGACTATGATAAGTGCCAGGCTGCCCACTACTGAACTGAGACTGACACACATTCATACCCTGAGGATTTTGTCATTGGGAGGAATGTTGGGGATTAAACCGCCTACCTTCTGGTATGTACGTAGCTACACTTAAATACAGACAATAAATAACTTCCAGGACAATAGTGATTCAAGACAAATGTATCATATAAGCTATATATAGTGCATAACTGTCATGGTCATCATTACAGCCAAGGGGCGAACCTGGGGTGGTAAATGCATACTCAATTGAAATAGCCTTGGATTTTGAAATCAGCTATTTTGGCTCACAGCAGTAAGAACACACTAACAGACTTTAATTTATTACAGGGCACTTGGCCACCTGCTTTAAATCTACACTGCCCAAGCCAAAACTCCTGTCTTCCCTGCAGTTACTATCACAAACGTAGCCCAGGGAGAACAGAAAGCTTCAAAAGAATGACAGAAGTTTCCCTGCAGAACTGAAGCACTACAAAGAGGCATATTGAGGGGTGTTATGGTGCAACCATTGTCAGTGTAGGGGCCCCATTGCCCTGTCTGCAATACATAATGGTTATTCATTGGCTAGTTTAATGGAATCCATTTGGCCTCAATTTTTTTATAAAGCCGTGGCAAAGACCCACCATGGCACTCAGCACCCTGGTCACGTAGATGGGATTTCTCCTGGCAAAGCAGTCCTTGTCAGCATCAGACACAAATTTTGGGTTGTCGTCAAGAATCTTCAGACAGATGTCCAGGATCCCTGATTCAAACTGATGGAAAAACAAACAATGGACAGGCAACAGAGGAACCATTAGATACACTAGATGAGCTGCATGGATTTTTATTTGTTATATTCCTATTGGGTTCATAGAAATCAATCCAGTGATTGATAAACATAAGTGGATATTAAAAAAAATCAGAAGTGAAGAAGCATTTAGATTTCAATTTTTTCAGTGTGAATAGTTTAATGAACTTTTCTTTGACATCAGTTTACCTGTCCAAAGTTCCAGGGTTTCCCTTTGATTCGTTTATGTGTTCCTCTGTAGACTTGCCCATGCTGTTCTAAAACATACTCCTGCCTCTTTGTCTCACTGCGCATGTAAACAGCATCTCCTGTGAGTGAGTCCATGGAGAGCACCAACACATTTAAACCATCATAAATAATAACATCTACTATACTAATAATAGTATATTTCTGAATACAATCAGGCCTACATGTTGGAGGGTTGTGGTGCAATATAAGTTATGATTTGATATAGGTTTTTTTAATGTTCATTACATAGTGCATGAATTTTACACAATAATCATGTATGTATAAGAAATTAAGTACAAGTTGTTTATGAAGAAAGTCAAGACATAAAAAAAATCTTAAGAAATATTTTTTAAATATACTCACTGTGACACCAAGTGTTAAAAAGCAGGGTGAACTTTCCTAAACTGGTCTTCTGGCCCTCTTGGTCCAGAGTTAGGGAATACACCCCTATAGGGGCATTGGGTGAGGAACAGATGGATACAGACACTCTGTTTCCAGAGGGATCATTAGAGGCAGATGCACTCCACTCAGTGTCTACTATAGACTTGCTGAGACCAAAGGAAGCCTTGGTGTCTGATTCTTTTCTCGGTAACGGACCTTTAGAGAAAGAGAGAGAGGGTTGGGAGCATTACATTTAAAAGCAGGTGAAAGAAACATACATCCTCTTCACACACTGGGGATGTATAGCCAGTGTGTACACAACTATATTTATCTCCACAGTGAAACAAGAAGCTTACCGGTTTCAACTATGAGTGTGAAGTTTGTTTCATCCGGTTTGAACTCTTTGCTCCCGGGTTTCAGATGTAGTATAACGTTGAAGGGCTGTCCCCTCCTGACAATCAAACGCTCCTCTGCACATCGGTCTGTGTGGTGGCTGCTGCTGTTGTTCTTAATGTCCAGATCGCAGCGCTCAATGTCCAACACTGTGCGTAAAGGGAACGCGCAGAATCCACATCACATCAATGAAAACTTCTCCAAACATCAAGAAAAACAAGATGATTTAATCAACGTTCATCCCCCCTCGCAGTTTGTTCAGATGATATATCACACCCAAAAAAAAAATCACCTAGACATTCCTCTTTGCAGATACCGTTACTGTGTTTTTATATCCTGAACGTCACATGTTACACCTCATACTCAACAGGAGACCCATCGAAAATAGTAACACTGGGAGAATCTGCGTCTTCAGTTGTAAATAATAGTTCTTCATATAGACCAATGTCTTGAATTATCAGAAAAAAATAAGTTTTCGTTTCCTTACCTTGACTCATGTCTGCAGTAAAGTTCTTGTCTCTTGACCTTTGAGAAGAAAGCCACACTTCAGCTTCAATGTGACCCGCAGAGCTACTGCTCCTCAGGGATATTTGTAGCATCTGAAACCCGATCGTTACGCCCCCATCCGTCTATTCGTCACATATTATTCAGTTTTTAGTCAGCACAATTTCTTCCTCTTTCTGCTTTAATTTGACCATGAACTTTTCAATAAAGGTTATTTTAACTTAAAAATAGGCCTTCTCGAATCAAACTATCAAACTTTTACTTAAGTTGGTCTTTTGCAGCAAAACTAATGCCTAAAAACAGTTTAAACGTCTTTCTGTTCAGTTTGTCACATCACATATGACAACAAATGAAAGAGCTCTACATTTAATAGATTAATGAAGACAAAAAAAGACAACAAAAATGTGTTCATAAATTACGTATTTATTATTTGTCTTTAACATTTGGTGTATGACTTTATAATGAAATCGTAACAAAATGTTTTATTGAAATGAGTCAGACATATAGAGTAGATATATTACATTTATAAAATCCAAACAATCTATACAGTTTTATTCATTTTTCTTGTTTTGCTAGTATTCTAAAAGTTACTCAACACATTTCTCACTTTCAGCTCAGACTGATGACACTTCAGTTTTAGGATGTCAGTTATCGCCAACAGGTCATGAACTTTTTTTTTTCTTATTTGTTGAACAGATGCAAGGAACTGACAAGTTGAACAGAGTCCACATATGATGACATTTGATCAGAGTATGTACTCACTGTTACATTTCTAAATAAACTTAAAGGACAGATAAACAGAGTGTGCTGTTGTAAACATTGTCAATGGCTGTCATTCTGAGGAATAAAGAAGTAAAACATTGTCACAGGCTGATGCCATGTATGTTACTGCAATCTGTCTCGTCATTCTCCAACGGTAGCACAGAGTTCAGAGGAAGGACACTGAAGTGAAACATCTCCGTAAGAAAAATAAATATTCAGAAAGAAAGCAAGCAAGAAAGAAAAAAATCAAGAAAAAATCAAGACTACAAAAATGGCATTGACCCCGTATTTTGTATAAAAAAATAACAGAATAAATAAAGACATTAACAAGATAAGGAAGTAACCAATAGAAAAGATGATAGCACACAAAACAACAAATGTATAAGTAGTGTCATAAAAATGAGTGGATTTTAAGTACATTTAACACACATTGACCCTTTGGCCTCAAGATTATTCAAGATCATGAACGCTGTTTGCACAGCAATAAATTCACAGAAGAATGACAAGAATGGCATAACTCATCGATCAAATAAATGAAAAGAAATACCTTCCTTTGCTTGTCATAAAGGAGCAGAAGCTGGAACACTAAGAAGTGGAGAACCATTAGTTGACCCTAAATAACAGTTAGTGGTGTTTGCCTGTACAACCAATACAAGTAGTACAAGCCAGTGGTCTCTCCCTTTTCATAAGTTATTAGAACTGTGTATTGGCACTGCATTATGTTTCCCATGTCATCTTGTAACCAAAACAAAGTTGTCCTGTTTGAAAAAAAATATCTAAAAACTGCTTCTTCAGCAACACTTTTACAGCTAATGAATAATAATGAGTGTAAAACAAAGAGAGAAGCATTCTGTATCACTGGACTGAGGTGGTTTCTCTGCTCTTGAATACAGATGCTGGTCAGGTATGATTGTTCCACTTTAGTTACTGACTTCTATGACAGTAGTAAACATAATCAATTATTCTTCAAAAATACCTTAGGCTGAAAAGCTGACACATCAAAATAAATGTATTTAAATGTATCCTTTGACCAAAACTATTGGTTTCTCATTGCAGCACAGCTCATAGACTCAGAACATGTGGGCTAAATCTGACCTGAGAGACAGTTAAACCTGGAAAAACACCCAGTTAGTTTGGTTGATTGGCTTAATTTAAGTGAACCCATCAGATATTGCACATCATTGCAAAAAGTGCAATGAAAAAGTGCTTTCTCAGATGGGTGTACATATCTCACTCTGTTAGCTGTTAACCATTTCACCCACGTAGCAGTCTCTTCTCTTCTTTGTTACAAGACAAGGGTTTTTTTACTCAGTCTGATTGGTCTGAAGATCTCCAACAAGGCTGGGAAGTTCCAGTGGACATATGATCTGCAAAATATTAAAGCAACAATTTGTTATTGTTTTCAATGGCCAGAAATTAATAGGTTTTTGGGAAAATTAATTAATTTAAGTATTAATTACTGTTTTCTATTTTATCTGGATTACAATAACACAGTTGTTGTTTTTCAAAATAAGAGCTTTTTCTCCAATTTAGAGTTGATATCTCCCTGGATACACTGCTCATTTAGGTTATAGTTTAAACATTTCCCCGCCTTCTTTTAAAAATTCATGAACCAGCTTTTAAAACATTTTATAAAGAATGTATTGATATCTTTCAATCATGATTTGCATATAAGAGTAATCAATATTTCACAGCTGTATATTGCTTATGATGTATAGAGTAATATTTATGAGTGACTCTACTTGTTTTATACCTCTATCTCTGTGATGTATCCCAAGAATACAAACATTAAATACCTGATTATCAAAGTTGTGAAAATCCAAATCATAATTTTTCGACAAGAACTAATAAAATGTTCCTTAAAAAATTATTTTCAGAAATAAAATCCCACCAAATAATAAACGTAAAAATACAGCAACAGGTTGGTGTCTTTGTCACTGCACCATTTTGGATTTTAAGCCAGTGTTTTGTATCTATTTGACTCAATAAGTCACATGACCTGAGTACTTGACCCAACCCTCCCTTCAGTGTTTCTGATGATTTTAAGTGTACCCACTTAATGCCCCTCCACCCCACAGCCAGTCAAATGTCTGGATCCCCTAGGATACAGAAACCATTTAAGGGTTAAAGACCTAGGATGTTAATAATAATAATAATAATAATACAACTGACTCCTACTATATGGACTGCTGTGACTACTACAACTATACTAATGATACAAATAAAACAATATAAAACCACATATGAATATAAAAAACAAAAGGCCATGATCTGAAAAATGTGTATATAGCAGAAAAAACTGACATCTTATACCAAAAGCAAAATCTAAAATGCATTTATTTTTCACTACATCTTTTGAGGACCTGAGCCTCATTCAGCAACCATTCTTAAAGACATTTGTTGTTAACACCCCCCTATGCACTTTTCAAAAAGATCATTCAGTCACAAAGTTTTATCCTCTGAGATTCTCTAAGAATTAAATCAACAAACACTCTTGTTTGCTCTTAAGTGTTGATGTGCCAGGGCAGCATTATTGACAACTGTGTTTTTCTTAATTTTGCACATTTTAATTTGTAACTGACATATTGTTTAAAGATATATGATGTAGGATGAAGTCTAAGCACTGTTTTTATATTTTTATATTCTATTATATATGTTTTAATCACTTTTTATATTTTGATCTTATTCTATATAAGTTCTCTGTCAGCAGGAGCACTGCTGTTTTAAAGCTTCTTACTATTTTTGTTTTAGTACTTTGCGAATTGTTTTGCACCAAACAACAAGTCAAATATGCAAGTATGTGTAAACACACTTATTAAAAATGAATCTGCTTCTTATTCTGAGGTGAAATGTTGTATAAATATTGAAAAGAGAACACCTACAATAAAGTAACTTTAAAGATGGTATTTGCAGCTATTAGAATAAATGTACCATCACATCATATTAATATCAAGTGATAAGAAGATCTGGTCAGAGTCTCTCTTTGTCTGGCTTTTTCCCTCTACTTCAAGCAACTTTACCTCCACTTCAGATTTTTGGGGGGATTTGGAGTCCTGTAGGCGTTTTTTTTATATTTCAATTGACTAATTCCCTACGTCTCTCTACTTCTCTATACTGTGTGACTTCTGCATTTGCAGAGGCCCTGCAATGTCTTGCACTTACATGGGCATACTGTACATTTGGCGATTTTCTGTTGTGATTGAGAAAACCATGCATGAGCTTCCAACTTACAGGGACAGTTCATTCATCAATTCAAAAACACAGGTGTGAACAATACCACAGTTCAGCTTCATGAATCTGCTGAAGACATTTCTTTTTTAAAATCTTCTTTGGATCAAATCTAAGAAAATACTTTCATCATCTTCACTTTCGTCATCAGAGCGGTCAACTCCTATACAAAAAAGAAGCATTGATATGTGAACTAGAAATCAAATGTAGTATTACCTTCATCAGGAAACAAAGTGTTAAACTTCTGTAGATTTTCCAATTATGATATCATCACCCTGCAACAAAGATATCAAATGGTATATTATACAAAATGATGTCAAATCAAAAAGCTTTTAGTTATTCAAATTGATTGTGTATGCTTTAGAATACTGGTAGAGTTTATGTTTTCATTCTGATGATTAAACACATGAAGACATTTTTCGAACCTTTACAAATGCTAAGAATATAAAAACGATGCGATTGAGAACATTTTGAATCTTGATCTTGTGTCTACAAGGTCGAATACACTACATAAGCTACATACATCATCAGGACACAGTTTTATACCCCACCTGTATCTGAACATTAGCCAGATGTGGAGGTATAGGGGCAACACCTGTTTTTCTTCCTGTTACAGCTGGTGAGCCGTTTTTACTCATACTGGAGGTCCGACAAAGTGGAGGGTGCTGCTTAGACCTCTGGGAGAGAAAGGAAGAGGAGTCGTCCACTACTTCTCCACTGATGGCAGACAGGCGGCTGCGTTCTGAGCTGCTGAGGAGGTCAATGCATTCTCCAGATGATCCAGTGCTGTCCACTGTAGCACAATCAGAACAATGAAATGGAATGGTATTTCACTTATAAGTTAAAGTTTCAGAATGACAACAGAGTTCAAACAGACCCCTGAGAATGTTTTACATACCTCAGATATAATTTATATTGATTTATAATGTGTGTATTTCTATAAACCACAGTAGATATCTAACAGCAATATCTATTAAACATGTAAAGTGGTTGTATAATCAAATGACCATGCTCATTGGATTTGATCTGAATTCCTTTACATATATCAGATAAATGAACATGCTCAGAAGAAGAAAGAAAAGAAAAAAAGTCACACACAAATAGACCCTTTAGTCTTCTGATAAAAATACATATTATATTTAAAAAAAACTCTCACCCAGAGGATGAGGAGTTTTCCATTGTTCACAGTTACAATAAAGATGATGCTGATGGAGATGATGATTGTTCACTTCATTGTCAGCCTCAAGGGAGGAACAGCCAGCAGGACTTGACTCCACTCCTTGTGACTGGTTCCCAGGGTAACCTGCAGGGGGCAGTGAGCCCCGTCCAGAGGAGGAAGATGATTGGCTGATGGTGGTTGAGGCGGTGCTACCCGAGCCAATGGAGTGTGGCCGTGGATATTCTATGCCCCTGTGTGAACAACAGGCCACAGGGACTGACGACACACAGATAGATTACATCAGAAATAACGGGCTTGGTCAGTGAGCAGTGAGGGCACAAGCATGAATGTTAATGATTACAGGATTTTGATTTGTTATAGAATGTATGTCAGCTAGCATCACAACAAAAATAAAATATGGAAATAATTTAATAAGCTAGTAAAAAATGATGCGTGAAATGGATAACAAGCCTCTACTGCATCCATATGGAAGCGATTAGTGATCAAAATTCAAATGATAATGCTAATTTGAAAATTCAAATGCATTAACAGAAATGCTTTTTAATTTTCAGAATATGGGTGTATTATTTGACTCAAAAACAAAATGATGATTAATTTATCTAATTTGAATTTTAGTTTTCAACTTCAAAAATGCACATTCTTTGACTGAATTAAAATGAGGAAGAAAATGACATTTGTTTTATCATTTTTTTAAATGCCCCGCTAAATCTGTACCATAATTCAAATGAAAAAGCTAATTTTAAAATGAAAATACAGTAACAGAAACACATTTTAATTTTCAGAATAAAGGTGCATTATTTTACCTATATTTAAAATGAATATTCAGTCATCCAGTTTGCATTATACTTTTACTCTCTATGTATGCATATTGTATGACATCATTCAAATGAAAACCAAAATGTCTTTGGCTTTTCGTTTTCAAACTTGCCGTGCTAAAAAGTGATCATAATTCAAACCAACTCGAAAACGAAATGACAAAGTGGACGGCGCAGGAAAGTGACGTCAGACTCCAGCTCCCAGGCAAGCGAATGTAATGTTTACAGTCTATGAGGTGAGCGGGCAGAACGCGCACTACGATGGGTGGGGGGTGAATCTTTACCTACAACAGTAGGGCATTCAGCTAGCTAGATGCTAACATAAGCGTTCAAACAAGCTCAAAACATTAACATGCTATTGTTTATGAATTATAAAGTCTACCATATTCAACACTTTAATCTAAAAAAAAATGGAAACAGTTACATTTTAAAGTCAGTCAGAAAAACATCAATGTTACAAAGTTATTACTATTCATCCTGAGAGGGGTTTATTTGTTTAAAAGTGTAATTACAAGCCATCCGTCATCTAATGGGGAATATTACACAAAAAGCCCAAACATTAAACCCATGTTGATGATAGGGGAAAAGTAAGGGGGCACTAAAGTCAGATGAGATGTTTGCGAAAATCCATTTTTGTTTAAAAAAAACATGGATCTGAAGTGGTGGGCCAACTGTCAGCTGCTATGTGTGGCTAAAACCATCTCTACTTTTAATTCCATCTAAAAATTAAACTAATCCACAATACTGTATGTGTTTTAGTTCAACAGTCGATTTGAAATCTATAGATTAGGGATTAAATTGTGCGAGTGTACTTTCGTGATAAAAATGAGCTTTCACAATACTTTCCAAGTAAGTGTTTAATGAGTTTCAGGTAATTCTTAAAATGACTTTTTTTTAAAGTGCTAAAACTTGGCTTAAAGTGTGAAATATTTTGTATTTTCCAAACTGAATGCAGATCCTTACTTCTCCCGGGGAGGACACAGCTGACGGCTCGGTCACAGATAGCAGCATCACTGGGCTGAATGTCCATGAATGGTTTGCGGCCCATTCCCATAAACACCCTCTCCTGCAAACGCATCTCTGGAAAACAGTGTATAGTCCAGATAGACATTTTTTATAAATTTCATAAATTTATATAGCACTTAATACATTCATAAATTTTTGAGCACTAGAATCAAAGAAAAAAGAATATGCTGTTGTGTTGTTGATGTTACAACCTCGATTGTGAGTGGCCTGATCCCACAGAATCCTCTCCAGGTCCGTGGTCCATGCTTTCTTTACCTCCACGCTGGAGGCCTTCAGGGTGTAAGTGTCGTCCCTTTTCCTCCTGCGGAACCATATCTCAAAACACAAACCACTCAAACTTGAGTTGTGGGTCATCCCGATGTCGCTTGTCTGGGAGTAAAAGCAGAAAAAGACAAAATGACCAAGATGGAAATAATGACTTTTGGCCTGTGAAGTAAGTTAGTGTCAACCATGACAGATATGATTATGATAGTGTATTATGCTTCTTGATAAGCAAAGCTGTATGCAAACCTTGAATGATTGCTTGTAGACATACACATCGTTGCCAATATCTGTCTTCTTGGTCTTGCTGAAGAGGATGAGGTCTTCAAAGAGAAAGACACGACGGGTACATTTCTTTTTCCTGAAGAGAACCGTGAACTCGTCCTGGCGAACCAGCTGACCCTGCTCTTGTAGATTTACCTGATAGAGCACAGAACAATGCAGCAGACTGACAGTTAAACTGATAAAATAGCTTTGTGTCAAGTTTCTTATCTATCATGTTAACATCTTACATCACACTCTTGGATGGCATCCATGGTGAGCAAATCATTGCCGTGACGCATCTGAAACCGAACCAGGTCTGCAGCTGATTGGATCTCAGCCTTCTCCCGCTCCCTCTCACTGCTCGTCAGATCGGGCACAAATGCACCAGGGCCACACACACTTTGTGCACATACACTTGTTGCGTGCAGTGTGTCCTTGATCATGTCTTTTGGCCTGTATGAGCCAGCCAGGGCCAGCATGTCCTGCAGCAGGAGGCTGTATTTGCTGATTCTCTGGATGGGCCTCAGCAGGTAGGACGACAGGTCCATCATATCTCCAAGCTCCTGCTGCTTCTTCTGTGAGGGGAAACAAAGGGGAACTGTAGAGCTGAGTAATTTTAGGGCTGGGGGGAGATACTTTTTTTCTTTCTTCTCATAGTTCACTGCACAGCTCCTACATTGCACCTTTTGTACATTTTGTGTTTTTTATTTTTTATATTTTGTAATATCTTCTTATACTGTATTATTTAAGTTGTTGCTAGTTCTGCTTTATTTCCTTGTTAATTGTTTAGCACCAATACACCGAGTCAAATTTCTTGTATGTGTAAATGTACCTGGCATTAAAACCCGATTCTGATTCTGATTCTGATTCTGACACTGCAACCTCTCAGTTATGTCACATTTGACCAACTTAAATTAATATTTTAAGGAGTACATGATGGAATAGTCAGGTGCAGGATCTTAAGTAATGGAGGACAGGTAGAGAAAACATCATATGCCCTCCCCATTATGTCTACATATAAGTATGTTTCATTATTATCCACTAAATTTTAAGACCAGCGTTTTTTTACTGTCTGTATTCAGGGAGATGTACAGATGCAATATCCTAAAATGAAGAAAAACTTTCAGCACAAAATTAAAGGGACTTAATTAATCTGCTTTGAAACAAATAAATGGTAAATGGACTTGAGCTTGTATAGCGCATTTCTCGTCTTCAGTCGTCAAAGCGTTTTTACACCACAGGACACACCTATTCACTCACACCCATTCACACACTGATGGGCGAGGCTGCTCTGAAGTGAATTTAAGGTCAAGTGTCTTGCCCAAGGACACATTGAACATGGGGCTGCAAGAGCTGGGGATCAAACACCCAACCTTCCAGTTGAGAGACAAGCGACTCTACCAACAGAGCCACTTAACTGACCTTGAAGATGTCATGGCGACGATGCAAGATCAGGGCATCTGACTGAGGTTTGTTCTTGCTGTATAGAGCGTACAGGCCAAAACTGTCACTCTGTGGGAAGTTAAAAGGTATGGGTATCAGTTTTAATTATGTGCATTGTATTATAACATAGTATTATATTTTAACACCAGTTTACTAAATATCTTTAAAATGATTTATATTATGATGTAATAATCAGATAAAATCAAGCAAGAGATATTTCGCTTCATAAACAAATCAATGAGTTCTTTACTCACTATACACAAGTGTGATTTACCACACATTACCACTCACATGTCTGAGGAAGCAGCGGGCCGCCATGGCAGGCTCCATCTGACAGGCCTCCAGCTCCGGCAGGAAGTAGTGGCTGTGGAAGTCGTAAAGCTTCTCAAGGTTGCCAAAGATGATACCTCGCTTCCCTCTGAGTTCCTGGGGAATGTCTGGTCTGTCCAGCAGGGGGAGGTAGTGGGTCAGGATGTAACCAAGCGAGCGGACATACTCCCTCTCTGTAAACACCAGCTCCTCCAGGACACGCTGCAGCCTCCTGGTAATCCAAACAGAAAAGTCACTTAAATATGTTTAGACTTTATTTTGCAAAGTGGTCTAAAATGCTAATCTCCCTCTGATCAGCCCCTGCATCAGTGGTTTCCAAAAAATGGAACACTGAAGCTCAGGAAATACCTAATTTTTAGGGAGTGATAAGATAGTCTTAAAATACCAGTGGTTCCTTTTTTTCTATCAAGACACTGATTCTCTCTCTCAGCAAATTTAAGACATGCAGTCATTGTCAAAAAATATATAAATATTCATCAGTTTTCATTCATTTTATTTTCGTTCAGGTTATTACCTCAAAAGGACCTAAACGGTTAGAAGCAGCCATTAAACAAATCCCTTTAACTTTGTCATGACATATGTTGATCGTATTGTTAGCAGTCACTGTTAATAAAAGGTCTGTGTCTATCTAACAGGTTCAGTGATCAATCCATGTTGACAGGTGAAAATAGGACACAAGGAAATCAGAAGAAACAATACCTGCAGTACTTCATTGTAAGCTAAAAGACAGAAGAAGAACACTTCATGAAGAAAAAGTTGAGTTGAGTTGAAATCTCATTTAAGATGCCAATGGAATTTATTTAAGGCTCACATCACAGAATTAATCTGTCTGACAAATCAGATGCTGTTTAATCTGTTGTACAAGCAAATTACATCAACTTGTATTGAACTTACAGGGCATTGCTGGCACTCTCCTGAGGATTTGCCAAACAAAACACCCCCTCATATCTCCCAATAGGCAGGCTGGAGTGTTTGCAGCACAAAGTCCCATCACCCCCTGCAGTGGCCCGGTCGCTCATGCAGGAATCTTCAGAGCAGAAGCTCCCATGCCGTGAGATTTGGAACTTCTGAGCTTCCTGAAGGATCCGACAAGATGGCTGACCGTGGTGGGAGCAGGATGACGGGGATCGAACCCGCTGCTCTGGAGGAGTGGAAGACTCTGCCTTTGCTACCCTTGTGGCGCAAGAGTCCTGGCTCACAGATCTCACTCCAAGACCCCGTCCCCATGGAAACCACTGGCATCCGACGGTGTGGGACTGGGACAGGGCAGCAGCATCTCTCTCACTCCTGGCTCTGCTTGCCTGTCTCCTCCTCGTCTCTCTTTCTGTTCTCCTTGCTGTCCTGTTACTAAATGATACAAAAGCACCAATATGTGTAGGAATATATTGGTATATATGCCTTTGTAACACAACTAACTGACTGGTGGGTTAGTCAGTGGTAAGGAAACAAACTAATGCTGTTTTGGTCTGAAACACACAAACCTTGTATTTTCCATTTTGATATAAAGATTGTAATGTTGATTTTTTTTGTATAAAATGGGTGAAAAGACAAGACAATGAGCATTTGATGGCATGGTGCACACAAACATGTACTCTTGTGAGTCAATATTGCACACAGTTAAAACATCACAGAGCAGAATGGATATGTGATACTGTCAGGTAATAGTCAGTAACCTTTTTTTAACTTTGTACTTTAAATTGATTTATTTTGTGCAAATTTGTTGCAAAACATTTCTTAAAGTCATTTTCAAATTTGGGTGTTATAACTTAACACATTAACATTACTTAAATTTCTCTGACTGGCAGTTCTTGTTTGTTATACTGGGCCTGGCTACAAGCACCATATAAACTTGAATTATTCAAAAACATCCTCATCAACAAATATTCTTGCAGATTTCAGCACATTTTCCTCTCAAACACATTTTACTTTCAATATTTCAACTCTGTTAAGAAATTAGATCAAACCAACTACTCCAACTTTCAGTCATGAGAAGTGAATGGTCAAAATGTACCTCTGAGGTGACTGTGGAGTGGTCTTTGAACCCTGGCTGGTTCCAGCATCACTGCTATCCTCAGGTTTGACATTGATGTTACAGCAGGCTAAAGGTGTTGAATTAGTGCTGCTGCTGCCCAAAATGGGCCTTCTCTTCCCTAAATCCACTGCTCCTGTTATGATGCCCTCCCACTGCGAGTGTCCAGGCCCTGGTGTTGATTGTACCACCAGATTCCTGCCACCAGGGGGAAGTGTCTGGACATTAGTGCTCACCACATCAATATAATGATGTTCATTCCAGCTGCTGGAATCTGGTTGTTGATGGAAAACTTCGTCCACCTCCTGCAGCCTCTCCTGAAGCTGCTGCCTGGCCTCCTGACATCTGAGCCAGGCTATATTCCATACTCCCATCCCCCTGGAGCCCTGCAGGGAGCTGGCCTGGGCCTTCACCTCCTGAAATCTCTCTGGGCTGAACTGTAGGAACTTGTCTTGGAAAATCTGGAGGATGGAGCCGTCATTTTCTGATGTTGGGCCTGAGCCATGTGCTGCATGCGTATAAGACGGGGAAAAGTGTGCTGAGCTTGGTCCGGACTCTTGATTTTGGTGTTGTATTGACTGAGTGTTCGCTTGATTGACAGGCGATGAAGTTCCGTCAAGGTCTTTCATGGTGTGATTTCTGGAGTGACTCTGGTCCAGGTACTCCATGCATTCACTCGCCAGAGCTGTAGCCTGTTTGGAGATATTGTGTTTTGTACACAGGAACAAAAGTGCATGATCTTATTTTCTTTTTTCATATTGATGTGACCTGACTTAAATGTTACCTAAAAAGCTGTAAGATGGCAGTTTTAAAAGGAGTATAGATGTTATTGTTTTTGCAGATATTTGATTGCATGATGTGCAGTTTAAACATTCATGTTCTAATGAAAGATTCACAGGGATAGGGAAACAATTAGGAATGTTTTTGTGGCATGGAGTCGCAATTGGGATATAGATAAAACTTTCTCCAGAGTTAGATCACTAACTAAATATATTTTTAATACTGATCTTACACCAACCTGCTCACAAAAATCACACACGTTGACCATGATCTGCAGCTCCCTGCCACATGCCTCAGCCCTACAGAGAAAGCCTTCCAGGCCTGTCTTGAAGTTGCAGACTAGAGACCAGAACAACTCTGTCTCTGGGTAGGAGCACCCAATCTGCTGGAGTCGCTCTGCCTCTGACACTAAAGTCATGGCATGCTGCCTTCGGTCCTGTAGGAGGGTGGAGAGAGAGGATAGACAGGTTATTATGGACACAGTTCACACTATGCTGACCAGAAAACAGAAAGGTCTTACGTTTGCTTCAATAAGGAAACCAGTGAAGCTGTTGAGGATCTGCTCCATTCTGTCTCCAGAGTCTTCCACTGATGCAGCTTCCAGCAGGTGTCGCTCTCCCTCTACTTTTAACCACTGTTGCATCTACAAGGGTGGGAAATGAAGGAAAAAATTACTTTAGTAGTGATTATTATGATATAATAATTAGTCAAGGTTATGCTGTACACACTAACTACCACAAACATTATCTTTTTTAAGTCCTCTTTAATGAAATGTTCTGTTCTCTTATTCAAATATACCCAATGATTACTCAGCATATAATCAGTAACATGCCACAGAAAGAAGCAGCTAATCATCCAGCCCAGAATGTTATTTCTCTTCACATTACTGAACTGTATCACTTTGTGACCCATGATGGAAGTGAGAAACAACAAATAAACACATACTGAATCATATATTTCATTCATTTTTCATTTAAAGTTTTAAAAACCCTTATTGAATGGCATTGGATTTGACATAGCCTTATGAAAAATCATAACATCAGATCACTGAGCCTGCAGGGAACTCAGTGACTGTTATACCAATTACTGTTGGTTAGGTCAGCTACAGCAATGAAAAAGCATTATATTGATACAAGTAAGTTGCTTTCAACTGATTATCAGCAGGCAGTTTGATGGTAACCTGCATGAAGTGTCCCTCCATCTCTCTGAGTTGCAGCAGATACTCCAGGTGCTCCAGTGAGAAGTTGGACCTCTGCACGAGCACATGAGCCTGCTCCTCCACTTGGTTGTATAAGCTAGTCACTGAGTCCACTGCATCACTGCATGTAGGAAAAAGACAGATCAAAGGCTTTAAAAAATTAATTAAAGATAACATGAATATCTGGTGTTCTGGGAGAAGGGTTTGAATGGAGGACAAGGCAGCATATTCACAGCATTCACAAAAAAACACTGGCTTAACTACTGTCATTTTTTATTTTTAGTTGTGCACCGAAACAGATGTTTATTTTTAAACACTAAAAAACATGATGGTCTATCCTCCTCACTGATACAGTTGTAGCATTTGCAATCTATAATCATGTTAATCAATAGATGATATTGTTCAGGGACCACATCTAGTTTCAACAAGACTGAAGAGGTAACACCTGGGTAGTTGAGGAAATTATACAGTGACAGGGGAGAACAAGGGAGAGCAGGAGATTTTGTTTAAACCTGAGGTCCTCGCAGTCGGGGTACTTGAGGTCACTCTCCTTCCTCAGCCTCGCCAACATTGCCCCACCCTCCCTTTGCAGGCCGACCAATCGGCTGTCCTCCAGAACATCCCGCATCAGAGTCCTTTGGTCCATCATGCACTGCTGTACAGTCTTTTCGACAAAACTTAAATTTAAGGATCAGCAAGTTAAAGTGTAACTTTTAAATGTTAATGTGCGTTTTTAGACTTAAAGGGTTACATATCCCAAAGTACCAGTAGCAGCTCAAAGTACCAGATAATAACACAACAAGTATAATGTTAAAGCTGTCAAAGGAAAAGCAAAAAGCTACCTGCACACTGTCCGTCCTGTGTGGCACCTCTAACTTACTGATGGCTCTCAGTAGGAGGCTGGACGCCTCATACAGATCAGACACAAATGGGAAGAGTTTCTAGAGGACGAGATTTGGCCACAAGTTAACACTGAACTATGAAGATGGATACAACCTGACTACAGTAACTAGATAGAAATACACATTGGCATGTATTGCCTTGTTGGACTGTCTCACCTTGTGCAGCTCCATCCAGTCACAGGGGCTGTGAGACAGTGTGCCGTCCAGGCGGGGGCTCAGCTGACTCACCTCCACCAGCTTGAACAAGGCTTTCATTGATGTCACCACTTCAGTCTGCTTTGAGAACACAAGTGTCTAACTATACAAGTCACCTTTTTTCTGCTGGCTTGTTTACTCATTATCTCTTTTAATAAATATGTATCTGGCATATGCTGAAATAAACTGGAACCTTCACAGTGCCATAGAGACCATGTGTTTGTTTAACAATAGCATTGTCTAACTTAATAATTAGACATTTTCTCAATATGATAAATGCTAAATCTCCTGATGATTAATGCAGCTGGTGCCCATTTGGCTCCTAAAGAGCACAGTCAGTCGATGATGAGATACCTCTCTTCGCTCATAACCTTCTGAAGGCACGACATAAAAATGTAAATTATAGTTAAATAAAAACTCTGAACTCATATGTTCACGGTATCCTCTGTAAAGAACAAAGAGATGAGAGAACAAACAAACCTACTGACCAACACACACATTGGCATAGCTATAAAGACATTTTTATCTGACAAATCAACACAGCTTATTGCCCAATCAGATTAATAATGTACCTAGTAATAAACAGTAAACCAAACCGAGGTGTTTATCCATATGCAATGTCATATAAAAAAGAATGTAAAAAGTGAAAAAGTAGACCTGGATCCCAGGACACCGCTCTGGCTGAGGTCTGCTGTCCTTGTCAATAAGCAGCACAAAAGTATTAACGGCTTGGGGAGTCTGCTCCTGCAAAGATGAAACACTCCATAAAAACTACTTGAATACATTCATGCCCCTCTTATTATCAGTTCAATCAGTTCTTCAAACGAATCAATGCAGATAAATAAGAATACATTTTAAGTCCAAAACATAGAGTCAAGAGTGAAGAAATGATTGTTTTTCTCATTTAAAACAGTAACTGAACTCTTCAATAATATACAACTGTATTCGCCCTTTTTGGGGTTCTGTATTATTCAGCCCATACGAATAATACATTTATATTTAAAACAACTTCAACCAAAAATAAGTGAAGGGAAAAACATGTTTTGTCAAACAAGCCAAACCTACTCAATAAATCAGAGGATGTTTGGACAAGTTTTGTGCTCAGGAGCTGATGTATTATTTAGGATGATATTTCACTCAGAACTAATTTTCTTCTAACAGCCCCGCAGCTCTCCAGCTAGGAAAGAGACCCATATATCAGTTAAGACCTGCTTTGTTTAGATGATATGGAGAAGTGTCTGGCTTCTTACCTGAAGTGTCATCAAGGCTTTGTACAGTTGTGGTGGAGGATTCGTCTTCCTTGCATCAAAAATGAGAATCATTCCAGCTTCTCTGATTTCTGTCCTGTAAACAGAGAAAAAAGACGAATAGGTACACAACAAAAAAATATCCCAACAAAAAAAAACTGCTAAACCTCCTTTCAGAGTGATTTAGAATTTAGCTTGTCTGTTTCTTGATTCATTCATTCATTAATTTACTGGCATGCAGATGTAACCTGGTGATAGAGTGGAAGTAAAGCAGCATCTTGTAGAGCTCCTGGCTTGTAACAGCTGATCTCCATCCCTGGTGGTCTCCAAAGAGTTCAATAATTACCCTGCCTGTCCTGTCCCTGCCGCCTGAAAGGGCCCGAGAAAGAAAATATAATTAAGAATAATCTGAAACTAGACAGTTTTAAAAACGTTTTTGAACTCAAAGTTCTCAAGTACTCAAAAAAAGATAGAAAAAAAAGAAAAGCAGCACCATTTAAGATAAGGAAAAATGGTTAAAAGGGACAAAAAGACAGAGAGATACTGTTCGTGGGTAAATCTTCCTTTTTTTCAAATGAACATATGGAGGGTAAATAAAAACAACTAAATATTTACAATTATCTACTTCCTTAATAATAAAAATCTGTCCGTACTAATCAGACTACAGGCGCCTCTCATGTTAAATATTAATTCAATTAAAAAATCGTTGAATAACTTATTGTTGTAATGTTATTTTTACATGTCACCCATTAAGCACTCCGGGGAACATTGTACTGTTTGAAAAACTACCAAACAATACATGTGGATTACTTCGTTCATTGTCTTTTTTAATGCTATTTATTGCACCCCAATTAACTTACCTGTAAGAGAAGCTACTCCTAAATAAAGGGGGTGGGCTCTGGGGTCTGGGGCTCCCAGGGGAAGGTGGTCTGGTCTGGGACGAGCAGAAGCGGGCTGTGAGATCTTTGGAGTCTCTGCTGCCAGAGGTGCATCTGTCTGTGACGGTTTCTCCGTCTGATGGCTATTTCTACTGGTTGAGGTCATGCAGCCATGCTGAGCACCGTCTGTCAAAAGAAGATACACTTTTTGTAGGGAACCTAACGGATATTCAGAAGTAAACATCAATGTCTAAGTCTAAAATATGGAATACAACTTCTCATTACTGGTCAGTTCTCTGTACCTGCCATGACCTTGTTCCTCCTGCTGATCTTAGGTGACACCAGTCGAAAGGCTGTGCTGTGTTTACATTTCACTACATGCAGCTGAGGGATCTCTACACAGGAGTCAGCAGCTTCTCTTCTCCGAACTTTTTGACCTTCAACAATGACAAGCTCACACTTCTCTGAGATGTCCACCACAGCTGTGGAGAGCGATGAACATCTTCCATCTGACATGGATACCCTGTTCGGTGGTGCTGATTGGGAATTAGAAAAGTTTGGACTCATTCCCATGGAATTGCTTCTGCTTTGTAACCTTTCCTGAGGTTTTGGGTTAATGTTACTTTCTGCAATTTGACTTGGACCTATTGGCAAAGTGTGGTGTTTTGCAGAGATCACATCAGACTGCTGAGTATTATTTGTGCTTAATTGATCTCTATTAGTGTTTAAACTTCTTCCTGCTGCTAAGTTTGCCAAGTTTACATTGTGAAAGTTGCCATAAGTTTGGGCAGAATATGTGTCCCTTGGTTCCTTTAATGGCAGAATGGTCCTCTCAGTTGTCTGATTAGGCATCCCGACAGTTTGTAAAACATTAGTTTCTCTGTAATCCATACAGGGGGCAGTGATTGAATCTCCTGGTTTCCAGTATGGAATAGTGTTTTTTTCTCCCGACTCCTTACATATCGTTCCACTGACAGATGAAGCAGTTTTTTGTTGCATTTCAGGATCAAACCACATTCCTTTTACATTACACAATGGTCCCCCTGTTTCAGTCCCTGGACGCCTCTGTGTTTCATTGCACTTTGAGAGTTCACCATCCTCCTCCATCACAGCTAACATACTCCCCCTCTCTTTCCCCTGTCCAAAGGCAACAGGGTTTTGTATAGCAGCCTGGTAGGAATCCCTGTACCGACACCTCAGCTCCTGAGCTCGGGACACCTTTCCGCCCTGTCTTCTCCTCATGCAGGGGGTGCAGGGTTTCTCTGAGAATCGGACAGTGCGGACACACTGAGAATTATCTAGAGTGTCAGGGTGTGGATGATTAGATTGGGAATGATGGAGACCAGATGGAGGTCGCTCTTCTGTGGACATGTTGGGCCTCAATGATACAGCTGCCTCTGATCTACAATGACCTTTTTGCGATTCTGAATGTAAATTCACATTTGCCAGTGACTGTGCTTGAGATGGTATCTGTGTGTTTGGCTGTCTTTGCGTCTGCCTGTTCAACTGCATCTGTGTTTGCATTTGTGCGCATCTGTATGGATATCTTTGGATTTGTGGTTTGATTTGTGCATTTGACTGCATTTGCATTTCTAATTTCTGTTTGTCTTCTTTTACCTTCTGAGCTTGGCTAAAAAGCATAGTTGCCTGCAGAATATCAATATATTCCCCCTCGGCAGAAACTTGACTAACTGGTCCACTCCTGTCTATATCTTTTATGTTTGCAGTTTTATTTCTTTCTTTGCCTATATCTTCACTTTTACACCCATTTGTATCTACACTTGCCGGAGAGCTTGGACCTGCAGCAGTGCTTGTTTTTGTAGCTTTATTTGGATCTACTTTCGTTGAGCAGTTGTCCCATGAATTAGGGGACACCTGACCAATCGGCTTAGGCTCTGTTTCGGCCTCTTGCACTTTGATCAGCCTTGATGAAGAAGCAGTCCTAGAGTCCACTAGGCAGAGTGACACAGCAATGCCGTGCTTGGCTGGACATATTCTTGTCTCAACAGAGAAGGGATGTGAAGGAGAGGTTAAGATAGGATTCTTAATGGTTATAGGATAATGTTTGGGTGCAGACTCTTCTGAAGGAGAAAGAGGAAAAGAAAGATTTGAAGAAGAGCTGTCAGGATGAGGAACAGGTGGTGGATGAGGAAGCAGAGGAGCTAAAGGAGTATGTGACGGAAGAGCCGAGGCCATGCTACTCCCAGCACACACTGGCACATCCACAAAATCAGGCACAGCCACCCGTCCCCATGGTAACCTCACCACGCCCTGCTCGGTGGCCAGCAGGCATTGGCTAAGAGGAGTTCCATGTCGGCCCTGGTTGATATCCTCTAACCAGTCACAGCTGAATATACAAGGGTATGAAGTCTCAGGGATTGGGGTCTCCTCAACTAACTCCGCTATAAGTCCCTCCTCTTCCAGGAGGCTGCAGAGCACAATACGAGCTGAGTGGTCACAAAACGGTGCCACCTGCAGGTAAAAGTCACCAGGCTGAAGTTGCTGGGGGTCGATGGGAGCTAGGTTGACAACAACTTGGTCACCCAAACACAGAGGCCAGCCCTCACACAGGAAGAGAACATCAGAGTAGGGAGCCTGAAGGGTACACAGCAATGACTGTATGAGGTTTGAAACAAATCATACTGTATAAATATACACTTTAGTCTGTTGTTGATGAAGCATCAAGTCCAGTAAGATATTGTTCCTTGAAATCAAATACAGTGAATGTTTGTAGCTTTGGACTGGCACAGGTTTAGCTCCTATAGATATCAATATGTGACTTACACATGCAGCCTGCTGCACGGTGTCCAAGATGTGCTTAGCTGGGACCAAGAAGTCCAGCAGGCACCGTAGGGAGTCCCCCTGATAACGGCTTTCAATGGTTAGGAAGAGCTGGCTTAGAAGAATGGGGGCAGTGGCCTCGAAGGGCGGATACAGCACGGACAGCAGGTTCTGGATCGAGCCCTCCAAAGAATCAAGGTTCTGAAAAGAAGAGCTCATTAATGGTCCACACAACATCATTTTCACAGAAGTCATGGCTGAAACTGTACGTGCAAAGACATGCACAACTTTGACAACTTGTCGTCAGTCCAAATTTTACATTTCTAAACTCCACATCAGAAATTCCAGTCATACTATGTGGTGTAGTTTAAACTTTGTAACATAAAAATTGTAATATAAACTGTACTGTCCTTTCATCTACTCCCACATTCAACTCCTCATCAATGGTAGAAGATTATAGACAAGCCAATGGAGTTAGAAAAATCTCTACGAGGTCTTAAACTGACAACCTAGATTATTCTTCAGTTCATTAAGAAGATAAATGAATAAAAGAAAAAAAGGTGAGAAAAACAATGATGAAATGTAGGAAGCTGTGAACAGTATACAGTAAGCTATATGATCTAAGCATGCACAAACTGTGGTTAAGAAAAGTGAAGTGCGATTTCACTCTGTGTTGCCAACAAACTGACCAAACAGCTGACGGCTTATACAAAGGGATGTCCTGACTTCAAGGTCAAGTAGTTAAAAATATATATCATTCCATTCTCAAAAACACTTACACCTAAACTACAACCTTTTAATATGCAGGACTTTACAATGGTTTTGTAGCCTGTCTGCAAACCCCCCAATTATGAAAAAAGTCCATCCTCTCTCTTTTGCCTGCTCCACTTTTCAGATAATGTGTGCAAAAACAAGCGGTTAGGAGATTTTCCCTTTGTGACATCACAAAGGTCAGTAACCCCTCCCCCAGGTGGGTGACACTCCCACAGCTAGGTGTTTGTTCTGCCCTCTAAGTCTGCCCTTCCATTGTAAACAGTAGGGCATGGGGGCAAGAAAGCCCAAGCTACATCCCCTTTCAGAGGGGCGTGGTCAGAAACAGTTTATATGCATTTAAAGCTACAGACACAGAATCAGCCTGTTCTGAGCAGGGCTGGTGCAAGAAACTTTAAAGAAATGTTTAAGGGAGCGCTGAGATTTATTTAAACTTGTTGAAATGGAGGATAATATGTGACCTTTAAAATGAATAATATAACCAGCGACCTGTACAAACTGTTTGGTTAGCTTCTGTGTAGGTATTTGTGCCAGCTTCTCAATGGCTGTGCTGACCATTATCTACTAAATGCAGTACACTAACTATTGATAAATACCTTATAACCTCACTTTCAAAGTCCTAATCCATCTCTTTAAAGATAAATATTATCAGTTATGGCAATAACCATTGGCTACAAGTCATCAGAAACTATTTTCTTTTAACATTTAAGCTGAATCCATTGTAAGCTACAGTAGAGCTAAACAACAGGAAACCTGGAGTCAGTCCCTTTTATCTCCCTGGCAGCTCACAGTAAATTGCACAGACACTGTCCTCAACCTCATGACCTTTTGAGAGAATAGCTACACAAATACAAGCAGTCGGTGCTCGTCATTAAACATATAGTCAGGCAGCCTGACAGCAAACATCCAAGTAAACACAGTGTGTAATTACTGGTCTCAAGGCTAGCTAGCCTCCTGGTTTATGGTTTCACATTCCCTTTGACCTGAACCCAGGGCCTGCTAGCCACTTTTAGGCCCTGCTTTATATAGCGCAGCAAAGGCCACGGCAGCAGACCTCGGGGTTAATGTATACATGCATGGCTGAGCCTCTGTGGGGAGATGTGGCATCAGGAAGACTGATGTGTGAATGTGGACACATAGCATGCATGTTGCTGCTTTTTTCCCAGTCGTGTACTCAGTGTCATTTTTTTAATAACTAATGTCAGTTAAGAAACAAGGACAAGTAGAAAGAGAGCTTATTACTTAGACATCTTTCAGTTTTTAATCATTTTGGCCAAAGGTATTTAAACATGTACCGCGACATACAGAAATTGTCTTTCTGCTGGCGAGACTAAAAAAACATGACCATCAGATTTGAATTTAAGAATTATTCTACTGAACCTTAGGGTTTTTCAGATGTGCTGATGAAGAAAGACAGACATGGATGTAGGGGGATAATAACAGAGTAGGGTGTGTTAGGGTGTGATGAGTTATGTCCCCTCAGACTAACTCTGGCTCTCTGCCTGTCCGGCTCTGTTATCTGTTGTATGTCTTTGTCTCTGCATATTTGAAAAAAAGGGAAAATGTTGCACTCTTTGACCAGGAATGCAGGATAAGAACGCACTTCATAACAAGTAGATCTGAATTATTCTTTTATTTTCTAAAAACTCATATTTTTTATGTATCTGCTTCTGCATGTTTTCTTGTTTTTGTCTCAAGAAACATTGGTCATCCACCCTTCCTGTCTTATCCTTTCACATTATGATTTGAAAACACTGGACCCAAGGCCAGTCCGCAGCCCTCACAGCTCCTGGAACAACACAATGACTCAGTGTTCTGGTCACTCCTGCCACACCCCTTTGGGACAAAACGCAACGATGAGCATCATAATCACATGAAGGAAAAGGGGGAAGGACAGTAATGCAGGAAATTGGGGGTGGTTGTCAAATATGAAGTGGTGGCAGGCCCAGAAGCATAATATGGTACTGTAAGCTGATTTTGTTCCAGATTATAAAATGTAAATGAAATGTTCTCCCACACTGAAGAAATAAAAGCCTTCTTCATCAACTCCTAAATAATGTCTGCCAATTTTCTGGGATTCTGGTCAAAGGGAAGATTGGAAATCACAAAAACATAAATGTGACCTTAAGGAGAAAATCAAATAGTGATGTTAGGTGTGGTCTGCTGTCAACAATAACAAATAAGGACAGAAAGAAGAGAAACAAATTTAACTTGGGAGCGTTTTTACTGCTGGAAATGTTAGCTGTGAAAAGCAGGGCACCATTTAGTGTTTACAAGAAAACATCAAAGGGCTGCATGGATGCTTTGTGGCCTTTGTTTTCATTTAATGCATGTGTTTATTTGTGTGTCTGTTTCCAGTATGTGGTGTATGAGTGGATTGTGTGGACCTGTCACTCTGCCATTCTGCATACTGTCGCTGTAGATTCACAGAGCTCTATAAAAAACACTCCGAGCTCTCTCACTCAGCCACTGAAATAAATGAGGACGCTCACATTACTGTGGATAAGATGTCTGAGTGCGGGAGCTGAGGACAGTTTGAATATCTCTGTCCAGTATCATTATGAAACAGAAATAGTCTTTGTACATTCCTGATGTCAAGCAAGGTCCTGCCTGGACAAGAGCAAAAATATTTTAGGGTGAAAAAAGACAAGCACGCATGCTGTCTTCATGCCCTGATGAAGCATGTCTGCAACTGTGGCACAATGTTTCATATATGTTTTAAAGCATTTTGCTTATTTTTTTATTTGAAAGTATGCGGTACAGTGTGAGTGAATTGAATATGCTGCTAATAACTGTTAATCAGGGTCAGGGAGGCAGACACACCCTCTCTTTTAGGAGTAGAGACTTTAAAAACTGTCATATCTGTTAAAGCTTAAACTACTGTTAGGGCTGGCTCAGGCTTGGTGCAGCCCCTAGTTATAATGATTTAAAGTCACTAACTTTAAATCTTCAAATTCCATCAACATTACTAACCATTTACTTTCCTCAGACTTCTTGAGCTACATCATTTCAAAGGTCTCTGTGGACCGCCTGCTTCTGTGGACCTGCTTGACTCCAACTGCTACAGCTGTAATGTTTTATTATCCCTGAGCTGCTCACCAAAGACTTCTATAGTTGATATTATCAGTCCTTTTATCATCATCATCATAATTGTAAATGCTTATATTAGACCTGTTGACTTTAACTCTTATAAATATAATAATTATTTATCATTGTATATTCACTACTTTGTTATTCTTGCTAATGGTACAAACACTTCTACCTCTATTGGCACTGTACAGTAGCTGCAAGTCTGTATTAGCTGTTGTTGTTGTTGTTGTTGTTGTTGTTTCTCTTTTTGTTTCTCTCTCTGGCTGTTCAACATCAGTCTGGTCCTGCTCGTGGTTTCAGTCTGTTAAAGGGAAGATTTTCCTTGCTACTGTGGCTGATAAATGTTGCTAAGTGATGTGATCATGGTGGAGTAATGTTGGGTAACTAGTATAACAAAGAGTTCAGTCTAGGCCTGCTCTATTTGTGTTTTGAGAGAACATTTGTTATAAATTGGTGCTTCATGAATATAATTGATAGATTGATTGCTAAGCATTTGAGCTGCTAAATTAGGAAATAAATAATAACCCCAACTGGGCTGTTAGGTGGCAACTGCAAAGTGATAAAATCATTTATGAATTTGGTAAATGGACTTGAGCTTGTAGAATGCATTTCTAGTATTCTGACTACTAAAAGCTCCTTTACACCACATGACACACCTACTCATTCACACACTGATGGCAGAGGCTGCTATGTTAAGTGACCATCAGAAGTAACTCATCATATTCATCATTCACACTACGCCGACAAAGCAGCAGGAGCAACTCGGGGTTAAGTGGACACATTGGACATGTGGATACAGGAGCTGGGGATCAAACGCCCTACCTTCTGGTTTAGATACGACCGACTACCAACTGAGCCACAGCCGCCTCTACTAGTTTATCCTGTGTAAATATGTGGCAAAACTACATTCTGAATTCATGAAAACATTCCAAATGTATTTCAAACATTTAATCTCATCTTGAATTCAGTATTTTCAAGTGTTTAGAAATAGAAAACCAATTACTGAAAAAACTACACCAATAGCAGAATTGATTAAATCCTTATTTCTTATTATAACAAATGCATCCGCTCAGTTTATGAGTCCTCTGAAGTCTCCTTACAAATATGCAGTTCATGTATACAAGATGCCTGAGAAATATGTGAAGCACAATAAGCAAATGGGATATGATTTGGCCACACTTCAAAGCCTCAGACACTGATACTGCCTTTGAATAAGCACGATAAGAATCCACTTCCTGTGTTTACGTCTGTGGTTTTTCTAACTAAAAAATAAAAATAAAAGACAACTGATATAGAGAAATTCCCAACAGAATACTACAACTACTTAAAATAATTTTCCTGTTGCCCACATAAAGAGGAGCTGAGGAAGAGTCGGTTCAATCCCCAGTTCCTGCAGCAACATGTCCAATGTGTCCTTGGACATGTTGCTTAACCCCGTATTGCTCCTGCTGCTTTATCGGCCACGTATGAATGTGTATGAATGTATGAATAGGATTAGTTACTTCTGATGGGACCTTTACATCGCAACCTCTGCCATCAGTGTGAGAATGGGAAAGCGCTTTCAGTAGTCAGAAGACTAGAAAGGGTCTAAAGTCCATTTATCATTTACTCCGTTTAAGCCTTAGAGCTCAGTCACACATGCCTCCAGGGACAAACTAATTACTATACTCTGACGACGCATACATTTCTCATTCTGTAACACTTAACACAAACCAAATCTCACCAGCCTCCTTTTTTATGTATCGAGAGGACATTTGGGCGACCTACGACCACATTTTTTTTTTTAATTTCCGAGTGTCAAGAGGCAGATCTGCACATTGTTTGTTATCTTTAAGTGTCACCACTGTTCTCTCCTGCTGTGCCTTTTAGAGGACAAATACAAATGAAATATGTGGATGGATGTGCCTTTTAGCCATCATTAATAAATACTAATGGATACTTTTTAGATGTCAATGAGGTGCCAAGGTTGCAAGCTCTGACTTCCCAATTGTTAGAAGGATAGATAACGAAGAAACAACACTGACATTTTTTGCATCATTGTTCTTTTCAACAGAAAAATCTATATCTACATTACTTAGGCCGGAGATATACTGATATATGGAGATGGCTGCCTCACGTCTTCTGCATCTGTTGAGCATGTCGGCTTTTCACATACTGAAAATTGCTGCTGTTCTTTCACAGCTTCGCCTTTATTTTATGATGATGGCATAACATGACAGGAGAAAATTTGACATTGAAGACAACGAAAGACAGGCACAAAGACACAGTACAGACACAAACAATAAACGGTTACACTGATACAATGAGTAGTAGATCACCCAAACTCCAAGCCACTCCAAGTCAGCTTTTTACTCTACTCTATTTCCATTGAAGAGTATTCACTGAAAATAAAATCTTTCTGAATGAAATCCAACCATGCAGGAAAACCAGACATCTTAACTATTTTGTTTTATGAAAGAAAATCTGATGAAGCTGTAAACAGGTGACAAATATATATTTTTTGAATTGAATTGAATTGAACAGATAACAATGGCGCCTATGTTGGCAAACCACAGAACAATAGATAGAGCATACTTGTTACTTAGACCAGGCGAGGTAATATAGAGCCTCCTTGTTTAAAAAAAGATGCCAATAAAAGTTGAAATTCTTTTATGGTGAAGAAGTCTGACGTCAAATGATTCACTTTTTCTTTTTTGCTTTAGTTGTGTTTTACATCAACAGCCTGTAGATCAAACTTTAAATTTGAATCCCCCAAGTTTATAACTAGTATTTTCCAAAATATTTTGAAGCACCACATTCAGAGTGGCATATGTAAATACACCATATATTTGCTACATCTGGTGGGTCTGTGTGTCAACGCACACTGAATCACCAGAGCACAAGCACAAACTAAATCACACTGAGGTCTGACCTAAACACAGGCTGAGAAGAGTTACTAAACAAGACCACTGTGGCACCGTGACAGCCAGACGGTATATTTAGTAGCTTCACAGGGATCAGCGAATCTGAGCTTGCAGAAGGCAAACACTAATCATAACGTCCTTGATCAGCAGGACGGTTTGAAGGTGGCTGTAAACCATGCAGTCAGGAGGCAGCGAGGCCTGTGTTTAAGTCGTTAAAATCACGTCAGGGAATTATGAATGAGCCGGGACTTTGGGCACATCTTTAAATTCATCACGCGTGAGTTGGTGTGTCTGCACTGTGTGTGTATGTGTTTGTGTGTGTACGAGGCGTGTTATTATATCAAAATGTGGATTAGCTTTCACTGACACTCTCATCTGTAATTAGCCCAGAGCTGTGCTTAATGTTACTCATACTGTCAGATTAAATAACAGCCAGAAATGATCACTTAGATAAAGGAAAAACAGGGGACAACACAAATGAACTGCACTTAGTCATAGTAAGACCCACATCAAAATTACATTGCATCAAATCTTATAAAAAACAGATGATGATGAATCTTTAAAACGCACAGAAACAGATCCATGTTTAATGAACCCAATTTGGACTGAGCATTAGAGTGTTTTCATGCGGCTCTGCACAAAACCTGGCTGAATAAGACTATAAGAAAACCTTTAAGGCACTGAATCTCCAAACTATTGAGAGAAATAATCTGTGTATTTTTACACAGGGAATAGAAATGAACAGTTTTTCAGACCTTTCAGAGTCCAACACACGCTCATCTTCCACAGAGCCCCATCAAAATAGTCGCCATGTAGCTCAAAGTTACTGACACTGAAACATATTATATCAAACATGCTGCTGAGTACAATGAACGTCGATGCCACCCAGATCCGAGTCGAGGCAGGATTAAGAAGTGGGCTCAAGGTAAAAGGCGATGTGATGATTTGTAGATTTGCAAACAGAACTGTCGAGACGACTGTTGCGTATTTCCATTGAATCATCAGAACAGGACAAGAAGTCCTTCTGCTTAGAGTAAAAGGATGCTCTGTGTAGCCTGGTCAACACAGGAACAAATACCAAAACATTTAGGTCACTCCCTAAACAGGAATAGTCAGGTTAATGGACTCTGGCTTCAACAAGATGGCAATTATGCAAAATACACAGCAGGAAAATCACAGCAATACACACAGCAAAACACACAGCAGGAAAATCACAACAATACACACACACCCACATACACAAGTGAAGCCCTGTCAAATTAAAACTAGAGTATAGCTGGGCGGGATTTTTTGAATCCAGCTCTCTACATAACATCCTCCCATGTGTGAGTGCCAAACAAAATCGACATTATATCGCTAACCAGGCACACCCTCTCTGCAACGGAGGTATTGTGTTTAATGTAAGCCCACTGATTCAGAAGAAAGTGTAAATCTTCATGGAAAACATGTGACAATGTTGATTTCATAACTTTAACTTGCACATGCTTTAGATATTTCCTTCACACTGGATCTGTTCTAGCTCCTGAATGACTCACATGCCAGTAAACAGGGATCCAGGAAGGAGGCAGATACAGTGGCTGGTTTGTGAAATGTGCCTGAATGCTCTGTAACCTGAGACCTTTACCTTGAGTCAAAACACTTTAGTACAGAGCAGCAGCCAGTGTAAGCTATGGGAGCTATGCTGTTCGTTGTACACAGTCAGAGCAGAACCATGTTTAACATAGCAGGTGAGTTATAAATAAGACTGCAGTAATATTTAAAAAGAGCATCTATGTTACAAATTGAATTCTACATGAAAGGATTTAGGGCTGCACGTGGTGCAGTGGTTATCACTGTTGCCTCAAAGTAAGAAAGTTCCTGGTTCAATTTCCTGTCAGGCCCTATTCTGTGGAGTTTGCATGTTCTCACCTTGCATGGGGCCCTCCGGATACTCCGGCTTCCTCCCACAGTCCAAATACATGCTTGTTAGGTTAATTGGATACTCTAAATAGCATACAGGTGTGAATGTTTTGTCTGTCTCTATCAGCCCTGAAAGTGACAGGGGAAAAGCTAAATTGTAAATGGTGACAGCTAAATGGACTTGAGCTTGTATAGACCTTTTCTAGTCTTCTGACTACTCAAAGCACTTTTACACCACATGTCACACCTACACATTCACACACTGATGGTAGAGGTTGCTACGTAAAGTGACCATCAGAAGTAACAAATCCCAGTCACACGCTGTGTGAGCAGCGGGAGCAATTCAGGGTTAAGTGTCTTGCCCAAGGACACTGCAGAAGCTGGGGATCGAATCCCATTTCCGGTTGAGAGACGATGACTCAACCAACTGAGCCACAGCCACAGCTGGGATCGGCTCTAGCCTCCACGAGTGGGAAAAGCGCTAAAGATATTGGATGAATGGATGGATTAAATAGTTGAAGATTTGTTTTGAGTTTAAGTTTTTTATAGAATGTTTAGTTGTGTAAGCAATGATTGTCATGCCTTTTTGTTTATCATTTAGTCCAGAAAATAGTGAAACATGCCCATTTAGTTTTATCAAAGTGCAAGGTTACATCAACCTAAAGATATTTACTGTATATAAGATATTGTACAACAATGTTGGATTCACCCAGTGACAAACAAGAAATGATTTATCAAAGTGATTAAAAAACCCATGAAGATATTATTCAAGATGTTGAAATCTCCATCTCAAAAAGGAGAAACAAACAGCACCTCACCATGAGTCATGTCGTCTCACAGACAGTCAGGCAATATGACAGGGGAATGAAGGACTGAGTTGAAAGCTATTTAATTTTAATATCAGATCTAACATCTTGGAGTCAGGTTGGTAGACATGTCACGCAAACTCTTCCAAACATTATATTAGCAAAATAAATCAATAATCCTTTTTTCAACGGCATTTGTACAACAAGAGGCAGGGTAAGAAAACATGTCATCTAAGATTCGATTGCGCAAAGTTTGAAAAACAAACCAGATTTTTACATTACCATCTTCTTTTCTGCACACGCTCATTCCTATACTTCACAACAGCAGCAGTTTCTGGAAGAATCCAAGTGCAGTTGTAATCATCTTTAGAGCTGCTGCTGCTGTTCCGTGGCTGTTTAACCAAAATGAAATCCATTCTGCTCAGAAACCCGTACACAGCTGAGCGAGTGAGGACAACCCTAAGCCAGCCAGATGAGCATTCATCAAGTCCACAGCTGAGCTGCACTTAGTCTTTGATTTTCACTGTTTCCTCTCACTCTTGTGTGTCTGATTTACTGTGCCCCTCTCTTTCCCTGCTTCTCTGCCTCCCTATGTTTGCTCTCTCCCTCTCACGGTGACTCAAATGCTGGATGCTATGTTTGACTGAGAGGGGCAGCGTGACATGAGGGGAGGTGAGAGAGGGAGAGAGAGAGAGACAGAGAGAGAGAGGGAGAGAGAGAGAGAGAGAGAGAGAGAGAGCGAGAGAGAGAGACAGAGAGCAGGAAATCCAAGTACATGCAAGTGAAAATTCTTGGGTATTTCTCTGTGGCATCTTCTTACACAAGCACACACACACACACACACACACACACACACATACACACATACACACATACACACACGCACACACACACACACACACACGCACACACACACACACACACACACACAGAGTATCAATAACATGTTCATATTTTTGTTCTAATGCCATCAATAACAGTATTACAGTATTCTAAACAAGCCATGGCCAGCCAACACAAAATGATACACAGGCAGAGTCAGGGGATGTGTGTCTTGTCTGTGTATCTGGTATTATTCATGTTGTTGGGATACAAATGGTCGGCTTTGGCTCAGTTGTAGAGTCGGTCATCTCTCAACCACATGGTCGGGGGTTTGATCCCCAGCGACCCCAAGGTCCCACAATTCACACACTGTGACAGCGGTGTTAACCAGAGGACTGTCACTGGTCCTGACAAGGCAAACCATTAGATTGTGTAGTAATAGTTTCAATTATCCTGCTGACTTTTATCGTAATAATGCCTCCATTTGCAAACTCCTATTTCTTCACCAATACAACAGTGGTTATGGCATATTGGAGATATAGGCTAGAAAAATTATTACAAAGAAAATAACCAAACACTCAAAAATGCAAGTTCTCCAATTAACAGTGAATGAGTCTCCCAGAGGGCGAATGAGCTGAGTAAAAGGATCAGAGTCATTTGCTGTTTGATATGCTTAATGCTGTCAATGTAGAACCAAAACCACCAACCACCACGGCTTCATTCTTCCTGTCACAAGACCATCGATATCGAAAAATCAAAGGGAAAGGTTATCAAACTGGTTCCAAACCAAAATATGGGGGTTAGAGAAGAGAAGAGAAGAGAAGAGAAGAGAAGAGAAGAGAAGAGAAGAGAAGAGAAGAGAAGAGAAGAGAATCTTACCTACAGGGAACAAAAGATACATGAATACAACAATTTTAATCAATATATCAAAACAAGATGCCCCACATAATTCACATTTTAACATTTCACATATAGGTAGGACACAAAATATTAATTACAATATATTGGCCTATAGAAGGAGGCAGAATACAACTTGTTCGTGTTTGTTATGTGAGCTGAAGATATTCATCCGGAGTAAAGTTTATGGATATTTTGTTGATGGGACTATTATAAGACATAGAGGTGGAGAAGTGAGAGGGTGTTCAAACGGAAGAGGCAGTGCTGCTGAGTGAAACATTATACTGATGGTAGCTGCTGTAAAACAGTTACAAGAATATCTTGTCTCTGTACGTCTGACCAGGCTGTGTCAAAGTGGACACAAAGAGTGACAGAGAGAGATAAAATGACAGGGAGGTGCTCTGTCTCCGAGATTCAGACTGTGACAGACACAATCCATGCACCTCATTCCTTCGAAGCTTTTTAAGCACTCTGCACATGTCTTCAAAAGGTCACAACCTGAGAATGAGTGTGACACTTGCACATGTTTTGAACCCTGATATTTTTTTTATTATTAACTAAAATGTATCTACAGCATTCAACATAAAAACCGTCATAAGCCTTATATTTTGTCAGATTTTTTTGTCCACTTAAGAGTGAAGTGAACGAGCTGTAAATATCACATTGACATACTATCTCCTTTTAATTGGATATGATAAGCTTGTTCGCTCAAGAGCAATAATCAGAGTAACTAAATCCATGCTGTAGCACTGAATAAACCACAAAGACACGACAACATCTTTGTCAAAAACATTTGCACTGTGTTTGGAAGAGGGACACACTGATGTGATATAATAAATGGGGTTCTCAAACTTTGTGAAACTTATTTAAACAGATATTATGCTAATGTGACAACTTGAGCTTGCTTGCTTTGTCAGAGTCAAAATTTTAGCCGATCATTTTTAATTGTATGAATCACAGAAAAGCTGTAATTTATGTAAGTTTAACTCAACTATTCACTCTGTTTTCAAAACATTTTAAAAGTTATTTCTTTTCAAATTGATACCAAAAGTAAGACATCATTTTGAAATATTCCTCCAAAAGGAATGGGAGGAATATTATCAGCTGTTTGTTGCCGTCTTACCCGGCAACAAAACAACTTCTTCTTTATATGTATTGGAGAGTCGTGTGCCCTCTGCCTCGACTTCTGCAGTTGAGAACAACCCTGAGGACAAACATGTTGTTGATGTTGTTTTTTGTGTCATACGCTGGAGCTATCACTGTTGTCCCCCATGTTCCTCCTCTCGCTCTTCCTCTCTCTCCCCCTCTAACTCTCTCTCTCTCGCTCCGTTAATGCACTGACGAGGCGAGGCAAATGTGCAAAAGTCCCAACGGGGGGGGGGGGGAGTAAACTGAATGTGTGTGTGTGGGGGGGGTGTGTTAATGTGTGTGTGACAGCATGTCTGTGGTCTATGGTTTGAGCAGAGGGAGCGTGTCCTCGCCAGAGGAGACGATCTGTTGATTCAACTGGTTGCAGACAAGGCCCTGTCGCCCTTGTCCTCATCTCTTAGTCTCTCACGCTCTCACAACCCCCACCACCAATTTCTCTCAGTATATTATGGAAAGCACATTTGTACTTAATCCCAAATCTCTGCCCCTCCTCCTTTGCTTCTTTGTCAGGGGTCAGTAGTGAATTACAATCTGAACAGAACCAGCTTGTCTGGTTAAAAACAAATGCTCATCAAAAATAAATCAGTGAAATTCTGTGTGTATGTATGTGTTTGTGTGTGTGTGTGTGTGTGTGTGTGTGTGTGTGTGTGTGTGTGTGTGTGTGTGTGTGTGTGTGTGTGTGTGTGTGTGTGTGTGTGTGTCAGAAAAGATCTAACCCTTAGAGGATGACGACTGCTTCACATAAACACGTAACGATCATTTCTGTTGTGACATGACAGAAAAACCTTCTGAAACTAAATGTTACAGACTTAACTCTTTATTTTAGTATGCTGCTGATGATGTAGCTGCTGTATCAAATCTGATGTCCAATATCTTCATAAATAGAGCAAACAAAAAGTACAATAGCATCATATATAATCATCTTGACACACCTGACATGCAGTAAAAAATGACTTTGAAAATGTCAGTGTTTATTCCTTAAGTTTAATTATTCTGCAGATGGGCTTAAATGGTGCAGTGTGGTTCAAAGTAAAACTGAAAAAGAAACAAAGGAAAATGAAAAGAAGGCTTATTTTCCAACATCTCTGATTGGAAGACAGTTTCTTGAATAGATATGGTTCAAATCCAAGGCAAGACATCTATGTATCCTCAGAGTGATAATAAAACAAGCCAATAAAACAAGCCTACAGCTCTGACTCTAACATGTGCTGCAGTGTAGCAGTGGTGTCAATGTCAGCCTGTCTCAGCCTGTGTTTATGAGCTGGTTTACTTTGTTACAATAAAGTTGATGGAACAAAGTGTTTGGTAGCTGCTAATCCTGCAGTCAGTGATGGAAACAGATGCACCTTGAGCATTTGCCTTCTATTTTTGCCTCTAGCATCATCAGCACTTGAAGAATGCATCGTCCCAACCTCTGGCTTAGACAGCTAGCACCTCATTACCATTCTGCAAAGCAGTTAACATAGCTGGGCTTGCATTCCCACCAGAGAGCATACAGGAGTCCGAGCAGGGCAACATGGGAAGTTCAGATAGCTGAAAGTTTTATAAGTAGTTTGCTGCTTCGGCGTTTCTTAATCTTTTTAAAGAGTCCTTGCAATTGTTATTGGTGATGCACAGAGTGAGTACATTTTGAAGGGTTGAACCCTTAAAAGCTGCTGTCATATATATTTGTTTTAAAGCAACTGAATCAGGGTGGTAACATTTTTACATTCTCAAGAAGCTCCACCTCCTTTAAACCAATATTGGTGTATTAATGAACTATTTAATCCTCGCAGTATCTTTCAATTTTACATTGGGTTTCTTCAAACAAGCTGTGTTAAGTTTCGGTATATCATCGTGGCTGAGAGAGAGTAAAACATCTCCTGTATTAAAGAAAAGCATCAAATCTGATATTGGCACTGGCATTCTGTTTCAAGATATTTGACTTTGAACAAAGCAAATATAGTAGCAAAACCAACTTAGTACCACAGTGTAAATCCATCAAAAATTAAATAATACATTCAATTGGGCGGCTATCAGTGGTAGAGTCTGTCATCTCTAAACCAGAAGGTTGGAGGTTCGATCCCCAGTTCCTGCAGCCACATATCCTGTTTGTCCTTGGGCAAGACACTTAATCCCAAATTGCTGTGTATTTAATGTGTATGAATGGGATTAGTTACTTCTGATGGTCACTTTACATAGCAGCCTCTACCATCAGTGTGTGAATGTGAAGGTGCACCTGAAGTGTAAAAGCTCATTGAGTAGTCTAGAAAAGCCCTATACAAGCTCAAGTCCATTTACCATTCATTAAACCAGCCCAGATAAATTAACACTACCCATCTTTATAAATACATAGACCTCTGGTTGCAATGCAAATGTTTGCATAAAGGTGCTATTGCTACATCAATTCTAATTCTTCTGTATAATGATGCAGTTCTGTACAACCTTCTTGCCTTTAAAACCAAGCCTTACTGATTCATGGTGTCTCTTCAGGTCAATCAGTTAAACTTTACATTGTGCACATATGTAGGGTATATTGCATGAACAAAAGCACTTTTCAATTGGAAAGCAATTTTAAAAACACAATTACAACCTAAAAGCAAAAAATCAGTATTGCTGCAGCCAAAATCAGTCGCAAAATGCAATAAAAGAGAGAAAAAAATCAAGATTTCATAAGAACGTACTGTAGCTCTACATAGCTCTGAAAACTACCAGCCACAAGCTTTTCATTCTGGACTGTTTATGTCTCTTGATCTGTAATTAGCGGTCAGAGGAAAAAACTGGCATACATCCCTACGGTTTCGCTGTATCTGAAGTGCACTTAGCTGTATCCACACAGGTTTTCACCCAAGCAGCAACCACCAAATCTGGAACTCTTCAACTCAATTTTCAAGTGCCATAAGATGCGATACCAGTGAGAACCACAAGATGGAAGCTCCAAAAAAAGTCTCTGAGAGGAAAACCCAAATTTTGTTCAACGATTTAATATAAGCTGATTGTAAAAAGCTTGTTTTCTTTTTGGAGGTTTTTTTTACCTTGACTGACATTTGTCTGAAGACATAACCCTCAGCTGAGGTGATCACCACCTTTAGACCTACCTCAGCTCTGTGCGGGCTCTATGCTGCTGCATTGTTTTATGTCCTTAGAAAATCCAACCCTATACACTATAAGTATACTGGTGAAGAACCTACACATGAATTGACCCACTTTGCAAAGGTGCAGACAGCCGTGTCACATACAAAACTGTTCGCTTCTTCATTGGGTGCTAATATTATACCTCACTCTTGCTGAACCCGGTAGGGGCACAACAGGGAGCTTCAAGAAAATTTAAATAGTTGGGGTCTTTTCCAGACTGACCCAGATCTAGGCTGTGTGATTCAACACTTGCTTTACAGCGACAGCTCTAGGATGAGAGAGAGACAAATTGACCCAGTGGGGGAGTGACGTCTATTTTAGCCATCTTACTGACTGTGTAACCCTTCACAGTCTCCTCTGGAGCTAACCCTGCAGGTCATAAATCACCATGAGCTGTTTGGGTCACTCAGAGTGAACTGTGGATTTTTTTTTCTTTGCATTGTTTTCCTTTGTATTCTCGTCTTTCAGGAGGACTTGCTCATGAAACCTTCTTGATCTGGTTGTTTACATATGGACGTCACATCCGGAGAGTATCACTGTCAAACTGGAGGAGAGTTGTGGGTTGGTCTCCTCCAGAGGCAAGATGTAATGAAAAAAGGACAACACGGAAGTGGAGCAACAACAGAGTCAGCTATACTGTACGACACTTTAATGATGTGGCTGTTTGCGTTCACACATATAGCTCTTTATGAAAATATCAGGAGTTTTTCAGGAGTTTTCTGCTAGTGTGGATATGTTGTGGCGCCTACAGTAGTCAGATTAACAAAGACAAACAGAGCAGCATTACAAGACACCTGAGCCATTTATTAAGCAATAGATTTGACATGTGAACATAAGGCTTCTCCTTTTATTACACTGTAGATCTTTTTATTCAAGTTATGACCAACTAATCTCTAACAAAAAACAGAAGTCAGTTCACAGCATTGACCTAGTTCTGGCCTGCTGGCAAGGTCTTATCAAACTTTATGTTTGAGTCATTAACACATGTTCCTCAGGCTAGTTCTTCTGACTTATTTCATGCAACACTGGTTTTGAATGTCAAGTCACACCAGGACAGGAGAAAAAAAAGCTGTTCATCATATTCAGCATTCCGAGCCTGAAAAAACATCACTTTGTTTACATTGCCGGGATGGCCGGCTGACTCCTCCTCTTGTGTATAAAAGTTGTTTAATTGAGGAACTAGAGAAAAGAAGAATAACATACTGTACTCACTGCTTAACTGTGTTTCTAGATCACACTCATTTCAGGTAAATTTACATGCAGTGTGAAGATACGAGCATAATAAAGATAGCTAGCATTAGCACGCTAACACAACAATGCAGCGCAAGTTGTTTTGGTTTTATGCTGGTGCTCAAGGGCGACAACTGCTGGATCAAAAAATTGCATCCTTTAAACTTTGCTAAAACGTACACAATGGCTAATGTGACTGTTCTTAGGTTTGCAAGAATATGGTTTTACACCAAAGTACTGGATGAAAAAAGATCTGAAGTGAGTACAATTCATCCTGAGAGAGATATACAAATCTGTAGAACTTTATACAAAGTTATCGTATATTATTAATAAACTTCACTTAATAACCTCAGAGGAAAGCCTTTAATAAAAGACATCTTGATAGAAAAAGCAGTTTTAAACTGAAAGGTATCTGATGCACTCTTTTGAATACTGGAGTAAGGAGAAAATGAAAATGTATGGCTAGTTATAACAAATATTGTACATTTCTTTCATGTGTTCAGATGAAAAGCACAATGGGAACTGAACTGAATTTTTCTAAACTAAATCATAAACTGTATATGCCCCTAATAGAGTTTGAAGAATGAGAAGGGGTCCTCCTTTTATATATTTTGGACATCAAGCTGTCAATATTTGGATCTATATGTGACTGTCACTGCTGGTGGCCTGCCCTGCAATGACGGGGCCACTTTCCCATGCTCCTCTCTGTCTAGATGGGAACACAAACAAACACACACACACACACACACACACACACACACACACACACACACACACACACACACACACACACACACACACACACACACACACACACACACACACACACAACGCTATAATAAATCCTAAAGGAGTTGTTTGAATATCAAAAATATCCTAAAAACCTCAAAGTCTCAGTGGTAAAACTTGTTCTCAGCTTATAGTGTTCTCAGCTAAATCTATTTCTCCCATATACCACATCGAGGTTATCCACCCAAACTGTTAAATCTTTGTAAATATTTTTAAAAAGTAGCATACATCTACACAGTTAATTTTAGAGCTCCAGTTTGCTTTTATCTGCTACACAGGAGACAGGTGACGCTGACCCCACACAAACAGACTCCAGGCCTTGAAGCAGGGTGGTAAGTGCAGCTCAGGGACAAGACCTAAAAACAGGCCCGAGAACAACATCTAGAGGCCAGCCGGTACACCTGCACTCAGGGTAGACAAACAAACCTCCCCGGCAGCTGGTTAAACAATACACGCACACGCACACGCACACACACACACACACACACACACACACACACACACACACACACACACACACACACACACACACACACACACAAGCAAAAAAATCCCCTCCAGCCTCTTATTTATAACCTCGCCCAGCAGAGAAGAAGCTCCAGAGCCGGAAGACGAAGCACAGACAGACAGTAACAGCTGGGTACAGGAGCCAAAGTGTTCAGGTCACACGGGAGGAACATTAAACATTAGGTTTGGAATAACACAGAGAGAGCAGATTAGAGGAGCAGACATCACTTTTTCATTACTTATGATCGATCAATTCCTTTTTTTTTTTTTTTTTTTTTTACTTATTGTTAATCCTGTAGGCTGCACATTAAAAAATAATAAATGACATCCACACTGATCAAGCATGTAAAATCAGCTTATCAATAACTTCCTTACTTTATCTAATAAATTATGTCATCACTATTGGCCCGGATGAATGATGATGTGTCGGTCAAACTTTTTAATAAAGTTGATCTTCATACATACTAAGTGTTGCTGGAGCTTTTTGACCTCCTTGTGGCATCACTTAGTCATCTGTTTCTTATCTCCTTCATTTCAATTGGATAGTTAATCCAAAAAATCTTTGAAAAGATTAACAAATTAAAAGTAAGATTAAAAAGTTCTCACTGCTTCATTCCTGAGTTTGAGTTCTCTTCATAACGTCCTCTTTCATTTTCAACCAAATTAGAGTATATTCATAAAATATTACAATACTGTTTTTGGCACACTATGCACTATATGTGCTTTGTGTATATCCATAGGAGATGATAAATGTATCTGACCAAAAGGATTTCAAAGATACAAAACTTTCAGAGGTAAATAGTTGATATGCCAATATGTCTTAAAGTAGAATTTCCTCTTAGAGAATATTAGCCATTTGAAGAAGATTTAAATCCTCAATCATGCTAATTTGGATTCAGATGAGTGAAACTTGTGCACTCTGTATATACTGTGAGTGAGTGTGTCATCACATCATCAGTCTTAAGTTTGACTACACCGTCAGCAGAGCGCATAGTTTCAAAGATTATCACCTTTCCTTGGCTTTGGATTAAAAGAAAGTCTACACAGATTAATTAATCCTCTTTATGTTAATTCTATTGGGTTGAAACAGGATCCTCCGCATGCTCATGTGAGTTTGGAACTAAATGAGCAATTATTGAGATACACCCTCTGGCACACACAATCGAATATGCTGCAGTGTAACAGTGTTGTGCTTCTTAAATCTAATTGCATTGAAGGGTTATCAAGTACCTCTCAGTTCAATATGTGTTTTGCCAAAATAAAGCAATAAAAGGAGGACCATTGCCCTCATATTTAGGTTACCTCTGGGATCTCCTGCAGTAACATACTGCAGTGTTAGTGCATGCATACATCATTCAGAGGCTGTGCCAAAATAAACCCCATTGGCCTTTTTCTAATGATGTGTGCACATTGAAGCAATTTACCAGCAGATAACATAACGTAGGAAACTATGAAACCAACAAAATTTAAATTCCTTTGAACTGAATTCTTTAAGATGTGCGAAAGGCCAAAGGGCAGTACGTGTTGGTTCAACTTGACACCAACATGCCACAAGATCATAAGTCGCTACATTAAAAAAAAAACCTTCAACACATAGTGTGGCATTAAAGCATTTAACAAATAACTGTCTCTTTTAATTTGTACTTTTAAGTGAAATTAGATACTCGATTAGGCTATATGTGCACATTTGTAAAGGTCATGGATATTTAGCACATCATTGACAAACTCACTCAATAAAGTCGTTCTGTACTTTGCACGTGGCTCCTCCAGTCCAGACTGTGCGCAAAGTTGGGCTAACAGCCGGAATATGCTGCTGCAACACAAGAGGCTTCAGTCTCCGTCGGTGTGGCGGCTCTCCCGTCGCGCACTTCAGTTCGGGTCGGAGGTGCAGCAAGACCTCCTGGTGCCGCAGAGTCTCCGGAGTCTGAGCCATCGGGCAGCGGGAGCGCGCAGCCTGGGTGCGCGCAGAGGGAGTCGAAATCAATGGACAGCTTGCGTAGGCGGTGAATGAAACAAACATTTCAAGGGCACTGAGCACTTTTCATTCTTCTGCGTCAAAATATGTATGTATATCATATAAAGGAGGATGACATGTTTACATGACATAACACGGGAAAAGCCTATTTAAAACATAAATTGTCTGGACAAATAGTATATGTATTGATTAAGCAGAACATGTTACATTTAAACCCATTACCCCCAAAGTCATATAGCCAATAGCCTACTGTTAAGATGTCTCCTACAGTAGGCTATGTAACCTTATTTTGAATGATTAAACGGGATTTGTAACGATTTGCCATGTTTTCTCCAATCAAAACTAGTTCAAACAGTTGGACAAACTTGAATGTCCTATTGCAACGTGTTCTTTCTTTGTGTGACAGGATGGATACGCAGCGTCACCCACACACTGACACAGAGCACACATCATATAAAGATGCTTCTCATGCCTCTGCTGTTTACATCACTGCTTCCTTTCTCGTGGGAAAGACCAAGTGCAGCTAATTTCTGCTTATTGAGATTTAACCCCTTCAACTGAATTTGAGAATTGTGGGTAGTGATGAGGTTTAGAGAATAGTAACCACTATAGTGAATATTTTATTGTAGTAGACTTGTATCATAACACAACAAGTAGGCTACAGATATGAGTTTGATCAGTGTTAGGCTTTATTAATCTACTCTTTTTTGAAGACAAAAGTGTAGCCTATTTTATGTGTCCCATGACTGAAGAGAATGATACCGGCTTGATGTCCACATTTTGCTAATAATCCTATCAAAAAGTCTGCACATATTAGAATGTGGACATTGGAATGAAATATTTCCCCAGACACCTCAGAGTATTAGCTTTGTTTCCATTTCCCAACACATAAGGAAGGATGCTACTGCTGTGATCACATGACTTAAACACTATCTGCAACTTGACATCTATTATAATCAGTTCAGTCGGTCAAATTTGAAATGCAGCATTCTTCTCTGACATTGCTTGGATTGCTTTTGTTCTCAAATCTATCTCAATTTCCCTCGGTGAAAGGAAAGATGCTTTACATGTTACAATTTTAGGGCAAAGATGATTTTCAAGACATCATTTGTAAAATGGCCTGTTTAGGTCAAAGGTTGTATGAGAGCGTACTTAGCATGCATTTCATTTCACACTGAGTTGTTTTACAATCTCAGGACAAATTTTTTTGGTTTTCCCTTGATGAGAAAATAACAAAAAATGAGTAATAAGTCGTTATCATGGGAAAACAGAGTAAAGTGAAATGCATGAATGTGTGTCCTCTTAGGGTTTCTGTAAATATGTGGCTGCTGTCCCCCTGTACTTTATTCCACTGGCTGAGTGGATGTTGGCTTTGTTTTTCTTGACCCATATGGGCTGAAAGAGGGGGGTGGGGGGCAGTCAGCTTATAGTGGCTCCTCCTTCACTAATTCTCTGTTCATACTATTTTCTTTTTCATTCACTAGATGGATCCATCATCAGCCTCTTGAATCCCTCCACACTTCTCTCATCGTCTTAAACATAACCAATCACAAAAGTGTCCTTTGTATAAGTTTATTGAACTGTTTACTACAACACAAGGGTTCACATACAGTACAGCATAGTGATGATCTATAAATACAGAAATTCCGCACGGTCATCCTTCACATAATCATGTGGACGCTACAGTATAGGCATACAGAAATAAATAAAACAAACATTTCTCTGAACAAAGTTAGCAAGTGCCTTTCTTTTGCATTTACTGTCATGGCACCCTATTTTACTTACAAGATTAACAATATAAAGCACAAGTATTTAGATATGTTGAAGAGAGACAGTGGAACAGCAGGTGACAATATAGTACACATTAACCCCCCCCCCTTTAAATGTATGGATTACGATCAATAGAAGATATCAGACGCATACAGTAGGAGTTGACCAGGTGAAGCTCAGGGATTTTGTTTCTTTTTGGATGTCATGTGCTTAGAATGAGATGTTATATACTAGCCTATATATAAAATGATGTTATTACTTCAGTATAAGATTTATCTGCAAAGCCCTGAAGAACACACACTGACATGATAGTTCATCAGCTTTCACAAGGTTTCCAGTCAGTGAGGAAGATGGCGGTGGTCCATGGTGACTGTGATTGTGAATGTGAAGCCCTGAGATGTTGTTAATGCCAGTTAGAGCAGGAGACAGAGCAATGCCATCATAAGAGGCTGGATCACACTAATATGAATGAAGACCAAATAGTGCAGGCATGAGTTTTGATGCACGGAACTTTAAATAAAGAAATATCAAATTAAAGCTATATAATGTGATTTGTAATCAAACTGTTAAGAATCCAACTTGATTTGTGATCGAATGTGTCTCACAGAAGTGTGAGCATAACATACCTCTCACTTTAAATTCATGTGCTCTTAAAAAAAAAGTTTTGTTGTCATAAATAGTGCTGTTTTTGAATCCAGTGACTCGGCTTAGTCTAAACACATCCATCTCTTCATCACCTCAAGAAGGACATGCTGCTTTCTTCTTTCCTGATTGGCTGGTCAGGATTTCTTACTGAAGAACAACAACATGACCTGACTGAACAGTTTGAATATCCAGATTGTGTAAAACGACACGTCCATCCCAAACTGGTGGCTGCTCAGCTGGGGACTCGTTTCAAAGACAATCCCTAATCACTGGACTTTTGACAGCTCTGTTAAAAAGCACTGAATCACCTCCATACAGTCTCCAGAGGGCTTACAATGTCAATTCACTTCTGATTTTAAAAACAAATTGTTAAATCAAAACCAGTTAGTAACTTTACATAAGGGGACAAATAATATACAAATCATTGTTTCAGGCTTTTTGGTGCCAAATGGACATTTTAAGAGCTTTTAAATGATTAATCAAATACTTCTATTTTGACAGCGACGCTCATCTTGCCCCTGCTCTGATCCTGTTGTGTGATGAAAAAGGAGTTTATGTATGAACTTCATGGGAGCATAACTACTGCTCTGATAAGATGATTTAAATCTACCTACACCCTTTTGTTGTACTAAAGGTTCCAACTATCTCTACAAGCTCTAAGGTCAGCTCTTATTCAGCATTTGAAAGTGTGATATCTTGGTATACTGTAATAAGTGTATAGTTAGCAGCTCCGGAGGTAGTAATTACAGATGTATGCACATGACAGCATGTTAGTTTGATCATGAGAAACCAGCTATTTTAAAAGGCTTGCTTTAAAGACTCACACGATGTAGGTGCAATGCAGGGAGAGAGCCACAGTAGAGAGACACGGGCAACATTACCTGAAAAGTACAATGGAACTATACAGCTTTAACGTCACAGTATCAAAGCAATTACAAAAGGTTTCCTCCATACACATTACAATTCTGGGCTTGGTTTACCGGCTCACATCTGATTTCCTCTTCAATGAAATTAAAACTAGATACAGTGTTGGGTGTATTTAAGCCACATTAACACATCAGCCCAGTTTAGATTTGATTATAAATTCTGAAGAATCAAACCAGAATCAGAATTCAAGGGAAACCAGCTCTCTCTTTCTCTCAGTGACATCTGTCAAAGTCGCTCAGGCTGTTCACTCGCAGCATACCAGCTCCTGCCTGGAGTCAGGACACATGCAAAGATTTGAAAGCTAACCCGCTAAGCGACATGCATGCAGAGTGTGTGTCTTCTGTTACTAGCTGGCGTTACACACTATACTCTTATTTACGACAGAGAAAAAGGTCATGTCTGCCTACAGCATGTCATCCACATGATGCACGTAAGAAGATGTGCTGGGGAATGTGGAGGCTGTGCATTCACACAAACAGTTGAGGGTCAATGACCTCTACTGGAGTATACAGCAAAAAGTATTATTTACAACATGTGTGTATTTAGTAATCAGGGATGGAGTCAGCCCCATTTCAGTTCAACCTCTTCCAGAAGTTAATGATCATCAGTGATATCTGGTTGACTAATTGAGCGGCTGAGCGATCACTGAGTTTCCGTTTTCTGAAAGATACAACGGCAATGTACTCAAGTTGATTCCCTGCAAGGACTGAACTGGAAGAGACTGTACCCAAACCTGAGTGTGATCATGGTCAACATGGGAGCAGGAGGGGCCTCATCTAGTTAGGCGTCTACAGGGGGCTACGGATCTTCATCATCATCTTCAGTGATGATGATGCAGTTTCAGATTCATCAGTGATGCAGTGTAGGGACGGGGGAAACAGGCTGCATGCAGATGGGAAGGGAAGGTCCTTGGATGGTACAGTGTTTGGTTATCTTCTGGAGAGAGACAATAAAAGGAAGGCATTATTTGACAAGACAGAAATCAGTAAATGGTTCTATTGGATGACATTAATAACTAGGAATGTCTATACTAACAATTTATTTTGTAACAGCAACTCAAATATTCTTCACGTTTATTGCTAGCCATCCTTCCAAAGCATGTTTTAGATTTAGTTTTCAATGAGGCAGCAAAATTTTCCTGTTCATAGCAGTGTGTCATGGAATTTTTATTTTTGTATTATGTCTATATTGTTGTTGTTGTCGGGCAGTCTCAGATACAAAATGGCCATCGACACCTCAGGCAATAAAGTTTTCAAAACAGGCGGTAGTCACCACTGCATATGTGTAATAATGCAATGATGGAAAAAGCTGCAGTTCTTACTTTATTGCAGTAAAAATATTCAGTGATGGACATTGAATAATAAGCGAGCATTAAGCCTCTTTGAGGTGAAATTAAAAATGTATGATTTAGGCAAGTGCATTGGCTTTAAAGTATCTCTCTCTCTCTCTCTCTCTCTCTCTCTCTGTCTCTGTCTCTGTCTCTGTCTCTGTCTCTCTCTTTCTCCCTCTCTCTCTCTCTCTCTCTCTCTCTATCTCTCTCCCTCTAGGATCAGAGTACTTTTTTTAATAAATTACCAGGGCATTAACTTGCAGCGGTCTCCTGCTGAATGACGTAGTGCCTGTTGGGATCATCCACCTCGCTGCCACAGTGAACATCACTCCTGAAAACTCAGATACACAAACACAACAGTTAGTGCACAACCCAATTAACAGACTTAACTCCTGTTTGACACTGGATTGAATTATAGTATCTTTAAGTGTAGGAGCCAAACTGACAAATAAATAAATAACATGACAAGTATTATTATTATTTTCAATTTAAAAGCTCCAACATAGATTAGTTTTTTCTCTAATTTAAATACCATATTCCAAAAACTGTTTAATGTTTGATTCAGATTTTTTTTTAAATAATCTAGTCTCAAGTTAGTTGGAGTGACCAGAACAAAAGAAACAGTGAACTTCCTTTTTTCCCTTACTGTCTCTTTGTAGCTGACATCCTCACCTGTTGTCATTGATGTCTCTTGTTTCACTGATGTTGTTACCTATTGGAGAAGGCAAAAGTTTCATTATCTCGAACCTAATTAGCACAATCCCAATTTATGCTACGTTTATGAACTTCATATGAATTAGGAATGAAATTCGATTCCAAATCAGGTGCATGTGTGTGCTCTTCCACTGACCGTTGTCTATGTTGAGTGGGAAGGACTCCAGTATGTCTCCATTATATCTGCCTGCTCTGTAGCCCAGCGCTGTGGAAACTCTGTGACGCACCACATAGTGAACAAACAGTCACAAACAACTATTTTAGGAATACTTGATATTTAAGGGAGAAGCCTCTCAGCTTATGGTTAAGAAAAAAAAATATTTGATGAAGGACCTACAAACATCAGAAAATTATCTACCATTTCAATACCAGTGTAGTCTGTTCCTGACCTTGAATATTTAAGAGAGACCTGACTTTATAGCAGGCAAAGCGTGTTTTTTAAAGTACAAGCAGGGATGTAAACTCACGTGTTGCTCTGGACAGAGTTGGGGTTGCAGTTGACGCTGGCAGAGCTGGGCTGTGTTGCGCTGCTCTGGAAGAGGGCGTTGCTGTAGGTGTTGGCCTGTTCAGTGGCGCGGATGTATGTGTAGAAAGGGTTGGTGGGAAAGCAGACCGGCAGCTGCTTTGGTCTCACTGGCTTGGCTGTTGGGATGATAAAGTTATATAAGGTATGGTCCAAATATAACCAAACTGGGCCTCTGATACTGCAGACCAAATGATTAAAAATTGCATTTCAGAGACTCTGTGACAAAAGCAAAAGCTTTAAACAAACAATAGTTCTTTTTGCAGCAGTAAGCCAGGACCAGTCATTATGAGGAGGAGGGAGAAATACAAACAGGAGAAAGACAAATGAGATATACAGACGAGTCCATAAGCAGAATTAGCCAACCGAATTTCCATTAAAACTTAAAGTCAAGTGTCTCTATTTATCACATCGACATCTAAACATCTCCAACAGGCTTCATTGCAGTACCGATCTGTGCTGCATGGGGGCGCCTCAATGCATTCTTTGCCCTCATGGCATCCTTGATGCGGTCGACCTCCTGCTGGTAGCGCCTGCGGTCCATCATGGCGCCCTCTTTTGCATCCCTCAGTGCAGTCTCCAGGGCCTTAACTCTCTCAGCAGTAGACCGAAGACGTTTCTCCAACTTTGGAAGCTCACAGCGCAGATCTGCATTGTCACGAACCAGCTGGAGGTGGGGGAAGAGAGAGAGAGAGTGGGGGCAGTGACAGGAGACAAAGAGGTTAAGTCATACTGTATATAAGAAGTGTTAGGAAGGACAAGTAAAACAGGGCTTTGATTACAACAATTATATTGTAAAAATTCTCAAAAAAAAACCTTGAAAAAAGTCAGACAATGTAACAACTAGAACACTATAATCTAGTAAGTATATCTCCCAAAACGTGAATATCTTTGTTAAAATAACTTTGTCCCTGAGTTTATATCGGTTTAAACTGAGACCTTGTCAGCATCATTATACTGTACATTACATATCCTCTCATTTAAAAAAGTCATACCTGTTTGTGAACCTTTGTAAGTTGGTCCAGGTTATTTTCAAGAAAGGAAATCTTCTGCTTCTGGGTGCAAGACCCCCCGCTATCATCAGGTTCCATTTCGGAACTCTGCACAAAGGATGACAATGCAGGAAGATGAGGAAGTGAAAGCAAATAAAAGGAGTAGGTTTTCTACCATCCCTGTTATTGCAACTGACTAACTGATCACCATGAAACAAATTAAAATATCCATTCACTCTTAATGTATGGCTCCTTTAAATCCCTCTAGTTCTATCTCTAATACATAAGTGAACACAAAATCCCTCTAAATGTTTTATTTTTTATTTTTCATGTCTATCAAAAAGTCAAGGGGATTAGAGAGAAAACTGGTTAGTTGCTGTTAGCAGTCACGTTACAGATCCCTTTATACCCACTCAGTATGATTAAACAGAATCCTGAGTTATTGTCTGTTCTTATTTTCTTTGAGCTGCTTACTTTTTTAACCCGCGACGTGAGGTCTTGAACGAACAGCTTGCGCAGGTTGTGGAGGGTCTGGAGTTCGCGGGCCTGGAGTACAGACAGATGTAGAGGAGGTTAGGGAGGCACTGTGATGTGTAATAAAGGTTACACTAAAGACATTAGAACAGATTGCAATGCATAGGAAAACAATTGAGATATTCAATTTTTACTCACGACAGTCTCCTCCAGACCCTTCAAGTCCTGTTTGGTCTGCTCATGACGCTCATGCAGGAATCTGAAATAAACAACACAAAATTACAGGACAAACATCATTTGTATGTACTAAAGTATATGATCAATGTGTGGGTTTGAGTGCCCTCTGCTGGTTATTAAGAGAATTCCTGCCTCACTCTGAATATTCTCTGTTGAAATAATCATGAAGCATTTGAAAAATGTCAACCTTATGCTGACTCTTGACACAGACACATAAGTGCTCTGTATTCAGACCTTTGTTTCAAAAACTGGACCTCCCGCTCCTCCAAGCGGGCGGCCCGTGTTCAAATCCGACCTGTGGCTCCTTTCCCGCATGTCATTCTCTACTCTCCTTCTCCCTGATTTCCAACGCTATCCACTGTCCTATCGCTCTAATAAAAGGCACAAAAAGCCCAAAAATAAATCTTTAAAAAAAAAAAACTGGACCTCCCCAACACTTACGAGAGCTCCTCCAGGCGCTCACTCTTGCTGTTGTCCTGACTCTTCAGGCGCTCAAAGTCGGCACGAACCTGAGCCAGCTCTAGCTCCAGCTTAGAGTTGCGACTGGAGATGAGAAATAAATGCACACATAATCAGGACATAAAAAAGCAAAAGGATGAGAACGTTATTTCACAGATAATAGTAAACTTCTGTGTATGTAGGATGAAAAGAGTTCTGCAATACTACCAAGAATTAAATATCATAATAATTGAGAACAAGTAAAAATCGCTGCAATTGTGTTTCTGTGTGACTTTAAAGGAATTATGAATAAGGCCACGGACTCAGTAAGCTCGTCAATGATCCTCTGCTTCTCGTTGATCTCATCCCGGAGGCGGGCCATCTGCTGGTGGTGGAGACCACGGTGAGACTCCCCCTGCTGACGAATGGTCTTCTACAAAATAAAAGGAGCAGACATGCCACTTAGCTCAATAATACCTGATCTTATTGATATTTTTTTTGTAAGCAAGTGAGGAACAGAGGTTGGTTGAGCATATAGCATCAGAGGACTGTAATTCATGAATCATTTCCTTGGATGCCTGCATCAGAAACGGTTTAAATTTTTGTGTGTTTGTGTTACAGAATGGGTACTCAAAAACTGCTTTTCAATGTTTTACCTTCACATTTCCATCCTCGGTCTCGCCCTTCTCCGCCTCCTTCTCCTCCAGCAGGGAGTTATCTATGGAAGAAAAATAGAAAGAAATGATTTCACACAGCCTCAAAAAATCTTCTACATCTTTTTTTCAATCAAGTAAAAAGGAAGGCTAATATTTCTTATTTTATGTCAAAAACTGTGTGGGTCTTTTTGCATGTACTGTATATGTGATGTGTGCATGTTACCCTGGTCTTGCAACTTGGCCAGTTCTTCGCTCAGGGAGTCGTGGCTCTCCTCCAGCAGCCTCTTCTTCTGCTCCACACTCTGCATGTACTCCGTCAGGGAGCGGATCTTAGCCTCATGCTGCACCATTAGACAAACAGTAAAACAGGAAATGTGTAAGATAAAAGGTGAAAAAAAAGACAGCCATGACAAAGTAAAATGAATGATTCATTCAATCAGTATCTCATCAATTTCATCTCTTTCCCTTCTGTTTTCCTCACCTGAGAGATGAGGAGTTGGCAGGAGGAGAGCTCCCTCCCAGTCTCCTCCATCTTGCGATGGCACTCCAGCTGCATGTTCTCCAGCTGGCGGCAGCGCTTCACCATGCTCTTCACCTCCGACTTAATCTTGCTGATGTAGAGGCGAGCCACAGTGAACTCCTCCTCAATGGCCCCGCTAATCTCCACCGGCTTCATATTAGAGAAAAAAAGTTCAGATTATTTTTTTCCTCTTTTACCGTTTCTCCCTCGGTCCCATGCAACAGAACAAGATACACTGTGTGGTAATCAATCTATTTATTCTTCATATCTATTTGAGGTAAATCTTATTATAGACTTTGATCCAACTCACCAGCTTGATCTCCCCGTTGCCCACAATGGTGCTGAACTCACTGAGGTCCCTCATCAGACCATTGAGGACATCGGCGATGCGTTTCCTCTGCTGACCGCTCACTTCCTGCATACGAGAAAGCTCCGCCTCCAGCTCCATCAGACTGGCCTGTTACAGAAAGAGTGAGGAGAAGACAGTCAGTATAATCACAAAAAAACTCTTCTACACTCTTCCACTAGAAGGAGTCTAATATTATATTCATATTTTTCAGTCAAATCTTTATAATACCACAATAATTAAAATCCAACTGTAAACCTTCTTGTCACAGCTAATGTAAAAAGACTTCAGCACTTTGTTTCAGTGCGTCTGTCACATAATTCCTTCAGTGGTTTCTGGAAGCTAAAACACCACAGCATGTGCTTCTCTCTGTAGTCCAGCAAGAGCGTGTGTCCCTCTGTTCCACCTCCTGTCTTTGATTTCTGTTCTCCTTCTCACAATTTCATTTTTTACACCGTTCCTCTTCAGACATACCATTTTCTGGGACAATTGGTCAGCCAGCAGTTGGTTCTGCAGGCCTTTCTCCTCCACCTCCTGGCTCTTCTGGTCATAGTTGATGGCCAGCTCTTCCAGAGCCTGCAGCACCTCCTTCACCTCGGCCTTGGCGCAGTCGCTCTCCACCTGCAGCCTGCCCAACTCAGCTTGGACCTTGTCACCGTCGCCCTTGGATGATGCCAGGAGCTGAAGAGAAGGAGGGAACAAAGGGAGAGGGAGAGAGAGGCAGAGCGAGGAGGCAAAAAGGACATTAACTTTAGGCAGTTTTTATTAAGATTACCACTCATCAATTTTAAAGGGGATGCTAGATAACCAGAAGTATCTTAGTCTTTGAGTTCCTACAGTGTGTGTGTGTGTGTGTGCGTGCGTGCGTGTGTGCGTGCGTGCGTGTGTGTGTGTGGGTGTACTAACCTCATCCTGGTCCATCATCTGCTGCTTCAGTTTCTCCACCACCTGGCACTGAAGGTTGATCTCATCATCCTGAAAAATCACATCAATTAATAAATATCCAGTCTCAGTGCAACCTCTCCACACTGCACTCAGATGCATTCATGAATATATGGAATGTAACGTACAAAAATATTGTCAACTGTTAAGGTTTAAATCTCCCTTTGTAAATGATAGTCTTCAATTTGTAAATCAATAATTACAATTCAGTGTTAAGTGTTTAAAATAAGTAAGGGTGAGGAAACATAATGTATGTATTTAAAAACAAATATAACAGTTAAACAAGAGCATTAATAGGGGTCGAATTGATGTGCAGCAAAAGAAAAATGAACGGTCCAAAATTAGTATGTCTTTGTTTTTGTGATTGGACCTTGTCATCCAGTTGCTTGTACAGTTTGCGGATCTCCTCCTCATATTTCTGCCGCTCCTCCTCAGAAATGCGGACCACAATGGAGGAGGTGTCATTGTCCAAAACAGGACGCTCCTCGATAGTTTCGATACGGTTCACCACATCTGCCGTGGTCCTCTCGGTCTCAGGCACGTCCTCTCCTGATTGGATGGATGAAGTCACTTGAGAGTAATGTAGGTTGGTTTATGATCTCAGCACAGAACAGTTACATGACACAGCGTAAACACGGCTTCTCTCTAACAGGAAGTAAGGACACCTTTAATGTAGGTCTCACCATTTCTCCAGCGGTTGAGCTCAGCCTCCAGCTTCTGGATAGTTTCCTTCATCGTCTTGTTCTTCTCCTTCTCCTTCTCGTATTTCCTCTTCCACTGCTCTGCCGTCAGCTCCAGGTTGATGGAGGCCGTGTTCCTGATGGTCTTGGCACTGTGACGGAGAAAGAGGGGGAAAAGGATTTTACAGATATTACGGAAAGGACTGATGATCGGTGTGTCACAGTTCTATGGGATCAATTTAAAACCATGGCAGCATTTGAAAAAGCTCATCAACTGAGCTCAGCCTTCACGTATACTGTGTACTATAATTTCATTCCAAATCAACATTGAGTGTAAGAATCTACCGTTGTCCAAACATCAGGGTGGATTTGGTTTCAGCATCATTGTAGCTGGAGGGAGAGCAGCAGATGAACATGGTGGTGCGACAGTTTCCACCGAGGGAGTCTTGCAGAATGCGGGTCATTTTGCTGTCGCGGTACGGCACATGAGTTTTCTGCAGGAGAGATTGAAAGGAGGGAAAGATCGGGGAAAGTGAAAGAGGCAGAGATGTGTTTTAACATAAAGGAGGATCATTAGCATACAGGCTAACATGAGAGAAAAAGATTAAGATCAAGAGACAGCAGAAGAAAGACATCTCTAAGCAAGTTTTTATTTGCTTTTCAATTTCTCTGCTGATTACTCCTGCAGTGACTCATCAGCAGATTATATTCAGCAAAATAATAAATATACTTTTTGTATTTTAAATTCCTCTTTATTCCACTATTTTGGATTGGACCAAACATACTAATGTGTAATGGGCAGGGATCATTTTGGCATTTGATGGCAAAACCTGTTATGGCTGGCACAGAGGAAAGTAGGTCATTATACTGGGCAAAATGAAATGGATTACCAAGATGAAAAGAGAGACTGACATTCTGTATATGAGTATTCAAAATGAGAGAGGAAGTTTATATTCTACAGTATAATGAGACAATTAAATAAATGGTGATTTAACACACTCTCAAAGTCTTAAATCCTAAAACAAAGTAAGATGAATTTTGTTTTTACTAAATGTGATTTATCAGATCTATTCAACTGTAAATCTGAAATGTTAATTTACTGTCAATGCAAATTGAAGGAAGTAAGTTGAGAGTGGCTCACCGTGCCCTCAGCCAAGGCGGAGATGACATTTCCCAGAGCAGAAAGAGACTTGTTGATGTTTTTAGCCTCATCCAGGACAGCTCCTGCAGCACCAGTCTTACTGACCTGGGTTAAAGAAAGACACAGAGTGGGTCTATCATTAAATCATTCTTTCATTTAGGTGTCTTAAAGTTTCATATTGGGAGTTCATATTGGGAGTTTGTTGGTTACTGAACAGTCTACCTTCTCACTGCCAGCCAGATCCACCAGGTACAGTTTACCACACAGTTTCTGCTCAGTCTCCACATGCTCCTGCTTGATGTTGATCAGGAAGATGCTGTGGCTGCGAGAGCTGTGCTCATTCATGTCTACACAAAGACAGAAGCAACAGATGATGGAGGATACAAAAGGCAAAGTGGTTTCTCTGCAGGCCTATTAACTAGCATACAATTGTTTTTCTGTATTAAACCCTTTTTCAGATGGTTAGAATAATCACAAATGAAATGTATTCCAACTTAAGCCATTAAGAAGCAATAGCATAAATAAAAATATATTTTTCATCTTTTAGTTTTTCAAAGTGGCCTCTGTATGAGAAAAAAAAGAATCACAAAAACATTCCAACACACTGTATGGTTAGTGTCATGATAAGAGATAGGACAAATCATATAGCCCTTTTACAGTTGTTAAGATCACATAACCTAATTGTTATACACCACATAACCAATTATTTTTGACTTAATTATCTTTATTTTTAAAATCTGCATCCTTCTTTGTCTATCAGAAGAAGTGTTGACTGAAGCAGAGTGCTATCCTCATTTCACAGAGTGCAGAGAACAAACAGCATTGATTTAAATTCTCCTTTTCACAGGATCTCCTCTCTAACAAAAAGTTCAGGTTTCTCTGCAGATGATAACTGTGGGCATCAGCGAAATGTCTGCAGGATGTCACCCCATTAGCCTGCTTTTGGCACACCTCTCTACAGCACAGTGAGTCAGCAAGGCAGACAGGAAACAGAGAAGACGGCGCTGCTCAGAAGCACAGTGCTTAAGTAAATCGGATCCATTGCTGCTGACATTTGTTCCAAGTTTTAAAGTTGAATTGTTGTGAGATTCCATATCATGAGCATTAAAACAACCACTTTGTATCTGCTTTACTGATGGGCTTATAACATAATTTATCTGAAGTTCTCTTTTTAAGAAGTGATGAGATTTTTGATTTGTTATCATAAAGAAACTTGGCATGCCTCCTTCAGAAGTTCATACATCTAGGACATTAAAAAAACACACATTCTTCGAGTTTACATTATCTTTTCAAGGCAATATTATTATGCCTGCAAAGCGATGATTTACTGGTACTTAGTTTTCCACTAGAAAGAGTCTAATATACATATATTGTTGGAGGTTTTGCCTTTCTGAAGTCAGGATTGTGAGTTTGGTCTTTGGTCTTTTTTTGGCTAGTCTGCTAAGAGACTGCTCATAGATCAGCTGAGGAAAAACCATGTATGCACTATGTTATCTAACAAAAATCTGTGCAGGGTAAGCTATCTGGGCTGTAATCTTTACAGATACACCATGCACAATTCTTACAGCCAATACACTCTGACGCAGAGTAAGTGCTCATGTATGCAGAGAAAATCATTCATTCGAACTCTGCTTAATAAGATGTCTGACTTCAGCCTCTGTAATTAAGTCTAGCTGGATACATGACCCAGATAACTGAGGTTAAGTAGTCGATTTTTTTTCTTTGATTTGGCACAGTCTGTGTATTCCACTGAATTTAATTTGATTGTGGGTATCACTCTGACCTGTGATTCATCTCTCTAGCTCAGATTTTCATTGTCAGGAAGCTGCAGTGACTCAGGATGAGGTGATTTAAGACCTCCACCAAGAGGGGGGGGGCGGGCGGGAGCTGCAGCTTTAAATGTAATTTAAAAATATTCTAATGACACAACATAATTAATGAAATGAAGGAATGAAGGAATGACCTCATGAACTCAAGTTAACTTTTGAGTCGGTTTCTGGAGTTTCTTTTGTTAATAAACTCCATATTTGTAGTTTTATTGTATTAACACATTATAGACCATTCATTGTGACCTCTTATTCACCTTGGTTGTTTCAGTCAGATTGATCCTCTTGGAAAAGTAGGCAGAACGTTTTAGTCTTTTTCATCACTTTTTGGTAAACGGCTAAATTAAATCCCTGTTTTCCTGATAATGACACAGATGGTTTAAATGAGAGCGTCTGAACACAGACTCTGAGGCGCAAGAGGTAACTGATGAGGACAAAAGGAGAACTCCACACTGTAGGCTGAGGTTCATCGCAGGGCAGCAGGTATTGTGTTTTTTGTTCAGCACTGAATCCCAAAGCTCATCTGATTGCACTTCAGTCGACCTCAGCTCAGTGAGTCAGCAAGACTCAACATAAAAAAAAAATCTGCAGTGGCTGAAGGAAGGAGGCCTTTTTTTAAATTTACTTTTTATAAATATGTCAAAGGCTAAACAAATTCTGTCTCTGTGGAAATAACTGAATCTTATTCAGCTAAATAATGTATTTCTCAAATATCGATGCTCTTGGTGAAAACAAGAAGCTTTATTTCAGTATTTCATACGGCATGAAACCAAAGGAGAGCATTTATACTAAGGCACAATAGGAAAAATGAATCCTGAAACTCCTGTATTCTGGTAATGAGGTCACATGTTATTTTTAGCTGCCTTTTATTACACAGTGGTGAAATGTACAATAAAGCTGAGGCATCGCTGCAACCTGTAGAATTAGTCAGATATTATTACTGGACCACAGAGGAGTGAGTCAGCAATATGAGGGCCAAACAAGGTGCAGGAATCACAAATCAGAGAACATTTATTCCTGGTGGTTTGAATGAAAGCTGATCATAATGAATACTGCAGCAGTCTGCAGTATTCATTCAGAACGCTGCTGCCAGGGTTTGAACTAAAACCAAAAAGTGGGAACACATCCCTCCCATTTTAACATCTCTTCACTGGATCCCAGTAAAACAAAGAGTTACAAAGACTCTAAACCAACCGTCACTGTGAATATACATACTGCATATATATATATTATTTAATTTAAATGATCAATATACGCACACTTATTTATGTAAATACTGTAATTGACATCTTAATTGACCCATCTGTCACATAACTGCATTTTTCTTATTATCATGTTACTTCAGCATCTTTTGCACTATTCACCACTGCACTGTTTCATATTTAGTCATGTAAATATTAGTCTTTTCTTATAATGTTTATTATTGATATTTAATGTTGTACCTATACATAAGAGAGCACAGTTCACCAAAGTTAAATTCATTGTGTGTGTAAGCATACCTGGCCAATAAATCTGATTCTGATTCTGATGCTGACATTTAAAATACTTCTTATTGTTTTGAAATCTATGAACGGCTTAGCTCCCTCCGATGTTGTTGACATGCTGACTGATGCTGACTACAACAGGCAGGACCCTCAGATTGACAAATAAAGGTCTTCTTACCGTACCTAAAATTAGCTAAAAGGCTCCTGGAGCTCCTTCTGACAGGATCTTGTTTCTTTTTATGAGAATAATGGACGTTGAAAATTAAAGAAAGCAGTTACATGAGTATTACATAACACAACACAATCACAGCCTACATCAACTCAGCTGTCACTTTGCTCTTTACTAAAGAGCTGTGAGTGCTGCTGCTGTCTCTGAAGAGAAACGAGATATCGTGCTCTGAAATGCGAGGAGAGGAACAAGAGAATTGACTTTATTCTCAAGATGGATGCCTATAACCGTTTATGTGAAAGTATTTGTCTTTTAGGTTGGTTATTTTTACATAAATATATATATATATATAAAACATTGCAATATGAATTGTTTTAATTGATATCATTGTTAATAAAATATTTTGCGATAAAGACTCACTGGTCACAGCAACATGGCGGTTATTTTTGCCCTCGTCAATCACATCCATGACCTCATCAGGGCTGGAGACGAAACGCTCAGTGCATCCCTGAGGAGACAAGAGGAGAAAACATATGAGACACACTATAAAAGGGACTTTAAATGAAGGTGCTGATGCAGCAAACAGACACATTTAAACCTAAAAACCCAACAACAATGCACTTTTACAAACCTTGACATACGGCACCCTGTTCTTATCCTCATGGACAGAGAGGTTGGTCTTTGTCACTAAAAGAGATACAAATTGAGAAGTGTTTTTAAGTCAATTTATGCAGCAGGAATAGTGGTAAAAAAAAAATCCAATCTGGCAAATGAATGAACTGTTGCTGTTGACCCATGACCAGCTCATTGATCTTACCATCCAGAAGGTCACGGATTTTATCCATGTAGATCTCAAAGTATGAAACCTGTTGAAGAAGAAAGAAAAACAATACCATGAGAAAAAAATAAATATAAAAAGCTCCCTTTTTGGGTAAAAATACATAACAGTGATTTAGTTTTTCTGTCTGTACACAAATAAATAACGTCATCAAGTACAATACCTTGATGTGGAATTCCAGGTTTTCATCCATGGCAAAGATGTGGTTAAAAATGTCCTCAGCGATGCGGGGGATGATACCCATCTGGTGAGGGTCATGCAGCTTTCCCTGAAACACAAAGTCACAGGATGAACAAGGAGTGCAGTGGTACCTATCATAGGTCAAAGGAAAGGGGAGAGGCTTTACAATGCTACAATTATTTTTAGAGTCCATCTAGCAGTACATCTAAGAATAGTTACAACTCAAGACACAAGCAAGGATCCAAAGAGACATCATGAGTGATAAATCAAGCACCCTGAAAATGACTTTACTGTAACTTTATTATGAGCGAACAACTTCTTTGACCTGAGGCTCACTGAGGTTAGCCCATGCAATCTCTCAGGGAATACACAGGTGTGTTCAATACAAATAGCCAGAGATTATTGATTTATTTTTTAATTGTATGTTTCTGCAACCCTGCGTGCCTGAGGACATATAGGCTGTGCACGGGGTACCCTGTTGGTCATTTAGATTAAAGCTTCTCATGAGTATTCTAATCAGCATCCCCAACAACCTAAATGTCGTCGTTATCAATATAATAATTTATAATCAGTCCCACTCTCAATCACTATCATGGAGTGCATATGTGTTCATGTCAGAGCTGTTCATGTTAGATATTTCTCAAAGGATGGAAGGGACTCTGCAGATCAAATTGGGTTTGGTATTTTGTCTTTTAATTGTCAGATATGTTGTGATTAATTGAAGGTACTAACAGTAAAGGGCTTATCAAAAAAATGACAAAATGCAACCAACAAAGTTAGAAAACAAAGAATTAAAGGTTGCTTGTGTGACACTTGTCAACCATGTTGAGCAGTTACGGAATTAATCTTTGTGAAATTATTTATGACTTTTTTTTTAACAGTCATTAACTGCTCAATACGATACGATACACTTCATTTTCCCATTGGGGAAATTTGTCTTGGACTCAAAGTGCTGCCAAATATTCAGTTGCTTTCACTTGAATCCACAAAAATAAAAACAATAGAAAAAAACACATCCACACATAAACAAAAAGGCACGATATTAATCTGTGACACCAATACATCTCAAATGTCCAATAAATCAGGTAAAAAAATAACCTATAATAAGAAGCACACAAGCCTTTCCCTTATTAAAGTACATCATGTTTCAGATCGGAGTGGTTGGATAATATCAATGTTTTTCTTTACCTCCATGGTGTGAGTCTTCCCGGAGGAGGTTTGTCCATATGCGAAGATAGTGCCATTATATCCAAAGAGAACATCTGGAAGAAAAACAGATCAAAACATGAGACCACAGCAAAAGTGTTTTTAACATCTAACATGATGTGATTTATCATCCGTACCCTTGACTATCTGCTTGGCACAGGTGTTATACACCTGCTCCTGGGTGGTGTTGGTCGGAAACACTCGGTCAAATGAGTAGGACTTTCCCTGCAAAGATCATGAGAAACAGAAAACAGTGAACCACAACAACACAAGATTAGAGAGGTGATGTATCACCAAATGCAGATACAGTTTTTAATTGTAGATCAGAGAGAGAGAGAGAGAGAGAGAGAGAGAGACAGAGAGAGAGAGAGAGAGACAGACAGAGAGAGCGAGAGAGAGAGAGAGAGAGAGACAGAGAGAGTGAGAGAGAGAGAGAGAGAGTGAGAGTGAAGAGACAGAGAGAGAGAGAGAAAGAGTGAGAGAGAAAGAGAGAGAGAGACAGAGAGAGCGAGAAAGAGAGAGAGAGAAAGAGAGAGAGAGACAGAGAGCGAGAGAGAGAGAGAGAGAGACAGAGAGAGTGAGAGAGAGAGACAGAGAGAGAGAGAGAAAGAGTGAGAGAGAAAGAGAGAGAGACAGAGTGAGAGAGAAAGAGAGAGAGAAAGAGAGAGAGAGAGAGAGAGAGAGAGAAAGAGAGAGAGAGACAGAGAGAAAGAGAGAGAGAGAGAGAGAGAGAGAGAGAGAGAGAGAGAGAGAAAGAGAGAGAGAGAGAGAGAGAGAGAGAGAGAGAGAGAGCGGGGTAATTAGATAGAGAGGGAGCAGGTGCGATAACAAATTGGTCCTTTCGTCCTATGTGCGCAGCTGATGCACTAGAAGAAATCAGCAATGAGTAAGAAAGCCACCTCTGCAGTGCTTTTTTCTCCCGCCTAAGAACCAGATTTCATCCAGGACCTTCTAATTTGAATGATGAACATGGGTTGTTTAAAAAATAAAAATAAAAACTATATTTCCAGACAATAGCTTTAAATACAATAAGTGAACAAAAGTATTGTGTTTCCATGTTCCATTTAGGCTCTTCTACAGAGAACAGATCATTTACTGGAAAGGATCTGAAGATATTTAACAACTATTCACTACAGCTCCCATCAGACCCATTTCACAATGTATCAAGGCTCATGATGATGCTTTAACAGAGTGCTAGTCTAATCATTCTTTAATCTTTGTTAAAGGAGTAGTTCCTCATTTTGAGAATAAGTTAAGTTAATTCCTTCCCAAGAGTGTTTATCTGTTTGATACAAATGAAGCTAAAGGCAGGGAGAGGGACACAGGCTGCGATATTAGAGTGGTATCAGTCTTCTTAGCTTGAAAAATATACATCAATAAATGATGATAAATTGCTCTCCAGTTCGGCCATACAAACCAGTTGATTTTAATTTAATGTCAGCTACAGCTGCTAGCTGGACAACATGGGGAGGGGACTTCAGTGCTTCTTTAATATGTCATTTAAGAGTTTCACACTTAACTATATTAAAATGAACGCTTGCACACACTATAGTGAGGTAGGTTAACAAATACCAAAAGATAATGCTTCTTTATGCTGTTCAAAATATTTGAAATAATGCCAAAAAGCTGAAGAAAGTACACAACAGCTACAAAACACTCTTAACGCCCTTTTCATTTTACAAAAAAAAAACAACTATGTCTTTGTGACACACAAACTGGTGACTCAGCTGTGAGAAGCCTTGCTGCAAATGAACAGGCTTTAACACTCCTGGATGTGACTGTCCCATCTGATAAAGAGGCCATGATGCAACACAGTAATGTAAGCTGCCAGAACATGAGCTGTATTAAATGTCATTAACAAATTGACTCATCTGCAGACCGCCCCCATGACAGACTGATTTACCCGCGGCATTCTGTTCAGGGAACGAAAAGTCACAGAAAGAGACACAAAAAAAAAATGGAAACGGCTGAGTAAAGGTGAGACAGGGGTGAGATTGAGAGATCAGCTGGAACAGAGAGAAAAGAGAGAGAGAGAGTTGAATGAAAACATTGAGGTAGAAAAAAGAAGATGAAGAAGTAGAGAGATGGACAAGCCAATGGAGTGGGAGAAGAGAGAAAGCAGGTCAGTCAGTGATGGATAAGCACACTGGATGCTTATTGATCCTCTCTGAAGGCAATTAGAGGGATCAGTTTCTGACTCGACTATACACAGTCATGCTGACAGGAGAGAGGAAGGTCAGGTCAAGATGTCGCCATTGCCAGAGAAAGTTTGAACATAATTCCAACCTCTGCACTCTACATTTCTCAGCCATGACAAGAACCAAAGCTACAATCTCTCTCCTTTTAAAACCCCATACAATCCTTGTTTAATAATGATTCTTTGAACCTTTAACAGACATGATGAACCTGTAACATCAAAGCTCTGAATAAAGGAAAACAGAAGAATAAATGAGCAAAAGTAGGAGATAAATAAATACTTTGTATCATATGGATGAATGTTCTAATAGGTTATAGGCTGGTTGGTTGATAAACATTTAATTCAATTGATCGACAAGCTGAGGGCATTTTATTTAGCCCTACAGATGTGAGTTTTTAGATTGATTTGGGTTGCCAGGGGTTGGATCTGTTTTTTTTTTATTTCACTCTCCAAGATTCAAAACACAAAGCAAAGTTCAAATGTTTGCATATTCACACCTCAATGATATGGTCTCTGCCATTTGTTTGTTTGAAAAAAACAAAGAAAAGGAAAACAAGTTACAATAATCTAGAATCAGATTATTTTAGTTTGTTTATGTTGTTCTAAAAGTCAACTTCTTTCAAGAGTTTTCCATAATGACTGAGACTTTTCTTTTTCTGTGTAGGCAGATTGCTGCCCTTAAAGTTCAGGAAATTTGCATTTACCACCATATTATTTTTGATAACTAGATTTGTACTAGAACTCCTGAAAACAACTATACTGGCCCTTGTGAAGAAATAATGTTTTTGTGATTCCAATAGAAAAAACTACTGCAAGATGGCAATGCAGATGAACTGTAACTTATTGTTCTGTATTGACTAAATCTGGATCCAAAACTGTTGATCTGAAATAAAATAAGCACATTTGTTTTAAATGCATAGAATTTGTACTTCAACCCTTAAAGTAATGTTTGAAGTGAAAAGATAGCATCATCAAAATTGGTTTGCCCATTTCATCTGGCCACATTTGACGACACTTTGTAATTAAAGATCATCAACAGGCCTCACCACTGCACCAGTATGTCTGAGTGATGATCTCACCCCTTGATGGCAGCATTAATAAGGGACTACTAAGGCTATCAACTTCAAAACCCAGAGTTAATCAATGGACACATCTAAAAGACTTGGCAATAACAAGAATGCGTTTCTATTTATCTTAACTTAAGCTTTAGGCTACATGTGTTATGAATCAGGATTATAGCTTCAGTAGGGCAATAAGTGACTGATTAAGGCCTACAGAAAAATAAAGCAATTTACAGTTTAAGAAGTTATACTAGTATCTCTATACACAAAACGTCTGTTCAGGGGTAAGAGTGTATTAATATTGACTGTGTTTCATTCAAAGGCTACACAGCGCAGATCTTAGTCAGCTGATGCAGGAGGCCAGTTTGCGCACTTCGACAACATTAGGCCTAGACGATTCTTGACGTAGAATATTAAACGCAGGATCATAAAGATTCTGGGGGAAAAGGGTGTGATGGTTCCCCTTGCCTCACTAAATATTGTGATTACTATCCAAAACTCAATCAGACAGGTCGGACAGATGATTTATTGATGAATGGCCTGCATACAACAAAGCAAAACCTTTTACTCACCGCGACAACAACAGTGTCGTCTCCTTGGAATTTGGGGATAAACTGGTCCCCACGTACAATCTCAGACTGGTTCAAAGGGCGAAAGCGACACAGCACTTTTATGTTGCACTCTGCTGGGACATCGGCCATTGCGCAGATTCAATGAGGAGGAAGGATGCTGCTTTCTGCTTAGGGCGAAGATGCTGCTGAAGCTGGAGAGCAAGTGATCAGGGCCTATTCTGACCGTCAAAATAAATGACGAAGGATACGTAGTGACCTCGTCCTTTGCCGCTGTGAGGTCGATGACGAAGGCTGAAGAGGTTCGCTGGTTTTATCTTTACAAGCTCAAAAAGGCTGATATTTATTTTTGCGCAGCTGGACGGTGTTTTCCTTGTCGCAGTGAGGCTGGCTAAATTACATGTAAAACCGCAAACGATCCCCTACATCATTAAAATAACAGACTGATCATATCGCTCGATCCCTCTTGACGCTCTTTTTGACACTGTCCCTCTCTGTAGTGGGTTTTATCCTCTTCTTTATTGGGTGCGGCGGTGGATGTGCGACTGTCCGGTTGAAGGTGAGATGCTGATGGAAGGGCAGTGAGGTAAAGCTGCTGTTGTCGGGCCAGCTTGGAATCGCCACAGCGCCCTCTATCGGAAAGCAAAAGAAGGGCGTGGTCTGCATCCGTCCCTTTAAAGTGGTACCCACAGCTTAGGCGTCAGCTCAGCATCCTCGCAGACTGGCGGAAACCAGAGCCCAAAGCTGCAGCGTCATATCCTAACAGAATGATGAAGGAAAACAACCTGACTTCGTGTAAGCAGCTGCAGGGCCGCTCACTCAGAGACCAATCACTGATATATTCTGAGCCCTGGCACGAGAAACCGTTATGGGAATGCAGTGCCAGGGTATTGATGACTCTAGGCCTCACCTTGTTTTAGTGTTATTCTGACATAAGCACTGAGATGATACAGCACAATGTGAAAAATACAAGCTATTACAATGCACATTTCAATAAAATGCCAATTGTGCTTGTTTGGAGTTAGCATTAAAAATTATTTCAAAGATAAATGAAACAAATGCCAACACAGCACAATTTAGTTAATTAAAACTGGGTTGACATTGTCAAAAGGGCCATTTCTTAAAATATACATATCAATTTTTACAAGATTGATATATTTCTATAATAAAATCAGATGTTAATCAATGCCCCAATATTAATCAAATTTCTAATTAAATCTGTTCTTTTTAAAAAAATATTTGATAAAAGCAACTAAGACAGGCAAGCACACAACCCAAATGTGTATTGGATTTTTATAGAAGTGTCAGTGTTGCCCTTGTTTTTCTGTTTACAGCCTCGGTCGTTATGCCTATACGTAATCTACAATTTAAAAAACGAGTTAATGCAAATTCTTAAACCACATGATAATGGTCCTTATGTCCAATTCAAAGCAGAAGTCAACACAGAGGTACTTTTTCTGTAAATAGTTTAATATTAAATAAAAAAGACTCCCATATAAAAAGAAAGCTACAGTCCACAATTTAATCTTCTGAAACATAAGTATTGAAAGCAAGGGGTAGAATGAGAAAAATACTTAATTACAATTCCCAGAAAAATTCACAATTTGTTTTCTTTTGTCTCTTTCTCTAACAATATAAAATCAAAATAAAACACATTAACTGTACATATATACACATTTCCAAGTGTAGAAATTGCATAATCTGCTTTCATTTTCACTTTTCTTTATTTATTTTTTTAAATACAGCTAGAGATGCCAGTATTCTTGGGGCAGGGCAGCATGTGGAGGAGAGCTCAAACAGTGATATGAGGAGACGGGGAGATTACTCCAAATCTACATTAACACAAGGACTCAACAGATCCACATAAGACATGATCGCTCTCTGAACTTGTGTTTTCCAGCCATTCTCATCACCAATCAAAGGGCATTCAGTACTATACTTTGTGTAAACTCAGGAAATCTGCAAATGAAAAAAGTCTGTAGCTTTTCCGGACAATAATCTCCTGGCTGGGGAAAAAGAGTGTTTGGACGGGTTTCTACAGAAACAACAGACGTTGATTCATCTCCATCACAACACAGCTTCATGCTGTTCTTTACAGCATGAAATGTAAGAGGGTGATGCCTAAATAGATTTTTTAAGCATGACTAAATTCTTCGGGTTGTACTGTGGAAATGACTGCATGTTGTCATATTCACTTAAATTTCCTGATCTGTAGTGGTACCCTGACATATTATGACCTGATTCAAACAGTTGTACAAAAGAACTTCATTTCTTATAAATGTCTTCGTAGACACAATTAGTGATGCACAAACCTGAAGGAACACCTTGAATCATGATTAAAAGTTGTTTTCTTAGAGTGTTAAGTTACATGATATGATACATCGATCCACATCGTTTCCCTGGTTTGTCACATACAGAAGGTTTTTATTCAACTGTGAAGGAGAAAAACCTTAAGGACCCCCCCCCCCTCCCAGCAACTTTTGAAAACCTTATAGAACTCTTCTTTGAAATACAACTGCAAAGTATGTCTCTGCAAAGAGCCCTCTATCTTTCTATGAAAGATATAAAGGGCCTACATAATTTAATGAAAACAAGTTCAACTCACCATCAGACATTGAGGGGCTCAGCAATAGCACTGTTGTCCAACACACACTCAAACATATAGAAAGACACACACCCACACAGGTACAAACACACTTTCAAAAGAGAGCATATTTCAAGTAGATGGGCTTGATCTTGACTCACAGTAACACACTGATGAGAAGAAAACAGTACTTTTCTGTTTTGTTTTTTTGTATGTTTTCTTATTGATATTATTTTAACACCAACCATAGTCAACAGATTTCTGATCACAATGTCAAGCAACCATTATTTTGTGACCTACACCTAAGAGAAGACCTATGTGAAAAGCATTGACAAAATTTCTCTTGATTTTTTTTTTTTACCTTTATAAATTAACTTGTCCGTCTAGATCCCTCTCCTATGTGTTTATTCATAGTGGTTGCCATAAAAATGGTTGACATGACAACAGCATAATAGTGCAGTTGAATTATAAAAACAGTGGTGACAATGGTGGAGCGATGAGAGGGGGACCTCCTTTGATTGGTGTACAGCTGTGACATACAGCTCCCTCCACCAATCACTGCCTTTGAGACCTGGCACCTCGACGCCTCCTGCCGCGGACTGACCTCTCAGGCTTCAGCAGTGCTGACTGGAGCAAGAAAGACAGAAAAATAACACACACATTAGACTAATCTCATTTTAGTATCTTAATGGAGGAAAGATTTTAACACTGACATCAGAATTGAATTGTTCTGAGATCACAAGCATGGAACAAAGTCCTGTCTATCCTGCATTCCATTCACAGAACAGTGAGAATGTAGAGTAAGAACTGACTGCAGAGCCCTGCCCCTGAAGCCCTCACAGACTAAATTTTATGTTTTTCTGTCTAGAAACCTGGAAGACAACATTTTAAAACATGCTGCTTTTAGAGTTAAAAGCACTTTATTGACTTTGGAAATGGATATTTAGACTATAAAGTCCAAGGCTAACCAATCTAAAAAAAGGTTTAGTTTTATTCACTTCAATCCTACTACAGCGTACCCATCTTCTGATGAATAAGTAATTGCGCGTTTTTTTAAACATTCAACTGAATGGAACTTGAGGCTAGATAGTTTTCTCAAATGCTGCTTTATTTTATGACTTTTCCTGTGAATATTCTCTATGATATTCTTAATACATGATATTTCTTGGTATTAATTTGTGACTGCTGTGGTGTTCCCTTGGGACAAGCGAATCATATAAAGGTAGAGGAAGAACAACCTTTTCATAATATGAAACTATGATTCAGGATCAGATTGGCTTGTAGTTCATGGTAGGAGAGGATCAGCTGCTAGCATGTGGAACAAATTCAAAGCTTTTATAAAGTAACAGTAACATATTCATTAACAATAACTAAGGGAAATACAGGCTGTGTTTAAAAAAATTATAAAATAAATTATAAATAGTCTTACATAAACTTTCCTACGATACTTACCAAACAGAGGTGCTAATAAATTAAATGTGAGTCAATAAGAGGAAATTTGGTCTTACCGTAGCCTTGGTGTCCTCTAGTGCTGTAGGATCTATGTCTCTGAAGTCTTCTAACACATTCTGTAGCCTGAAAAAGTAAGAAACACACCAGTATTCAACATAGACCTATATAGCCAAATAAACATGCAATTTGTTGTATAAATCAGAAAAAGCAAGTGTGATAATAAAAGGGAGATAATGCATCCAGGCTAGTCCCTGTCGAGACAATACAAATGTGATAAATAACAATGACATTTGTAATAAGATTACTAACGTTTGTTTCCTTTTTCTTCCTCTTCTTGCTCCACCCGCTGCTCCCGCTTGATCCTTCGGAGGTAGAATTAGATTTGACATCAGAAACAAGCCATTATAAATCACAGGCATTAATTAAAGACTTAAGTATTTGTAGGGGTCGTCACATGCAGTTCCACCTTTAGGTCTCACATCTTTCCAAAGCACTCACCCTGCTCTGTTCAGTGTGCAGAAATGTCTCAGCAGACTCTTCTTTGGGCCTCACACTGCATCCATCCAGTGGACTGAGGTATCCTGCATGGGGAAAATGCCCCTGCCTATCCACCCCTGCCTGCACATAGGGGCATACAGCTGCAGAAGGCCCAGTGCAATCTGTCTTCGCCTCTTCCAAGTAGATGGGTGGCAGAGGAGGCTCTGGGTGAGTATGCCCCTCTACCATGTCAGGTTTCCTTAGTAAGCTCGGTGTGGACCCATCCTCAGTGGGTTTTGGGGTCCCCTGGGCTGGAGAATGGGCCACTGCTTCCAGGTGGAGTCGAGATAAGTCTGGGTTGCGGAGGGAACAGGCCCGACGTGGGCTGAGGGAGGCTGGGGCACTTGCCTGGGGTATTGGGGCAGGGTGTGACCGGGTATGGTGCTCCACAGGGAAAGAAACCGGCGGTAAGGCACAGTAGGGTGAAGTGGGGTCAGAGGGCCCCAAATTGGCCCCGTCTTCCTGCTCTTTAGCGTTGACTTGAAGAAAGGAGGTATAAATCGTGTCCATGAAAGAGGTGTAAGGATCAATGACAGACTTTCCCTCAGATAATCGCTGCTGGGTTGGTGTTGGCTCTTGGGCAGTAGCAGGAGCTGGAGTTGGAACAGGACTAGGAACCACCTCAGTAGAAATCTGAATAGCTGGAATGTCTTCCTGTTGGGCAGGGCTTTGTGACTCCTGCAATGAGACAGCCTTCTCTCCCTCTGAGGGTGGTGCAAGATTTAGCTGAAAGACAGAAATAATACATTTGAGGCAATCAATAACATTCAAATATCAAAAATTTATATCGAGCAAGAAACAATGTGGAAAAGCCAAATCTTCTATATTTGTTCTAGATACTATTGTTAATATAAGCACTCTGATTTCCTTAGAAGTAGTATTGTAGTAGTTTTGTCCACTAGCATTTTAGCAAGCATTGGATGTTTGCATGAAAACAGACAGAGTGGAGACCAAAAGAGGCAAAAGTGACTTGGACAAAGGAAAGATTCAGCTAAGAAATCAACACTGATATGAATAACTGCACTGAATAATTAGCTGCTAGAGGCTATATAATCGCCAAACAAAAGGCCATTCAAATTTGTGTTTCTGATTATGTTACATCACAAACATTCTGTAATCACAGTCATAACCTTTTGTGTACATCTTGTGTTGTGTTATTTTTTTAAATGGTCCATTATTTGAGCTCTTCTTTTACACTGTTAATCACTACTATCAATATTCAGGGTTAAGAGTCAGATTTTACCAATCCTAAAGTAAAGCACTTCATGGTTTTACTTTCAGCTTTAATGCTAAAATCTTGCCCATGAGAACTGTGGACTGCTAAAACAGCTAATGATCCAAATGATTACGTTTCTTGCATAATTCTATTAATGCATACATTTTAAACGTGAAAACAAAACATGTTTCCTTAAAGTGATGTGACATTATCAACAAAGACAATATATTTGACTTTTTAGGAGATGTTGGACCTCTAAATCTGCTCTTTCCACTAAGCTTCATGTCAGTTATCTACCTGTATGTTGTTGAGCAGGTTGATGGCTCCATCAGGACCCTGCAGTAGAGGCATGCCTAAAGCAGAGGCCTGGACTGGGGGTAGAAGAATGGAACCTGCGCCAATCCCCAACATGTTATGGAGACTTGTTATGGCAGAAAGATCTCCTACAAAAACACACAAAGGGAATTATATAGTTGATTCATGCTACAGCTCAAACATGTATTAATGAGAACAGTTGGTTATTTATTCTGGTATTAGTTAATTTGTTCCTGGCAGTTACTCACCTAACATAGCAGGGTTAAGCAAAGTGGGCAGTAAATGTTGAAGAATTGGGTTGTCCTTGCCTTGGAGAGATAGGGGGATGAGGGTGTCAACACCAGAATCAGCCGATACCTGTAGAGTAGCGTGGTGTACAGCGCAGAAGAGGAGAGGATTAGTGTTTCTTGCTAATGAATCACAAAACAGTGAATCAAAGAAAAAAAAGAGAGAAAGAGAGACACAAACATTCTGTACATGTTAAGTCATTTAAAATGTTCACAGTACACCTTTATTATAATTAGTTAAGACAGACTGCAACCAAACCCATCCATGTAGTTTGAGGTTGTCCTCTTTGAAATTATTAAATAGAAAAATGTAAGTTTAGAAATAAAAAGGAAAGTTGGTGGGTTTTTCAGAAAAATGGAGCAGTGAAGATTAGCTCCTATTTTTTTCAGGTAGAAAGGCCTACCTGAGGAGGGGTATGTTGGGTTTGCTGTGCAGGAACTAAATGGGTGTGGGGAGGTGGGTGGAGCTCAGCAGAGCCCAGGGCAGCAGCAAGCAAGGTAGGGCTGAGGGGCAGGAAGGCTGCAGGGGGAGGAGGAAGACCAGCAGGGAAGAGCAGAGACTGTAGGGCTTGGATATAGCCCTCAGCTCCTGGAGGAATGGGGAGGAGGCCCTGTGCAACCTCCAAAAGTCCTGGGCCATGTAGTGATGATGGATCCAGGAAGCCAGATGTCTTTTCCAAGGTGAGGCCCTCAAATGTGGTTGGCAGGTGCTGTGGCTGCTGGAGAGGAACTTCTAAGCTGACCTGGCTCAACTGAGCAAGCCCAGATAGAGGTAACAAAGGCGCATGCTGTTGCCCAAGCAACAATGACGCCATGAGCAGAGCCTGAAGGCTAGGTTTTTCTGTTAGCCCTAAGTCTGCTTCCTGTCCTGGGGCAGGAGTTGAGGCTGAGGTCGGGGCAGGGAGTGGGTTCAGCAGGCCCAAAAGGTTCAGAGGGAGCTCCCCTTGACCACCACTTAACAAGGGCAACAATGGAAACAGAGGGCTGTTGTTTATCTGTTGTTGCTTATGCTGTTGATCCTGGTTCTGCTGCTGTGTCTCTTGTTGTTGTATCAGTAACTGCTGACTTTGCTCCGATTGCTGCTGCTCTGCAAGATTCTGTTGTTGTTGTGTGGCATTTGCAGGGGGTATCTGTGCATGTTGACCTCCCAGCCATAGTCCACCTAGGGGCAATGAAGCCAGAACTGCAGGGTCCAGGAGAGATGGTAGACCTCCTGTGGATGACAGAAGCTGAAGCAGCTGCTCCTGGTTCATGAAGGGGAAAGCCTCTGCTAGAGGTAAGGGACTGGTTGAGTCACCCATAATTGAAGGTGTATGAGGACTGTGACTATCCCCAAGACGAGAGATGTTGGGCCCAGGACTGATGGCTGCTGGAGGTTTTGTCAGGATGGAGACCTTTGTGTCCACACATCTAGGCTCCTCTGGCCCTATAGGTGAGACATCAATCATTCATATTCTTTCAGGCTGATTTATCAGTGAGGACATTTTATACATGAGTAAACTGCCAGTATGCAATGTTTTAAACAGGATTAAACTGCAGTGCCTGAGTTTGATAGTTATCTGCAAAAAACACATTAACACGCTTACAATTTACAATCATATATGAATTAATATGAGCACCTAAACTGGCTCAAAGAAGCACCCAAAAAGGCTTTAAAACATTAAAAACATGCCCCACTTTCTATGAAACAACCTTAGCAATGCAATCATCTGCGAAGCCTTATTTTAAAAGGAGAGCTCATGACCACACACATTAGAATTAGAATCACAGCTCCATAAACTGCATTACTTCAACATGCAATCAAAACTTAAGTCACATCTTCGGACTAAATACATTTAAGGTTAAAAAATATTCTTACCTGCATTGGGATTTCCATGGGAAGACATTACGACATCAGTGGCACGATCTGAGGAGCAGCCCTCCCCCTGGGGCACAGAGGAAGATGCTGCTAGAAGGGCGAGGACGTGGTTGCTAAGATCAAGAGGCTTTGGGGAGCTGGATACTGCGACTGAAACATTGCCATCTGAGGGACTCTGGTCCACTGATGTAGATTCACTGTTACTACCCATGTCTGTTGCCACAGTGCCTCGTGGTAAGGCTTCCCGCAATGCTGCTTGGGAAACAGAATCGTTTGTAGGAATGTGGTTCTCAGTTTGTTGATGCTTGTCTAAAGGGGTCAGAGATGAATGCTGACATGGGCTGCTGCTGTTATGTAAAGCCAATTGTGAGTTGGGTGGCACTGTAGAAGATGGAGAAGGTCTCTTTAATTTAGTGGACTGAGTATGTGATGGAGACTGTACTGATCCAAATTGACAGGAAGTGGGTGGAGGAGAAAGCTGTTGCGACACCAAGGGTAAAGGATTAGTGTTACAAGTTTGGCCTGGTGAGTGAGTCTGTGGCTGCCTGATGTGAGGGGCAGAAGGAGAGGTTGACAGTCTGGGGCTCTGTTTATTAGGGCGCCCTCCTCCTTCATTAAAAACAGATACTGGATGAGATGGGGTCGAGTTGGATGCTGTGGCCGAGGCTTGCGCATTCTGCACACTGAGGAGGTGTAACAGAGCAGACAGAGGTTGCGTAGGAGGATCCAAGCCAAGAGGTGTAGATGCCAGGCCTGTGGTAAAATCCAGTGCCTCATTGTGCTGAGGAAGCCTTGAAAGGTGTGCTTTCTGTCTGGGAACAGAGAGCCTTGGCATCTGCCCAGGGAGTAGATGATGATGGTTTCCTACTATGACAGCTTTCTGGTTCTGCACAGTTGAGGTAGAGGAGGATGAGGGGAAGGAAGAGGAGGATAGGTTGATTACTGTAGCAGACACCGCTTCCCCTGGTGGCGTCTTCTGTTGACCATGAGAAACCTGATTGGTGTCTCTTAGCATACTAAGGACTGTAGGAGATCGGCGTTGCCTCTTCCTGTGTGACGCATTGCACTCTGCTGTTGGAGGCAGGTGGGGCAAGGAGGAAGCCAGAGACTGGGCAATAGAGTGGGATGGAGGAAAAAGGACGGAGGAGGCTGCTGCAAGGGAGAGTAGGGGAGGCCTGGTAGAAGCAACTGAGGAGGGAGGATGGCTGTTATGTAAAGTGCTGTTTTTTACCTTTGATGACTGTTGCTCCAGAGAAGAGGATAAGCTCACTGGGTTGCTGGCCGCATTTGAGTTCTGGGTTATCTGGGTAGCCAGTTGAGCTTTGGCAGCAGCAGAGAGCAGGCTACTTGCAGGGTAAGAAGCTGGGTGTGGCAGCTTGCTCTGATGGCTGTGGTGGTGGTTCGAAAAGGGCCCCAGAGGTAAAGTAGAGGACCCTACAGAGTTAAACCCAAAACTTGGTGACCCTGAGCTGGCCGTAGGACTCATGGTAGACTTGAAGGGTTTAGAAGAGAGAGCATGAGGGTTGCTACTGCTTTGGTTGGTCAGTAAGGAGGGGTTAGTAGGGATAAGGAGGTGGTGGTTATTAGTGCTGCTGTTGCCTGAGTTCCTAAACTGCTCCAAGATGTCTTCCAGCTTGTACTTGGGGAAGTGGGGG